>NC_077227.1:425755747-426097146 GCF_027887165.1 Monodelphis domestica | reverse complement strand
ATATGTATATTGAATAGTGAGGGATACATATCTGGGGATGTGGGGGTTGGGGAATGGGGAGGAATGTTTTCTTTGTGATAATTTGACTTCTGTAATGTGTTAACTGCTCCCCCCACCCCCCAGTAGTATAAAATGGTGTCAGTTTTGATTGTACATGAATTGCAATGGAGTTCTGGCCCCTTCCCCTGGAATTCTTTGCAAATTACAAGCTATTCCTCTCAACCTTCCACTCACCCTTAATTCCTTCCCAGGAATCCTAGTTATGAACATTGCAAATTTTGCAAGGAAAAGTATAGAGCAGAGAATTTGGCCTGATTCTTTGACAAACCTAATTCATTTGCTGCAGGAATTGGGTTCCTAAAAGCAAATTTTCTGCAGCAATTGCAGCCAACAGAATGATATTAGGGATTACAGACTGACAGATTTAGGAGCCAGATATGTACTGGATTTGTGCTTTATTTGTTTTTCTAATTTGTAAACTTCTCATAGGGAAACTGTGTTTGTTCAGTATTTATTTGTATCCCCAGTTTCAATCACAAGGCATTGCACATAGCTAATAATTCCATTTCGTTCAATTAAAAAACATTTTTTTTAACAATTGCCCTGTTTCTGTTTAGTGATGTTTCCTTAGCAGTGCAACAGTAACTCATAGTATTCAAGTAAAGTCTTAATATAGTTGTGATGGTGTAATTACCTTAAAATAAGAAGAGATGAATAAAATGCACCTCCATTCTTTCCTCGATGGAGATGGGGGTAAAAGGGGTATGTATAGCATTGTGGGCACTTGTCAGTGTATTTTGCTTTTTCTCTGTTACATAGTGAAAAAGGACTCATGAGTAGATGGGGAAAGGAATATATAGAAAAGACATCAGTAAAACATATGTGTGTATATAGTCTCCTTTAAATAGTAAATCCAATTAAAATACATTTACCTCTATTTAAAATGGATTGCTAGGGAAAAATAATATTCAGTTTAATTAGTTACTTCCCCAATTCTATAATTTCTCTTTGTCTATCATCTTAATTTATTTGCCAAGATATTTTTCTTTTACATAATCTGTCAGTGTATATGCTGCTCTTTTGGTTCTGCTTTCTTTGATTCATATCACTTAATAGTTACACATTTCTTTATATTTATCATGGCTATCCTTTTTATTGATATTTGTACTATTCCATTCTATTGATATTCCAGAGTTTATTCCACCTTTTACCAACTGTTGAACATTTGCTTCCAAACCCAGTAATCTCATTGCTGTGAACAAAAAACTTAAGTGAATTTTTTTCTTCTTTATAGGATGTTAGAGCTAGAAGTATCCTAGAACAAAACTTAGATTATGCTTTAAAGTTTAGAAAAACAGTGTTAGATCTGAAAAAGGACCTTATAACTAAAGTATTCCTCCTTACCTCACATACACCTTTTTTTAATGAGATGAAGAAGCAAAGAAAAAACTGTAAAGGCATAATTTTTATTTCCACCTGGGATTCTTCACATTTAAAGAAATGTCAAAGCAATCTATTTTACTGAGCCAAAAAATTTATATGGGAACGGGGTGGGAGGAAGTCCAAACTAACACAACCCAGCAAAGTGGGTTGTGTTGGATTCAGATGAACACCTACTGTAAAAAAAAGTGGCCCACTCAAGAGTTGCTGCAACCCTGATTCTTCCATATTTGAGGCCTTGTCCATTTAAATTAACCTTTGTCACAGCTGGGCGGACAAATGTTTTTGTTTTAGTTCACAGAGGGCTAATTCTATTCAGGCTTTCCGAGGGGCCGCACAATCTGCTCTTTCAGCCTTGTCAGTAGCTAGGCAGGAAGTCTTACTTCTTTAAGCTATCTTTCAGAATGGGGGGTTGGGACTTAGAGAAAGGTGGGGGAAGGGACTCTAAACATCTCTTAAAGATCAATAACTAGGGGAAGGGGAGTGGGGGGAAGGAGAGAGCCATTGTGTGAACTGAGAGATGGACACAATTCTTGCCAGCAGCTTCTGGATAGGCTGTGTATAACCCAAATCCAACCTTTGGATCACACCCCTCACCTTCTTTACTCTTGAAGGAACATCTTTTTAAATAGCTCAAAAACTAACCTATTCAAAGTTTTAAGCTTGCCTTTGAATATCACAGTTCCCAATAGTAGTACTAATGATAATTCTCAGAAAGAAGTATAGTGGAATTCTTTGTCATTTACCAGTTGTGTTGAATCTTGGCCATTTTGCCTGTTTCTTTGAGAGCTTTTCTACTTCTAATATTCTATGATCTAAATTCCCTTCTAGCCCTAACAATTCTCAAATTCCAGCTTCAAATACAGGTCAGACTGGATGACCTCTGAAGTCCTTTCCAAATGAGCCTATGTGATCTTTTCTATGTTCCAACCATCCATGTTTTAAGGCCCTCTTCTTGCTCTTAATTTAGGATCATAGTAAGGTTCAAAATTGCAAAGATCATCCAGTTTGTTCCCCTGAATTTATAGAAGAAACTGGAGCTCTAAGAAGTGAAGAGATTGAGTTGCCTAAAGTCATACAAGAAATAGTCAAATCTAAATTCAAACCTGGGTTCTCTGCTTCCAAATAACCCACAATATCATTCTTTCTTACCTCCAGTGTTGTTAAATCCTTTCCAATTAAAACATTTTATGTTTTGAGATCTAGGTTAATATTCTTTGATTGTATAGTTAAAAAGAAACAACAGCTTACCTTTGGAGGGGGGTGGCATCTTAGAATAAATACTAAGTATTGGTTCTAAAGCAGAACAAGTGGTTTGCCAGGATCACAGAGTTAGGAAGTTTCTGAGATCATATTTGAACCCAGTACCATAAGTCTCTAGGCCTTCTTCTCTATCCATTGAGCCACCTAGCTGCCTCTATTGTATATTTCTTTTAAGTTTTACAAAGTACTTTTCTCAAAGAAGTCCTGTAGTGTGGAGAATACATGTTCCTTCTTACTTTACATTAATTTTAATGATAAATTTCTAACTTTTTTATACAATATATTGTTTAGCTTGAAAAGATAATTTTGCATCTTGATAACATGATTGAGAAGTTCAAATAAAGCAGTCCTTTTAAGGAACAGATATTTCTGTTATTCCATATTGGCAGCTAGTCACCATTAAAAGCACTGAAAAAAACCAGATTTGGTTAGAGTTTCATTAACACATGTGTGAAATCCCTCCCCTTAAACAGCTGGTATTGGCCCTTGAAACTCCAGCTTGGCTCAACAAATGCTCAATGTGTGTTATTTTTGAGATGAGCTTAGATCACAGTGATAACCAAGAAATCAGGCAGAAAGAAAGGGTGCTTTTTAAAGCCATTTTGAAAAATTATTTATTAATGTCACTTTTGCAGATCTTTGGAAAATGGAGGGTTGGGGGAAGTATGGTATAGTAAATATTGTCAGGAAAAAAACCCCACTAATGATAGTTTATGCAAGGCAGCCACAATCCTATGGAACTGAGCATTGTGCCATCCATCCCATCCCACTTAACTCTGCATTTTCTAGATGCAGTTCTTTTTAAAAGACCCTAACCCTTGGTAGAATAGCTCACATATTTTATAGCCATTTGCAAGGGATTTAATTTTTGACAATCCTGTGAGGGAGATAGCTGGAAGCTGGATTCTTATTTTAGAGATGAGGAGACCTGGATTTAGAGAGTTGAAATAATTTAAATTTACCCATTGTCAGAGGATATATATGTAGTAAGACTTTTTTAAAAAACCAATAAAGAAACAAGTGCAGAACAATGGTTGTCTGGGCATTGCCTAGAACTCAGATATTTTGACTAAGCCTCATGAGAGCTCTTTGCACTAGACCCTGCTGCTGCTGCCTACTGTACCCCCTCTCCTAGAGGTGCCTAGAGATAATTGCTGCAAGTGCCTTTTGTGATGCAAATACTTTATGGCCTATAGAGAAAGTTCACTCCTAGGAAGGAATGGATTCACTGCCTTCTTCCTCTCTGTGTGAGCACTAAGGTGTCAGCTGATAGTAACAGCTGAGGAGCATGGTTTCTAAAATAGCATTAAGGGCTCCTCCCAGAATGCCTAGGTCTTCATCTTGAAGACCAAATCAACCAACCAGATTCCTCAGATGCTTTTTTTCAGAACACACACACACACACAGTTCCTCATAAGGACAAGACACAATTAATTTCTTTTAAGCCTAAAGTATCTTCTTCACTCTCACCAGTGTCAGGCAGGTAGTACAAGGATGATCTGGAACCTCACAAGTGAAGTGACTTGTCTATATTTGGTGACTTTTTTTAGTGTGTACCAAATTCAATTGGATTCTCTTAAGCGCTTTTAAGTGTCTGTGCCAATGTGATGGCCAGTGGAGAGTCAAAAGGGAAAAACATCATGGTCTCTGCCCACAGGGAACTTATATGAGGAGAAGAATGTATGTGATTATATATTTGGTTTTCTTTTAGAGGATAAGCCCTTTTTCTGTATACATATATCTGTATCATAGAATGATAGATATAGAGCTTAAAGGCACCTCCAGAGGCCTCCATCTGGTTCAGCTCCATTGAAAGGATAAGAATACTGAAGCCTAGCCATGTTGTGACTTGCTCAAAGTCACATAAGTAACAAGTACAGGATTTGAATCCAAGTCCTCTGATTCTTGAGTTAGGGCTATTTTCACTGTATTCTCTTCAGAGATATCATTTTAGAGTTTCAGCTGTAGAACCAATAACATTTCAGAAATTGACTGAAAATTCGTTATTACATTTCTTTAGTCCTAAGGTGACTTTCCAAAGTCATCCAGAGCCCAGTGTTTGTTCCCTGGGGTCCAGATCTTTTTATATTACTTTAAGTGTTTGGGTATACTAGAGTCCTAGTGTTCACTTCAGTGTTGTTGTTGTTGTTGTTATTGTTGTGTTTTAACATAGGGCCTTCTGAGAGAAAAAACCAAACATCTGGATTGTTTTAAGGCTTATGGGATTCAGTCTTGCTTTTTTGGAAGAGGGAGCAGTTAGAGGGGTACAGAATAGCAAATGAGAAGGAAGTCTCATTATAATCAAAACCAGGGCCTTTTGATATGATTGAGAGAAAGAGACACAGAGCCTGTGTCTGGATTTTCTGGAGGAACTGGGTCAGAGAAATTCTAATAATAGCAACAAAAAAATCTCTTTTTCGTTTTTTAAAATAGGCTACAAATAGGGGGAAGAGTGCTGGAGGAGCCTGAAAAATCTTCAGGGTTCAAGATGAGGTTGGGACTTTTTGCAAGGGGCAGTTTAGCATTTTCACACTGGGGCCATCGTGTTTGATGCTGCAACTGTGTTTGATTTAGCGCCCCACTTACAATGGGCTGGAAGAACAAAGCTGAGGCCCAGAGGAACCCAGCCCTTATCCAGAAATCTAAACCATTTCTTTTCCCTTTGTGGGATTATTTCTTTATTTTGACATCGAGGGAGCCATTTACTAGCACTTCCTTTAAGCAGGCCCTGAAATTCTGTTAAAGCAACTAAGAAAAAGCAATGAGGATATTTATTAATAATGTAGAATCGTTTATTTATGACATATTAGAGCTGAGTGAGGCATTAGAAGATAATGCCAGGTTGTAGAATTTTAAAGCTTGAAGGGGTCTGAAAAGATAGAGCTGAAATACAGATGGGGGAATGACAACAGGGTCTATGCTTCAGGTACTACTTAATTAAGAAGGATTGGACTGCTCTTCTCATCAATACTTAAGTCTTCCACACACACCATACTACCACCCTCTTACTGGAAGCTAGAGCTAGGTATCCATTTCTATGTCTCTAATACTCTGGGTGCCTCCCATACAATCAGAAATCTGGAGAGTGGTGATAGGAACTGCCTGCATCTTCTTCTTCAGCCCTAGTGTACATTAGATGAATAAGGGGCCTTGATCCCAAGCCTCTCCCCCCAATTCTATCCTTAACCCAGAACCTTCCTCCATGAGAAGGGACGTTTTGGTATGGGTAAGAGCCAGGTTTGTGGTCTGAAAAGGGTGTTGTATCTCCTTATGCTCACCATCCCTTAGACATTACCACTTATAACCAAGATTCCCAATTTTGTCCTCTCTGTACTTCCCACCTTCCAACAGTCTTTCTTAACTCTTCTAGCCTCAGATGTAAAAACTCCTAGTTATGTTTCAGAGATCTGGTTTCATTCCCTTATTTTAAAAATGTGAGGGTGGGGCAGCTAGGTGGCTCAGTGGGTTGAGAACCAGGCCTAGAGACAGGAGGTCCTGGGTTCAAATGTGGCCTCAGACACATCCTAGATGTGTGATCTGAGGTAAGTCACTTAACCTCCATTGCCTAGCCCTTCTTCTGCATTAGAACCAATACACAGTATTGATTCTAAGATGAAAGATAAGGGTTTAAAATAAAAACCAATGAATGAATTGAGGCCCCAAGAAGTATAAATTATTTCATAAGAGAATGGCAGGTTTGGGACATCCATGGCCAAATTCTTCTGGAATTGGTGCTCTTGATTTATTTTTCAAAATGCATTTGGTGTGTCAAATGTAAAGTAGGCTCTGTATTTAATAAAATGGTTATAAATGTACTAATTCAGTTTACTTATGTATATTTAAAAATTTTTATCTAAATGAAGCTAAAATCTGCTGAAATTTAAGAAATCTGCAATTTCTTAAGATCATGCCCCAAGTAAGAAAAATAGTTTTTGTGCTCAAATTTCAAAGCTGATAGAATGTTAGTGACATTATCAAGAATGAGATTAGAGCTTATGTTGGTCCAGAAGGCATTGCTAACTTCTGATGCATTTTAAACCAAAGAATTAGCATTATTTTGGGGGAGAAATATGAAAGGACAGTAGTCAACAAGCTGCGGGGCTTTTCTCAGTTGTCCTTGAGACCAATCAGAATTCCTTGAGAATTTTTCCAATTGTATAAATACTGGTCTATCCTTTCCACTGGTTCTAAACGACTATTTAAGAGGTCAATTAGGCATCAGGTTAAGGGCTCAGTTTCAACCCTCAGTTTGACATGTATTGCCCAATCTTATTCAAGGTTTCTTCCCCAAGAATATAAAGTCTGCTACAAAAAAGGATTATGGAGCTTTAAAGTTGGGAAGAACCTTTGAACATAAAGTATTAGAGTTGAAAGTGGTCTTAGGGAAACAGAGCATAAAATGTTCCAGATGCAAAACCTTAACCATCAACCATCTAATCCTACCCATTATGTTACAGATGAGAAAACTGAGGGTCAGAGAAGGGGAAGTGATGCCCATTTTGTTAGTTGTGCCCATAGGTTGAAACACTGGTTAAAATGTGAGAATGCAAAGGTGGCAGACTTGGACAGAGTATTTGGAAAAAGGGTTACCTTTTGAGAAACTATAGACTTTCTGTTGGAGGAGAATTTCTGGATTTCTTGCTACCAAGTTGATTCCATATATTTTTGCCACAGATTGTGGCCAGAGTTCTTTTAATTAGGAGCATTGGTAAAATGGATAGTGGCTTTCATGGAAATGCTTTGCGGCTAAGAAGAGCACACCAATAGTCAGACTCTCTAAGAATGCTAGCTCCTGGTTCTCAGGATGTGCCTCCATAGATGGCTTTATAGAGCCTTGATTGCCTCCTTATTACTGGTGCTGCCTAGTGACATGCTCCACCCAAAAAGATCTGAAGAGTGTTATTAAGCCTTTTAACCCTGGGATCTTAGATTTTGCTAAAGGATTTATGGTAGTGTTGATTGGGGGAACTACAGGAGGGGGTGGGGTTTGCAGAAAAGAAGCTGAGCTAAATTCCATGAGCAAAGGTTACATTAATCCTCCCAAAATTTCAATCAAATGAAAGAAAGCAGTCATGTTTAACAGGACTCCTAATATATATTCTTCTCTTGGCAATCCCAGCAAAGATCCCTTCATTTTTTATTTCTAAGGAAATATCAAAAGTTGTAAAGCCAGGAATGTGATCAGTAGGCAATCAGTATCAAGATGTGCAGATATAAGGAAAAAACTCATGAAGGCAATATGGCAAGAAATGTGGTTCAATATGCATTTATACTCCATCTTTGACTCTGAAGATGTTGATCAATAAACCCTCTTTTGTAACTATAGTTATGACAAATAGATAGAGTATGTATAGAGATTACCATCATTTGGATGGTGATAGCATATGACATAGAGATAGCTAGGTGACTAAATAGAGAGACCACTGGGCCTGGAGTTAGAAATCCAGCTTCAGACACTTACTAGCTGTGTGACTCTGGTGAAGTCACTTAATCTCTGCCTTCATTCCCTGGAGAAGGAAATGACAGACCACTACCCTACTATTACCAAGAAAACCCCATGAATATAATATGGTCCACAAAATCATGAAGAATCAGACATGACCAGGCAACCATAAAGTATATGACACATATTAGCCATAGTTTTTGTGAATGAAAACAAGTGTGTTCATGTTATAGGTCCATTCTCTGAAACATAAATACCTTGTAGGAACCAATTTCCTCATGTATTTTCCAACTGTATTCCATGTTTGGCTAATCCATAGTGTTTTGTTCTTATAATGCCAAGTAGGCTTATTCCTATTAAGGTCCCATAGAATCTTTTTTTTCCCCTTCCTTCCCAGACCTGGCCCTCTAAGTAGACTTAAAGAATTCTATAGAACTAGATACTAAATTTTTTATAACTCAAAGTGACTTAGGAAGTCACTTATCTTTATCTGGCTCATTTTACAGAGAAGGAAACTGAGGCCCACTAAAATGCATGTGCCTAGGTCTCAGGAAATTCATATTCTGAATCCAGAGTCCTGGTTTCAGAGCCAGGTTTCCTGTCTCACAGTTCCATTTCATTGTTGTTTCTTCTATGTGGATGTTCCCAACAGTTAGAGAATATAAAAAATCCTCATTGAAGAAAAGCCAGAAAACTGGAAACACAAAGTATGTGAGATTTTACCCTTTCTGTTACAGCTTTAGGTATTTTCTGACCAACCCACGTTCTTGTGTTCTTTTCCTTGTCTCAGAGGATATTGCTTTGTATTATAAAGGAAAAGATTTAGTTGTCAAATGATTTCAGTTCAATAAGATTTTACTCAATGCTTACTTTATGCAAGGTATTAGGGATACACAGACAAATACTTTTTTCAGGTTAGATGATTTTTTTTAAAAGAATACCTTCATATGCATAGCAGAACACAGAATGAGAACTGTATATAAAACCAGTTATCTCCACATTTATAACCCATGCCTTTTTAAATATTATATAATAAATTCTATATATTATCTTCCAAAATTCCTTTTTGGGGCACCACTATTGCTAATCCTCTTCCTTCCATTTACAAGATAACCAAATAAGCAAAATTGAACAGAATTTTGACCATATCTAAAAGTTAAATATATCCCTTTTTCCATCTCCTCTGCCAGGAGGTAGGTAGCGTGCTTTGTCTTTTGGTTAGTCATTGGCGTTGATCAAAGGCCTTAAAGTTTTCATAGTTGTTTTTTTAAAACAGTGTTGCTGTCCTTGTATGAATTATTTTCCTGGGTACTGCTTTCTTCACTCTTGTGTTCCATGTAAAAGTACCCAGGATTTTCCAAAATGTTCTCTTTTTTTCATAATTTCTTATAGTGCAATGAATGCCATTTCGTTGCATTTATATACCCCAGTGTTCAACGTTCCCCAGTTGTCTAAGAGCCAATCATACGGCATCCCTTTAGATTCTAGTTCTTTTCTTATCATTATTTCCCCTTTGAATTCCCCTTTCAAGATCAAGATTGGGTTCAAGGCAGAAGAGCAATAAGGACTAGGCAATTGGGGTTTTGACTTGCCCAGGGCCACACAGCCAGGAAATCTCTGAATTCAGGTTTGAACCCAGGACCTCCCATTTACAAATCTGGTTCTCTACTAAACCTAAACTAAAGCTGCCCTCAGAGCTTTTTAAAAACTTCTTTTTCTCATGTTTCATTTCTTCTAGATATTCTTATAGTCTGGAAAATAATTTTTTCCTTTGAATCTCTACTTGCCTATGTTATGGTATTACTCTTATCCTTTGGAGGGATCTCTGAATTTGAAAGTTTTTTTGATATTGTTTGATTTACTCATATCTATAACTAACTTTAGTTTCTGAATGGGAGTTTTATGTCAGGGACCAGACTCTTCTCTGCTACTCATTTGGTAGGGTAGTTGGCTCTGCTTGGTCTGGTCCTGAATCTCTTGGGTTTTTGTACTGACTTCTGTCTTCTAGAGTTGGGCTGCTTGATCTTTGAGTTTCAGAGTGCTGTATCTTTAGGGTTCTCTCTGGAATCTCAGCCAGAATGTTAGGAACCTCTGAGGTCTTAAGCCTGGGTGATCTTGGCCTGAACCCTGCAGTCCAAGCAGTGTTGCCTGGGCTTCCAAGCCCCCCTCTCTTAGGCTCTCTTAAGAGATTCCTCAGCTCTGGTCAAAGAGCCTTTCAAGTGAAACATCCTGTCCCTGGTTATGCTGGAGCTCTCTTTACAAGAACTCTTATTGACAGTAAACTCCTGGCTAACTTTTTGATCATTTATGACGTAAAAAGTCACTGTAGTTTCTCATTATATTTCTTTTCTTTTTCTTTAAAAATTTTTTTAAAACCCTTTCCTTCCATCTTAGAGTCAATACTGTGTATTGGCTCCAAGGCAGAAGAGTGGTAAGGGCTAGGCAATGGGGGTCAAGTGACTTGCCCAGGGTCACAAAGCTGAGAAGTGTCTGAGGCCAGATTTGAATCTAGGACTTCCTGTCTCTAGACCTGGCTCTCAATCCACTGAGCCAGCCAGCTGCTCCCTCTCATTATATTTCTTGATCATTTTTTCAGTTTTTAAATCAATTGGGGCCACTGCAAGGTTTTGATGTGGGAGTTGGGTGGGTTCCCTGTTTCCATTCAGGCAGCTATGGGGAGGAGGTCCTAGATTAATGACTCCCTTAATTCAGACTAAGATTTTGCATACATTACTGGAGAAATTGAAATTATTTCCTCTAAGAGAAAAGTGTTTTTCAACTTAGTACAAACTTTTATTAATAATCTATTACAGTAAATGCTATACATTGTCAAGTGTGTACTGAGGATACAAAGATGAAAGTCCCTCCCTTCAAGGGTTGCATGTCCATGTTGGGAGCAAGCATGCCCAGATCTGCAGTATACTGTGATAGATACAATGTGGTTAGTAAATTGAAGAAGAAATCATTCCTTTCAGCTTGGGGGAATCATCTGAGAATTCAATTTATTTATTGCCTTCTCTGTTCAAGACCATAATCTAGCTCCTTTGGGTGATTCAGAGATGAAAAATTCCATGATCCTATGCCCTTGAAGAGCTTACATTTGCAAAAAGGTATGAGACAAAATTGAAAGTGATTTGAAACAAAAGAATAATAGAGGAAAACTGAAGAAAACTGGAGGGGCAGAGATGTCTTAGCTTTAGAGCATCAGGGAATATTTCTCAGAGCAGAAAATACCTGAGGTGGGTCTTGACAAAATTGTGGGACTTCAACAAATGGAGATGAGGAGAGGATGTTTGCTTCCAGGCAGGGTAGATAGCCTACATGGAGGTGGGAAAGTGTGGGACTATGCTAGGGACAACTAATGATTAGAAGTTTTCTGTTTAAAAACATTTTTTAATGGAATGTCAGATTATTTATAGTTACCATAGAGCAAATGTGTCAAATTGAAGGCAAGCTGTTTAACCTCCTCAGTGTGCTCTGAACCGGATTAAAATGTAATTGGCAAATTTTAACAAAACAAATAAAAATATACCATAGATCATAGGTCGTTGTGGTTTTCTAAGTCAATACACACCTGGCTGCAACCTGTACCTTTTTGAGTTTGACACCACAATTATAGATCTTTTCAGAGCTATTCTCTCCAAAGGTGCAAATCCCAACCATCTAGGTGCTTTTACCTGGTATGATTCTTGTCTCTGTGTAATTAGAACCCGTTACCCTAAAAATATCTCTATATTTCCAGAAATCCCCCATTAAAGGTACACCTAGAGTGCTCAAAGCCTATAAATCTTTCAACATTTTCACAAATACTAATGGTGTTCAGTCTGTGTATCCATTATGTAACTCTATAACCAGTCTGTTTCCTTTTCCTATCATATCTCTCTTTGATGATAAATAATTTTTTCCCCTTTCCCCTTGCACATCATTATTGGCAGCCTGCTTTACACCCACCATTGCATCTTTTTATTATCCTTTGTTATAGTATTTTGATTCTTACAACAGTGTGATATTCCATGGATTGTAGCTATATTTCATTGAGTAGGAATAAAGGGATAAAGACTGGACCTATGATTTCATTTGGCATAGGGAAATACCCAATAACAAATTTACTCTCAGTTCAGATTAGCACCTTTTCTGCCACTTAGTTTCAGAGTTAGAGAGAGCCCTGGAAGGCATTATAGGGGAGTTTTTGAGGCAGTAAGCAGTTTGGAAGGGTTGAAAACACCTCACTCTGCTAAATGTGATCCTGCCCAGTCATATTTAATTGTGGTTCAGCTCATTGTCTCTTTTCAGTGCCTATCCAAGATGTGTGAATGGATTAATACAACCCAACCAACAATAAAGTTCATATGTAATTATTGATTTAATAAAATCTATTCAGAAAAGAATAGTGCCAGGATTGAAGAGGTGCCTAAACTCCTGTTCATATTTCTAGGTCATTTCATTCAGATGTCAGAATTACTGTATCACCACACTAGCTGATTTGTTTCAACAGAGCTGAGGAAGCTAATATTATTCCTTTTTGAACAGACATACAGAAACTTGGAGTTGTAGAACCTCCCCCATGGTCAGATGTCTACCTCAAAAGCAAGTTTGGCATTCTTTCCATTATATCACACTGCCTTATAGAACACATAGAGATTGCATTTCATAGTTTATAAGTTGCTTTCATAATACAAACCCCCTAATTTTTGTGTAAGTCTTATGATTCATGTTTTACTGTTGTGAAAACAGGCTTGGAGAGGAGATGACTTGCCCTCAGGGTGTTTTCTGCCACTCTCAAAGTCCTCTTTATTTTCTCTTGCCCCTATTATCTCCCCCTACCCCACATACATATATACACACACATTCCCTTCCTTAGTAGTCAGCGAATAACAGTACCTCTGTTATTTTGACATCAGAAGTCTTGTAATACTCCTTTGAGATATTGTAGCTCAGATGATATAAAATGGTTAGCGTTAGCATTGTTAGCCCTTGATGTAAATTGCCTTTTTTGACTGAGTTGAATAGATTGTTTCTAATTTATGTTTTTAACAACTTCTTTGACATAGAGATTCTTCAAAGACAGTAGTCCTCAGAAATTCCAGGGAAGGACCATAACAAAATCATCATAAAATGTAAAACTGGAAAGGATATTAGAAATTGTGTAATTTGACTCTTCATTTTACAGAATAGAAAATTGAGGCTTAAAAGAGATTATAAATGACTTACCACATAGAAGCATTACCTTAGAATCTTAAATAAGGATGCCGTCTCCCATGTGCTTGATTAGTAACATCCAGTTTTGGTGCCTGAAGACACCTTTCCAAGTTATTTAGTAAATGTAGACATTAGCTTTGAAGCAGCTAAGCATACTTTGGGATGCGCCGCCCCCCCCCCCCCTTTAGATCAAACCACAATTTTCACCAAATAATACAGTTAGTCTAGGCCTGTGATGGCAAACCCATGGAACAGGTACTAAAAAGGGCACACAGAACCCTCTCTGGGCACATGACCTGTCGCCCACCAGAGTTCATTACTAGAAAGGTTGAGGGATTTAGGGGAGCTGCTCCCTTCCCCCTCTCCACTGGGCTGAGGACATTTCTTACTTCCCCTGCCCCTCTGCCCAGCAGCCCAATGGGACCACTTCCTCCTTCCCCTATCTGGGGTAAGGTGGAGCTGGGGGGGGGCATGGCATAAGGCTTGTAAAAAGTTCACCATCACTGGCCTAGGCTTTTAATTCTTAATTAAGAGTCAATCACATCACCACATACCACTGCTTTTGCTGAATCATGTGGAAAGTTGTAAAGGGGGCTGACACTGTTTGGCATTTCCATTCCTATGTTGGCAGGCATGTCCCTACCATGTTTTACATACACAACAAATCCCTGTCATTTTACTGATTTTTACTTTCATTGGGCCAAATCTTCATTGAATTTGAAAACCTTGTTCAGCTATTTTAGGTTATCAAACAGAGACCTGCAAAAACAGATTTGCCTAATGCACCCAGATGACAAACTAACAAATAAGAGCCTTTGCAAGGAAAAGTACCAAAGACATGGTTTGAACCAAGGTCATGGGATTTTAGATTTGAATCTTGGGAATAAGATAGCCCTGCTAGTGTATTCTAGATGAGGAAACTGACTCTGCAGAGTAAATTTTTCATGCGACTGAGTCCAAATAGGTAAGGAGGAGTAGATCTGGGATTTGACGGTTTTAGGACTTCAAATCTTTCTTTCTTTCTGCTCTCCTTTACCATATTGATTCAAGTTTTATGGCTTACAAAGCATTTACATCCATAATCTCATTTTTCCCTCTGAACAATCTTCATGAGGTAGGTAGAGCAAATATTATGCTCAGATGGAGAAACTGACACTTTGAAAACTGATTAGCCGAAGTTCATATAATGAGTTAATAGTAGAGGTTGGAACTTGTCTCTTTCTGTAGGCTGGATTTTTTTTTCTTTTCTTTTTTTGGGTCATTGTCCCCAAATCCCTAATCTAGGCATACCTGAAGGAAGAGCTCCAAAGGTGTAAAGGATACCATCTGTTGGATATTTTATAACAGTCATGTTGTCACAGTAGGCATTGGGATATCATGAAAAATAAGGACACTTGATTTGGGGTCAGAGGACCTAGATTTGAATCTAATCTTTGGTACTTAATATTTACATAACCTGGACAAGTCACTTAAGCTTTCTAAATTTCTTCATTTGTAAGTTCTTTACTAGACTTTCTCTAAGGTCTCTTCCAGGTTTGAATATACAGAATTCCATGTTTGTGATCTCTGTGCCTGTGAGTTCTATCAGCTTTTAGCATATATAGCCCAATGCATGCAATTTCCCTCTAAGGACATAGACAAGATAGAAGAGCAAAAGACTTGGGGAAAAGAGAAAATAACCCCGAGTTCCATTCCTTTCCCACACAGAGATTTCACCTGCTTTCTTCATATTTTCCTCTGCAATTCACTCAGCTCCATAGCTTAGATAATTACTAGTTAAGGAGTGTCATCAACCCAAAGGTGCCTGGTTTTATATGCCAGTTATATAGGCCACCTGAGAGTGAGAAGAATCTGATGGCCATGTTAGGGATATTGGTAGCAGCTGTTGCTTTCTTAGCCCTACAGTTCATTTTCCTTGCTTTCCTTATTCTGCTGGTTTTTTTTTTTTTAATATATCTGTTATGGGACCTTCCCCCCCCCCCCCCGGGGGGGGGGGAGGTTACTCAGAATATTTTTATATTGTCAGAACAAGCTTATCAAAGCTACTTTTTACTTGAAAATATATAAAGTGGATTAACTAGGAAAGATCATAGGAGGATCTAGACCTGGAAAATTGTAGAAATCATCTATTTAATTCATTACTTTCATTTTACAGATGAGAACAGTACTTCAAGGATCTAAGGGATTTCTAATTTAGCCACTTCTACCAACACACATTGCTTTCCTTTCTTGCCTATTATTTGTAGGTTATTGTGGTTTTTAAAAATCCTTTTCTCCCAACTTCACCACTCCCTTGGTAATGAACCTCTCCATACTTAGACTGGCCCCCTGCTTCTGATATGTGCCTCGCTTTGAAACCTTTCCATCATAGTAAAAGATTGTGTTCTTCTCTGGCAGAGTGCTTTGAAGCAGGATACCTCCACTCTGGGAAACCTCTTATGATGGCTTTCTGAAAATGCACATCATAAAGCAAATTCAAGTCTTATCTTGAAAAGTCACATATTGAATTTATGATATTATTCTTATTTCAGTGTGAGAATGACAGCCTAGAAGTACAAGAGGTTAGAACCAGTTGCTTTAGAGAATCTTGAAGGAATGTATGAAAACTTCAGAAAATAGTTTTCTTATAAATGAAGCTTTCCCACCTACTTGCCTTTTTAAACCTCCTACTAATATTCTTCTCTCCCATTATCACCTTGTGATACAGATTTATTTTTTTTGCCCTGGCCCTTTAGAGTCTTGCACACCTTTTTCCCCTCCCAATTTTAATTTATAGTAGATCTTTTATAATTTTAATAGACTTTTACTGATCTTTTGTTTTTACGTCAACTAGATTTCCCCCTATATCCTTCTTCATTTTCCCTCCTAGAGAACCATCCCTTATATACAATGAATTAAAAAAAGAATATAAGAAAAAACTGCAAAACTGGTTAACAGAGAAAAGATGATACTATATACAATGTTTTGCACATGTGAACTCTTTCCAAAAGGCTAAGGGAGGTTTCTTTTCATATTTCTTGGGACCAAACTTGTTCTTTTGACAACATTTATCTTTTAAAGTTGTTTCATGATGATCGTTCTTTCCATTTACATTGATGTGGTCAGCATTTATCCTGCTTTCCTATTTTATTCACTTCATCTTAATCCATACGAGTCTTTTCCTGCTTCTTTGTATTTATCATGCTTATTTTTTCTTAAAACTCAGTGATATTCCATTATGTTAATGTGCCACAATTGGCTCAGCCATTCCTCTGATAATACTATTGTTTTCATTTGCAAAAACCAAAATTATGTTCCAGGAATTAGGCACAAAACTAGAAAGGGGTTGAGATATTCCTGGAAATATAATTTGAAGATTCAATAATAGTTCTGTGCTAATAGCTACTATAAGAACAACATTGCAGTGGAGTTTATAAAAAAAAATCTTAGTAGTAGAAAGACTTTTAGTCCTGCTTTTCCCTGCCAAGCAAAACAAGTCTTTACTCTTACTTTGGATAAAATCCATGGAATGATAGCATCAAAAAACTAATTTCAATCCACAGCTTACATACCTTGAATTTGTCATTGTTCTCTATTGGAAACAATATACATTCTCATTCTTTGGAGAGAATAACTCAGGAATAGATAAAATTCTTGAATTCAATAATTTTCAGAGATTACTGAAAAGCAAGGCATTTTAACCACTGGGAGTCAAAGAAGGATGGCAAGAACCTCTTTGGAATAAGTTACAAGCACAATTTAATTTATCATTTACTTACCTATGGAAGGTTATAAGCTGTGTTGTGTTTGGTGTGAATTAAATTATATCTGTCTTTATGTCTTTGGATTTGAAGAGAGGCAATGTATCCAATGGAAAGAACTCAGCAGTTGCGAGTCATGAGAGTTGGAATCCAGTTTTGCTTATTTGAGCAAGTAGCTTCTTCCTGAGCCTTGATGTCGCCATTTGTAAAATACGACCACTTGGACAAAGATGATTTTTAGCTAGCTCTGACATTCTGTGACAGGTTCCAACATATTTTAAGATCCTTGTCAACTCCAATATTCTGTTTTAACATTGTACGTACGTAGGTAGAGTTTATACCAGGAATTCAAGGATGGTTCAATATTTGGAAAACCATCCACATAATTGACCATTTCAACAAGCATACCGACAAAAATCACATGATTATCTCAATAGATGCAGAAAAAGCCTTTGACAAAATACAACACTCATTCCTATTGAAAACACTAGAAAGCATAAGAATAGAAGGTTCTTTCCTAAAAATAATAAACAATATATATCTAAAACCATCAGCAAACATCATCTGCAATGGGGACAAACTAGAAGCCTTCTCAATAAGATCAGGAGTGAAACAAGGATGCCCATTGTCACCTCTATTATTTAACATTGTACTAGAAACACTAGCAGTAGCAATTAGAGAAGAAAAAGAAATTGAAGGCATTGAAATAGGCAATGAGGAGACCAAGCTATCACTCCTTGCAGATGATATGATGGCCTACTTAAAGAATCCTAGAGAGTCAACTAAAAAGCTAGTGGAAATAAGCAACAACTTTAGCAAAGTTGCAGGATACAAAATAAACCTGCATAAGTCATCAGCATTTCTATATATTTCCAGCACATTTCAGCAGCAAGAATTAGAAAGATAAATTCCATTTAAACCCACCCTAGACAATATAAAATACTTAGGAATCTATCTGTTTAGACAAACACAGGAACTATATGAACACAACTACAAAACATTCCACACAATTAAAACTAGATCTAAACAATTGGGAAAACATAGATTGCTCATGGGTAGGATGAGCTAACATAATAAAAATGACAATCCTACCCAAATTAATTTACTTATTTAGTGCCATACCTATTGAACTTCCAAAAAACTTTTTTACTGAATTAGAAAAAAACATAACAAAGTTGATTTGGAAGAACAAAAGATCAAGGATATCCAGGGAAATCATGGGGAAAAAATGCAAAGGAAGGTGGCCTTGCAGTCCCAGATCTCAAAGTATACTATAAAGCAGTGGTCATCAAAACAATTTGGTACTGGCTAAGAGACAGAAAGGAGGATCAATGGAGTAGACTTGGGGTAAATGGCCTCAGCAAGACAGTCTATGACAAACCCAAAGACCCCAGCTTTTGGGGCAAAAATCCACTATTTGACAAAAACTGCTGGGAAAATTGGAAGACAGTATGGGAGATATTAGGTTTAGATCAACACCTCACACCCTACACCAAGATAAACTCAGAAAGGGTGAATGGCTTGATTATAAAGAAGAAAAGTATAAGTGAATTAGGTGAACACAGAATAGTATACATGTCAGATCTTTGGGAAAGGAAAGATTTTAGGACCAAGCAAGAGTTAGAAAAATAAATCACAAAATGTAAGATAAATAATTTTGATCACATCAAATTAAAAAAGTTTCTGTACAAACAAAATCAATGCAACCAAAATTAGAAGGGAAGCAACAAATTGGGAAACAATCTTCTTAACAAAAACCTCTGACAAAGGTCTAATTACTCAAATTTATAAAGAGCTAACCCAGTTGTACAAAAAACTCAAGCCATTCTCCAATTGATAAATGGGCAAGGGACATGAAGAGGCAGTTTTCAGATAAAGAAATCAAAACTATTGAGAAGCACATGAAAAAGTATTCTAAATATCTTATAACCAGAGAGATGCAAATCAAAACAATTCTGAGGTATCACCTCACACCTAGCAGATTGGCTAACATGACAGCAAAGGAAAGTAATGAATGCTGGATGGTTATTTTTATTTGATCAATTTCAAACATTATTCCTTGGTTACAAAAATCAAATGACTTGTAAGTCTATGTCACATGACTTCCAAAAGATGAAGACTTAAATTTAAAACCTAAATACTTTGCTGGACAAATCAATTCTTTCTATGTTTCACTTTCTTCATAGGATACATGTATACATACTTAAATCAGTTAGCAAGTAGTAAGTAAGCATTTGCTTGTACTGGGCACTGCAGATATAAGTACAAATGATTCTAAGAAAAGTGCCTATTCTGCTATTGTTTTACATACATATGTAATGTCTTATGGAGTGTTGCATAGGCATATAACTATTTGTAATTTAATAAAAGTACTAGGATGTAAGTTCATTCTCTGTAGGCTCACTGAAGGCATCCTATACATAATTTTAGTAGTGCGCAGGAAAATAGGGATAATATACACCTCATTCTTTTTTTTATTTATTTATTTGGTCAATTTCAATTGGTCAATTATTCCTTGGTTACAGAAATCATTTTCTTTTCCTCCCTCCCTTCCTCCTCCCCTTTCCATAGCTGACATGCAATTCCACTGGGTGTTACATGTGCCCTTGATCAGAACCCATTTCCGTGTTGTTGTTGTTGTTTGATTTAGGATATTCATTTAGAGTTGTAGCTAGATCTTAAGGTGTGCACAGATGAATAACTTTTGGGGTATAACTTTAAATTATTTTCCATAATGGTTAGATCAATTCACAGCTCCATCAAGAATGAACAAATGTTCCTACTTTTTCTCAACTTCAACATTTGTCATTTGCCTCTTTTGTCATCTTTACCAATCTAAAAAGTGTAAAGTGGGATTCAGAAGTTGTATTTAATTTAATTTCTCTAATTATTAGTAATTTGTTGCACTTTATTTTTTTAATCCATACCTTCCATCTTAGAATTTATACTAAGTATTGCTTCTGAGGCAGAAGAGATTGTTTTATTGGCATATAATTGAAAGAGCTTTTAATAATTGCTTTTATTTCTTGGTTGTGGATTCACCTTATTTAATTTTGGATATTAGTAATTTAGTTTTCTTTCTTTTATCAAATTAGCTAATAGCTTTGTCTATTTTACTGTTTTGTTGTTTTCAAAAACCATTTCCTAATTTAAACTGTAGCTTAGTAGGTTTTTACTTTCAATTTTGTTAGTCCTCCCTTTAATTTTTCAGAGTTTTAATTTTGGTGCTTAATTAAAAAAATTTTTTTTTACTTTGTACTTTTTTTAGTTGCATGCACAATTCATCGATCTATTGTCCTTGTTCTTGGTTTGTTTATGTTTTTACTGATATAAGGATTTATAGATAAATATTTTCTCCCAAGTTCTTTTTTTTTTAAACCCCCCTACCTTTCACCTTAAAATTAATACTGTGTATTAGTGCCAAGCCAGAAGTGCAGTAAAGGTTAAGCAGTGAAAGTTTAAGTAACTTGCCCAAGATGACACTGCTAGGAAGTGTCTAATACCAGATTTGAACTCAGGACCTCCCATTTCTAGGCCTTTGGCCTGTAAGCTCTGAAATTAGACGATTCCTAGGAACATTCTTTTGGGAGTTTCTTTCAGGAAATAATCAATGGATTCTTTTTTGTTGTTTTTCCCACTGGCACTAACAGATCTGGGTAATTTTTATTTATGATTTTTGGAGTTATATTATTCAAGCCTTTTGAGTTCATGATTGTCAGATAATAATGACGATTCCTTGCTAGACAGATTTCCAGGTTTATTGTTTCTGAGAGAGAGACAGAGACAGACACAGAGAGTATAAAACAATTTTCCTTCTGTTTTTCAATATTTTGATTTTATTTGAATAGTTCTTTTCTTATGGCATCACTTTGCCTTTTGTCCATTCTAATTTTCAAGTTATTACCATCTATTTTAAATATTCGTTCTCCTTACTATTTTCTCTTCTTATTCTGTTTTGTATCTCATATCTCATTTCTTCCAAATATTATTTTATTCCTTATAGCCAAGACTTTTTTTTTTCCCTCTGTGAGGCTCTTACTGGACTTGTGGATTTACTCTCTTCTGGTTTTATTACTTAGTCTTTTCTCAGTCTGAGATTTTTCTTCAATATATTTGATTTTTTTCCCTGTTTACTCACATCTTCAACCTCAGTTTCTTGGTTGTGGGTTTATGCTTGGGTCATAATCAGCTCTTGAACACCTGGATGGGATGGAAAAGCCCACACTGTTTGGCCCGTACCTCCTGTTGTGATTAAGGCCCAGGCCATCTTGATGCTAGTTTGGATACAGGCTGCTTGTTTGCTGAATTGAGTTAAGACTCTCTGGCTGCAAGTCTGGTCCCACTTCCTACCTTGGATAGGAATTAGGCATCAAATTATTCTCAGTGCAGTCGGGTCTGGTCCTCTCACAAGAGAATGGAGATGAAGCCCTTGAGTCAATTCTCACTATACTGTGTACTCTGGGATTTTCTGTGCACTTTATCTTTCAATTACCCTGGCTTACACCCTGCAATGGAAGGGTGGATGTGGATGTGGTATTGAAGATAGTCCTTTAATAAAACAGATTTCCTAACATTCCTGAGAATGAGGCCAGAAATGAGTGGACACCTTAAAACTAACACAGAAGCAAGAGAAACAAAGGAAGGTATTCATACTTGATAATTTGGAAGAAATTATATGAGGATGAATCATTTACATGCTAATAGATAAGAAATATGTCTTCCCAAAGCTCTAATGTCTTTGAATCTCTGAGAGAAAATTAAGTAGAACCACAGTGGCATCCATAGTGGTTTTACTATTTTACTAATTTTGGTCAGAACTCTTTTCACTATATCCAGTTGCTTCTTTGGGCTTTTGTTATTGCTTTCTGTGATAAATAGAGTAAAAAACTCTAGAAGTCTTTTCAATAAGACATTAGCTTCAGAAATACAGAATGTCGAAGCTAAAAGAGACCTTAAAGATCATCTCATCCAAATCTCTCATTTTTAGATGAGAAAATTTATTTAGAAGAATCATTTAAAATACAGTATGAAACAAGTGTTGCCATTGTGGAAATAGGTTCTATCTAGGTTTACTTCACCATTGTTTAGCTTTTACTTCCCTTCATTTTGATACCTGTCACCAACAATTACTAAATATGCCCATTAAGACTTTTGCTCAGATCTGCATCAGCCTGATTCTGTCTAGCTGGGAGCTCTTAAGTTCTAAGAACCTAAATTAAATTTGATGGTTAGTATTATCTTGGAGTGGTACAATTTACATTTTAAAATAACTTCTAAGATTTGGGAGGGGGAAGGGGTTGAAACCACTGAATCTTTTCCTTGTCTATACTATATGGCTGATCATTGAGACAAATATTTGAATTTTTATCTTGACTGCTCAGGAAACTTGTTCCATATTTATATACAGGAGTACAGCTTTTTCACATAGTAGTTTAATCCTAGGCAAGTCAGTTAACCTCTCCTTTTGCCAGACCATCAAACATTGCCTCAGAAATTAGATGAAAACATAATTGGGAAATATTTAACAAAATAAGTAAAAATATAATAAAACACAGATAATATTACATTTTAAAACTAAGTCAGTATGTGGCTAGCAAAAAGTTCTTGTACAAATTATTAGCCCATTTATTTTTGAGTTTGAGGCTTCTGTTCTAGACAACAAAATAATAGGTGCTATTACAGTCTCCATCCAATTTAAACCTGCTAGTATGTCTCAGAATTTGTGATTCTCATTTTGTTGTGTCAGATGACTAGTAAGCCTGCGTCAAATGACTTCTAAAAGATGAAGACTTAAATTTAAAACCTAAATACTTTGCTGGACAAATCAATTCTTTCTACATAGGAATTATGTATACATAGTTAAATCAATTAGCAAGTATTAAGTAAGCATTTGCTTGTACTGCAGATATAAGTACAAAGAATGTAACAAGGTAAAGAGAGGTGTGTGTGTGTGTGTGTGTGTGTGTGTGTGTGTGTGTGTGTGTGTGAAGTAAATACAAACCTATGCAAAATAGTTTAATACCAGATAGTCTAGGAGGACTTCACAATTGGGAGAATTAGAAAAACTTCAAGCAGAAGATGGTGCTTAATTTTACCAAGCTTCTTAAAGGGAAGAAAGGGATTCTTGGATGTAGGTAGGATGGAAGCACATTTCAGGTATATGGAATGACCAGGGCAAAGACACTGAGAAAAGAGGCAAATTTGGATAGTTGGGGAATGAGAATAATTTGCAAAGAGACTGAAAAGGTAGGATGGGGATGATTGTTTAAGTCTTCAGAAGTCAAATAAAGGGATTTTCTCTTATCCTAGTGATAATTAGGAAGCCACTGGAATAAATTGCCTATGAGATTCATATGGTCAGATCTGTATGTGATAGTTTTTCATATATCCTCTACACTTTAGTTTATAGGAACACAGAATTTAGAGTTGAAAGGGGGATGTTTAATATCATCTACTCTGATTCATTCATTTTACAAATAAGAAAACTGACACCTAGAGAAGAAGTAACTTGGCATTATCTTTCCTAAAATTTGACAAAAATTGGGCTTGCAGAATTGGCCTGGTTATTGCGTTCTGTCCAGTGGTTCTGAATGTCATATTTCCTGGTCTACTACTTGGTATTTCTTAGTCTTCTAAGACATGACTTTTATTGATGCCAGATATGAAGCATAATGTTTAAATGAGTATGTTTGAGGTAAAAGATAGAAGGTATTACAATATCCACATACTACATAAAAAGAAGTATGTCTATGTGATTTTTGATCTTAGTTCTGTTCTTCATTAACTGCAGTTGAAAAGAAATCCATGAATCAGGCGTGGGAAATTGTGTGGGTACTTAATAGTTCTGCACTAAATGGTGTTTATTTTTAATCAAGCCTTTATTTCTGATGCTAATGTTGTATGGAGAATGGAGGGAAATCATATCCATGAAAAATCTGGAGAGTAGCTAGGTAGGCTGGGAGGTAGCAGGGAAAGGTCAGCCACAGCAGTTATAACCAAATTTGTATGTGGACTGGCAGTTTTCAGAGAAATAAATCAAAGCTATCAACATTCATGTGAAAAATATTCAAATTCACTTCTAATTACAAAAATGAACATAAAACAACTCTGGGGTACCTCTTTATATCCATGAGATTGGCTAAAATGACAAAAAAGGAAAATGACAAATACTGTAGGGGGTGTTAGGAAAGGTATACTAATGCACTGTCAATAGGGCTGTGAACTAGGCTAACTGATCTGGCAAGCAATTTGGAACAATATCCAGAAAACTGCCAAATTTGATCCAGCAATTCTGCTACTAGATCTATGACCCAAAGAAATGAAAGAAAGGAAAAGGACCCATATTTACAAAAAAATGTTTATGGCAGCTCTTTTTGTGACAGCAAAAAGTTGGGGGAAATGGAAGTATATCCATTAATTGGGGAATGGCTGAACAAGTTATGGTCAGTGAATGTAGAATACTATTGTGCTGTAAGAATGTTTAAGGGAATAGTTTCCAAAAAACTTGGAAAGACTTATATGAACTGATGAAGATTGAGGTGAGTGTAATCAGCAGAACAATTGATGCAGTAATAGCAATATTATAATGATAATCAACTCTGAAAGATATAGTAACTTATCAGCACAATGACCAATCATAATTCCAAAGAACTCAAGATGAAATGTGCTATTCATGTCTATGTAGAGAAATGATGGGCTTAGAGTGCAAATCCAAGTACAGATTGGTGAAAGTATGAACTAATTCAATCATTTTAGAGGGCAATTTGGAACTATATCCAAAAAGTTATTAAACCGTGCATATTCTTTGATTCAGCATTATCTCTGTCCCCCCCCACCCACCCAGAAATGGCTAAGGTGGAAATCTGTTTAGCATATCTTTATATATTTATAATGTGTTTTACTTTGAGAGAGAGAATTTGGACCTGAATATAAAAGCAAACCTGAATTTTCAAAAATAAGAAAAAAGAAACAGGAAAGTCTAAAAGGGAGGAAAGAAAAGTTGGAACAGGTGAATGAATATAATGAGTTAGATTTTCTTTGGGTTTCATTTGAGATACCTTTAGGGGATCCAATTTGAGATATCCAAAAGGCAGTGGGTAAATTGATGTTGGAGTTCAATCAGACTAGGACTAGATATATAGAATGGGAAATCTTTTACAAAGATGATGATTACACCCACAGTAGTGGATGAGGTCAACAAGCAGAGGGAGACTAAAAGATGGCTCAGGGTAGAGCTTTGAGGACAATTCACAAAAGGATCAGACAGGTAGAGAAATCAACAGTAAGCACAGTGTCATGGAATTCAAAAGAAAAGAGTATGTCCAATAGAAAATGATCATCATTGGCAAAGATTTCAGAGAGAGCAAGAAGGACAATGATTAAGGGGGAAAAAATTCTATTTTGGCAATTAGGATATCACTGATGATTTGCAAAAGTAGGTTCATTTGAATGATGAGATTGGAAGTCATACTGCAGAGTATTTACATTCAAGTGAGAGGAGAAAAAGTAGAGGCAGCAAGTATATCCAGTTTGTTAGAGGAGTTTAGATGATTTGGGGAAGATAGATATGGTACAGAAACTAGCTGTGCTGGTAGGATCAAGTTGGGGTTTTTAAGAATGGAAGACACAAGGGAATGTTTATAGGCAGCAGGGAAGGAGTCGGTGCATAGGGAGAGATTGAGATGATAATGATTAGAAAGAGGCATATAAACTAATGGACAGTCTACTTGAGAAGATAGGATGGGATCAAGGATGCATGTGGAGGGGTTTGCCTTAGCCAGGAGACAAATTACCTCTTCATAAGAGATAGGGGTGAAGGAGAAGATAGCAAGAAGGGTGGGTACAAGTCAGCTATTAGGGGAAGGCTTTCTTTAAAAGATGGGTTTTTAGTTTTTAGAAAGCTAGGGAAGCCAGGATGGAGCTGAAGAGGGAAAATATTCCTAGTATAGGGAACAGGCAGAGAAAATGCCCAGGGCCAGGAAACAGAAAGGAGGAAGGTTTTATTGAATTGAAGAATATGTGGGAGGATGTAAGGTATAAGAGAGGTGAGAGGCAACTCTGTTATAAAGGACTTTGAATGTTAAAAAGGATTTTGTATTTTATCCAGCTGATATAGAGCCTCAAGAGTTTATTGTATGTAAAGGCAACATGGTCAGACCTGTACTTTAGGTAATCATTTTGTGGCTAAAATGGAGGATAGGCTGGGGTGTGAAGAGATTTGGGACAGGCTGATGCTCAAGTAAACTATTGCTATAGTTCAGTCATGGAGTAATGAAGGATCTGTACTAGGTTGTTTGCAGTATCTGAGGAGAAAAGGTACCATATTTGACAAGTGTTTAAAAGGTGAAATCAATAAGCCTTGGCAACAGATTGGATATGGGGATGGGGAGTGAGAAATAGTAAGGAGTCATGGATGACACCTAGATTGTAAGTTTAGGTGCCTGGATGGAAGATGGTGGGAAGTTTAGATAAGAAGTTTAGATACAGGGGAAAGATAATGA
The DNA here is from genome assembly GCF_027887165.1 of Monodelphis domestica. Taxonomy (NCBI): domain Eukaryota; kingdom Metazoa; phylum Chordata; class Mammalia; order Didelphimorphia; family Didelphidae; genus Monodelphis; species Monodelphis domestica. Next base: position 426,070,561 of record NC_077227.1, on the reverse strand, counting down.
GTTCAGTTTTAGACATGTTGAGTTTAAGATGTATACTGTATATCCAGTTCAAGATGTCCAAAAGGACACTGAAGATGTGAGCCTGGAAGTTAGCAGAAAGGTAATAAGGCAGGATAGGTAGAATTGAGAATCATCAGCAAAGAAATGATGATTAAATCCGAAGCACCTGATAAGATCACTAATTAAAGTAGTATAGACAGAAAAGACAAGGGGAACCAGGACTTCTAGAATCTTGTGGGACATCTGTGATCAGAAGGCATGATCTGGAGGAGAATCCAGCCAAGGAAGGAACTATCTTTTTCCTCTTTTAGCAGAATGCCTGGGACTAGTAGGCATGTATATTAATGGATCAACAGTGTCATAGGCTTCAGAGAATTCAAGAAGAAGAAGAAGAAGAAAGACTGAGAAAAAAATCCATCAAATTCGACAATTAAGGATGCAGTTGGGTGGCTCAGTGGATTGAGAGTCAGGCTCAGTGATGTTAGTTTCTGGGTTCAAATGTGGCCTCAGACACTTCCTAGCTGTGGGATCCTGGGAAAGTCACTTGATCCCCTTTGCCTAGCCCTTACCATTCCTCTGCCTTGGAACCAATACAAAATATTGATTTGAGACAGAAGATAAGGGTTATTAAAAAACTGACAATTAAGAAATCATTTTGAGGGGGCATGGATGAGATTTGGGAGCTAAATTGTAGGGGTTTAAGAAGAGTAGAGAAAGTAGTGGTTTAAGAGTTTTGTCACAAAACATAGTAATGCTATAGGACGATAAATAGAATGAAAGGACCAAGTGAAGGTTTTTTGAGGATGGGGAGACATGGACATGGTTCAAGGGATGGGGGAAGGGGCTAGTACACAGGAAATGTAACACATTTGGAAACACAGATGGAAAATAAATGATAGTGGGGATGACAGAGGAGCCAGTCTTTTGGAGTAGATGGGAAGATAGAAGTTTGTTTTGGAAGGAGTAGAGCCACCTCTTTATCTGAGAGGTGAAGTTGGTGATAGTGGCAGTGAATGATGTGTGTTGAAGAAGAGAGAGTTTTTAGTGAATGGCCTCAACTTTTTCTGTAAAATATGAAGCAAAGTTCTTAGCTGAGAGAGTATGAGGAAGGGGAGCCATAGAAGGTTTGAAGGAAGATGAAAAGGTTTGGAAGAGCCACTGTGGAAAGTAAGATTGTACATTTTGTAAAGGAAGTGTAGAAGAATTGCCTTGCAGGAGTGAGGACCCGGTTACGGTGGTGTAGTATACTAATAGCCATTTCATTAAGGATAATTCCCTTACAGATCTGCTAACCTTTCTCCTGACTCTCAGTCCTGCATTTCTAGCTCTTTTCTGGATATTTTTTTCTGCAGGTTCACAGGCCCTTCAATTTTATGTAAATTTCAAAAATAAATTCCTCTTAACTTGTGAGAAAAAACACTATCCACATCCAGAGAAAGAACTATGGGAACCAATGCAGAAAAACATATGATCCATCATATAGCTCAATATGGATATGATTAGGGCTTTATGTTAAAAGATCACTCTACTGTAAATAAGAATAACATGGAAATAGGCTTTGAATGATGATACACATATAACCCAGTGGAACTGCTTGTCAACTCCAGGAGGGGGTGTGTGGTGTGGAATCATGAATTATGTAACCATGGGAAAATATTCTAAATAAAAAAAAAATAAATTCCTCTACTTCTTTAATTTCTTTTGAGGGTCACCTAGTCATGTAATCATATAGTCATCTTTAACTTTTTTTCCTCTTTCACCCCTCTCATCTAATCTTTCTATTCTGATGCTAAAATATCTCCTCTCTGTTCCAACTAGTCAAGTTGTAGTAGTTCAAACCCTTATTGTCTATGCTATAATAATGTCTTTCTTACTAATCTCCTTGTCTTCAGGCTTTGCTCTGCCAATCTATTCTTCACTTCATCCACTGCCTGAGTAATATCCTACAGATTTTACCTGTAACACTTTCCTCTGGTGCCACAGAAAGTCAAGTCAGAACAAGACTTAGGGAAAAGACAATGAACTCAGTTTCAACTGTTTTATGTCAGTAAGATATCCAAGTTGTAATATCCTTAAGGAAGGTGAAAATGCAGGTCTTGAGTCAAAAGGTCAGTACCATAGATAAAGTTTGGGGAGTTATCTACAAAAAATAGAAGCAAAAGTAAAAGCCCCAGGAATTAATGAATTATAATCAGGATGGTGCAGAAAGAAGAGAATACCAGCAAATGAGAATAAACCAATAAAGGAGATAGGTGGAGTGGTTAATAGTCTCTAGGATCTAAAAATAATGAGCAGAATATAAATCCAAAACTTAGGAGGCTCTGAATATAGTCTTCCATTTCCTTAAGGGCATCTTTGGACAATTTTTTTTTACCTTGTGACTCGGTATTTCTCTCTGTAAAATATGAATGGTATTACTTGTCCCTGCTTATTTCACTCATATTATAAAGATTAAAAAAATTTTAAAGAGGGAATGGTAATAGATATAAGGAGCGCAATGCCCCTGAAACTGAGGGAGGAGTGCATATACAGTGAGATGGTCAGAAGTTGACTGGAAGTCAAGGAGGAGAAAAATTGGAGAAGAAAAAAGAAGAACATTGGTTCTGACTAGAAAGACTTCAGGGACCATAAAATAATAATGGTAGGAGCAGGGTTGAGGAGAAGGTAGGAATTGATGTAGTAGAGGCGTATTGGATGTAGTTTAGTAGTGGATCCATGAAGCCAACAAGATTTAAAGGAGCATGTTCATAAGCAAATGAGAAGGAACCAGTTCCATAGGAGAGCTTGAAGATGTATAAGAAAGAAGATAATTATGAGAAGGATGGTATGACTAAAGGAGTAAGGACTTTATAATTGTTTATTTTTGACAACTTTAAAAAAAAAGGAGTTCCAAATTCTTTACCTCCCTCCCACACTTCCCCCGTCCATTGAGAAGGTAAGAAATGTGATATTGATTAGTCATGTGAAATTATGAAAAATATGCTTCAATCTTTACTCAAACTTCACGAGTTCCTTCTCTGGAGGTAGATAGCATTTTTTATCATCAGTCCATATTGATCAGAATAGCTGTCTTTCACAGTGGATTAAAAAAAAAGAGTAATGGAAAATGTTGCTATTAATGTAGTTCTTTTATTGTGGTTAAAGTCAGTAATGTTGGTTTCGCTCAGTTCACTTTGTATCAGATCATATTAAATTTTATCAGGTTTTTCTGAAGCCATCCTAATAATCATTTCAGGACTTTAAGGAGCTAAGTGAATTGAACCAAGGGCAGAGATGGAGAGATTAGCCTTAATATATAGTAGTGATGTCTTCAGAAGAACATGAAGAGTAAGGGGAAGATGCTACTTCTGAGGCATTTTTAAAACTAGGTTAGAGGAACTAATGACATTCTATCTTCAGCCTTCTTAATAAAAGTCATTTGTTCTGAATATAATTAGTGAACTGTTGGTGAGAGGAGAAAAAAATTTGGATTAATAGTTATTAAAAGGGAGGCGAAGTGTTATTAATGACAGGGAGAAGTACTGGGCTTATTATTTCACTGATATAAGGAAAAAGGTGGCAACTCTGTACTCAGAGTCTGTGTGACTTCCCCAGGGTCATGGGAAGTGACATAAGACTGTGTATATTAGGAACAGGAATTGAACTCAGGTCCTACTGGTTTGAAACTGGTGCAACACATATAACACCTCACTAAACTATCTCTCCTAAGGTGTAAATAAAGGCTGAATGTATGTCTCATCCCTAGGCTTTTTTGAGAACAAATTCCTTGGGTTTTCTCTCTTCATGTTTCCTATCCTGAAATACAGTGCCATAAATATACATCTTCACGTAAGCACCTGTCAAATTTTATTTTAAAGCTACCTTTAGACACTAAACTACTATATCCCAGATAAACAATGCTCACAGTTCTGACGTTCTGTGACTTGAACTGGGTCTTCTTTACATTTTCCCATAGGGTTACCCCTTATATTTTCTGAGTTTCCCAGGGTTTATACCAGCCTCAGGCATTTCTTTATTTTCTAACAAGAACTTTTTACAGTTTCTGTTCCAGATGATCGAGCTGAACAACGAACCTGCCTTATCTGTGGAGACAGAGCTACAGGGTTGCACTATGGTATCATTTCCTGTGAAGGTTGCAAAGGGTTTTTCAAGAGGAGCATTTGCAACAAGCGGGTATACAGATGCAGTCGTGACAAGAATTGTGTCATGTCCCGGAAACAGCGGAATCGATGTCAATATTGTCGCCTGCTCAAGTGCCTACAGATGGGGATGAACAGGAAAGGTAAGAGAAACTCTCTGGACACGCATCTCTCCACTCCAATTCTTTTCAATGTCCCTGTGTTCTCATGATCTATGTTCTAGTTTTGGAATTTAAGAACTGGATAAGATCTTTGCATCTAGCACAAATTTTATCCTTGACCAAGCATCTTCAACAATATTCCCAACACACAGTTTTATAGCCTTTTCTTGAAAACCTCAGGTGAGGAGAAACCTATTACCTCTTGGGAAAGCTCATTCCAATTTTGATATTGCACTAATTGTTAGCAAAGTTTTCCTACTGCTAGCTTTGTAATGGTTCTTTTCAGTTCTGAACTCTCAGACCATGCAGAACAAATATAATCCTCCTGTTTCACAACCTGTCATACACTTAAAGGCAATATCTGGATTATCTTTCTAGGGTTTCTCTTCATATCCTTTAACTGATCTTCATAGTCCATGTTTTCTGATCTTACCATCATCTTGGCTACCAACTTATGGTCAAGTTTGTCTTGTGTCTTTCCTAAAATATGATTCCCAGAACTGAACATTGTATTCTCTGTGTGGTCTGAACAAGGCAGAGTAGCCTGACACTATTGCTCTCTTATTATTCCTTCTTTTAATGCAGACTAAGAAAACATTCACTATTTTGGCCATACTATTCATTCACATTGAGATTGTAGTCCACTAAAATCCCTGATCTTTTTCATAGGAACTGCTTTATAGCCATCTTGCGTTTGCAAAATTGATTTTGAACTTGTATCATACTTTTTACATTTATCCTCATTGACTTTTATTGATTTGGCCTATAATACTAGCTATAAAAATCTCTTGGGATTCTGACTTTTATCCACCTCATGATGAATAACTCTCCAGATCTCCTGTCATTTGAAAACTTGACAAGTATACCAACTATACCTTCACACATGTCACTGATTAAAATGTTGATCATTCAAAGACAAGTTTAGATCTCTAGGATACCCACAATTCTTACATGTTGATACCATGTCATTATTTTATTATATTTTACTATATTTACTATATTTATATAAATAAATACTATATTTACTACATTTTGCATCTAGTTCTCTGTGTGTGTGTGTGTATGTATGTGTGTCTGTCTGTCTCTGTCTCTCTGTCTCTGTCTCTGTCTCTCTGTCTCTGTCTCTCTCTCTGTCTCTCTCTCTCTCTCTCTCTCTCTCTCTCTCTCTCTCTCTCTCTCTCTCTCTCTCTCTCTCTCTCTCTCTCTCTCTCTCTCTCTCCCTCTCCCCCTCCCTCTCCCTCTCCCCCTCCCTCTCCCTCTCCCCCTCCCTCCCTCCCTCCTTTTTCCTCTCCCTTCCTTCCTCCCAGTGAGGCACCTGCCTTTATTAGTGGAAATCAGCAGCTATTATGCAACTTATGGTCTTAAAGCGCTAGCTAGTATTTAGTGATTTGCCCAAAATCACATAGTCAGTATATGTCAAAACTAGAACTTGAATCCATGCTATCTTATCTCCCATTTTAAACATACGAAGCACATATAAAACTTTATCATGTGCTTTTCTATAGCATTCATTTTATATACCAGTCTACTCTGTAAGAAAAGGAACTTAATTTGATATTACCTGCTAGGCAAGCTTTTAATGATCACTATTCCCTTTCCAAGTGTTCAAAAATCATCTTAATGTGTTCTGGGATTTATGTCAAGAAATAGAACTCTAGTTTATAGATTTTACCCTTTTTTTTTTTAAATTGGGACATTTGCCTTTCTCCATTTCTTTATCATTTCCTCTTCTCTTTCCTTTCCTTCAGAAACTGATAGTAGCAGCTCAGAAATTACATCCTCTCTAATGTTTTATAGAACTGCTGACTTGAAACTCATCTAGAACTATTAGGTACTGTCAGACCCTTTCCTCACTTATCTTGGCTTTCTACTCCCTGTGAATAATTTTTGATTTGTCCTTTCCAGTCCGAAGATTAAAAGCAAAATAAAAAGTTGACTAGTGTAGTCTTCTTAGTTTTCTCCATTATCAGCTTGTCTACCCTGAATAGCAGTATTCTCCTTCCTGTGACCCTTTTCTTGTCCTTCATTCCAAATTTCTTTCTGTGGTCCTTAGAGTTACTTGCTAGCCTCAGCTAATTTTGTGCTACAGCTACCTTCTTTATTCTTTAAACCCTTAGTGTCTGTAGTCTTAGTATCAATTCTAAGGGATAGGCAATTAGGATTAAGTGACTTGCCCTGGATCACACAGCTCAGAAGTATCTGAATTCAAATTTGAATCCAATTCCTCTTGATTCTAGACCTTGCTCTCTATTCACTGTGCTACCTCTCTGCCCCTTGCAGATACATCCTTTCTAGGACCTTGCTATTCCTCTGTCCAATTATTTTTATTCATTTCTATATTCTGTGCAAGCCTTTTTGAAATCTGAATTTAATGAGCTACCTGTGCATCTACCCTTTTTAAGTCTTTTTGGGTAGTGCCCATTTTTCCTTCTGATTGGAAGAATTTCTGCTAAGTCCTTAGAATTTTATTTTGAGAGCCACCTCTTGAGCCAGCTTCCTTTGCTTTTGCTTCAGAATTTTTGAGATCTCCCTCAATTAAGGTATACATGTACAATTCTCTTCTTTCCTAGCAGACTCAATAAGATGAACATGTGTTTCCATGTTTTTTCTATTAAGCTAACTCTTTGTTAATCAGAATTGTGTCAAGTAAGCATTTCCATTGTTTCCTTTTTCACTTTTACTAAAGTTTACATACTCATCAGTTGCTCTGGTTAGTATGGAGGGAGAGAAAGAAAATGCCCCAGATACTTAGTTGGAATTCCTAAGCTACTCATCTAATTCTTTACATCTAAGAGGTCTATGGTTATCTTCTAGTGTGTCCTTCCTTTTACTAAATATGTTGATCTTTGTCCAAATGCTTTCTAAAGCCTCTTCTTTATATATTAGTTCATGTTTTAAGAGTCCTTTGAGTTAGTCTTAATGCTTTATGTTCTAAAGACCCTCCCATCTCTTAACATCTCCTGTTCTGAGGTCCCTTCTAACTCTTAACATTCTGTGTTTTAAATTCCCTTTCAGGTGTGATATTCTCAGTTTTATCAGTCTGTACTAAGTTTCATTACATGGGAACTCATTAGATAGCCAACAGTTCCCTCAACAAACATTTCTGAAGTGTCCTCTATCTGTAAGGGACTGAGCTTGGGAAATTCAAATCAAAAATCTAATAAGAGACACAGTTCTCTCTCAAGGGCCCCATAGGCAGAGGAATAACGACATTTATACAGGCAATGTGGTGTGGTAGAAAGAGCACACATTGAATTTAGAGCCAGAAGACCTTGATTCAAATCCTGCATCAGCTACTTGCTGCCCAAGAGACTAGGTAAGTCATTTAACCTCTCTGGGCTTCCATTTTCCCCCTCATCATCCTTCAGTTGCCAAATCTTGTTCATTCAAGCTCTACTACATATTTCCCAATTCTTCTCTTTTTTAAAAAACTCCTATATTTATTACCCAAGTCCTAGCCATAATCACTTCTCCCTAAAGCATGTAATTGCCTCATAGTCCGTATCCTTGGCCAATCTCCCTTTTCTGTACAGCTGCCCCCTCCTCCACAAATCTAAGGCACAGGTCTCATCTTATCACCACCACCCAGTTCAAAAATCTCCCATGGTTTCCTAATGCCTCTAGGATATATTGCAAACCTCTTGTCTTGGTATTTTAAAGAACTTTGCAATCTGGCTCCAACCCAGTTTCCCATCTTTCCTCTTTTCTCCCTAACTTGACCTTTTTTTTCCTGACTTTGTACAAACTATTCCACATCCTTGGAAAAGAGTCCTTCTGTGCTGTCTTCACCTTCCTTCAAGGTTTCATTCAGATGCTACTTTTTCTCTGGTGGCTTCAGTGATCCTTTAGTTGTTAGTGCTGACTCCTCCTCAATTTACTTTTTTTTTAACTGAAAAAAAGTTTTTTTAATTACATATAGAAGCAAATTTTGGCAATTGTCATTTGACGTTTTGTGGCTCAGATTTTCTCCTTCCCACCCACCCCTTGAGGCAGTAAATAGTCTGACATAGGTTATACCAGTGCTGTCATGCAAAACATATTTTCATATTCCTCATACCCCAAAAGAAAACACAAATCACAAGTACAATAAAAAAAAACTCATGAAGGAAATAAAGTCAAAAGTGGAATGCTTTGATCTGCATTCAGACTCCAACAGTTGCTTCTGGGCCTATGGATAGTATTTTTCATTATGAGTCCCTTGGGTTTATCTTGGAGCCTGCTATGCTGATGATAGTTTATCCTTCATGGTTGATCATTTTACGATATATCTGTTATTCTAAACAGTGTTTTTTTTGGTTCTGCTCACTTCATTTTGCATCAGTTCATATAAGTCTTTCCAGGTTTTTCTGAGCTCATCCTGTTCATCATTTTTTATGGTTATTCTATCCATTTCCAATTTTTTGCCACTACAAAAAAGAACTACTAAAAGTATTTTTGTTCAAGTAGATCCTTTTGGGGCATGGTTCCATATTGTTTTTCAGAGTCTTATTATTTCACAGCTCCACAAACAATGTATTAGTGTCCTAATTTTCCCACATCCCCTCCAACATTTATCATTTTCCTTTTTTTTTCATATTAGCCAGTCTGATAGGTGTAAGGTGGCATTTCAGACTTGTTTTAATTTGCATGTCTAATCAGTAGTGATTTGAAGCATTTTTTCCTCAAATTACCTTATATGTATTTCTTTGTGTACCTTTTATCACTCCCTTTTCCCCTTCCCTCCAGGGCCACAAGTAAACTTAGCATTCAGAGTCTATTTTGGTTTTGTCACTGTATCCCAAGGGCCTTATGCACAGTCCCTTGCATATGGTAGGCAATAATTAAATATTTGTTGAATTGAAATCATGGCTGCTGTACAGAATAACTCACAGAGCTGTTGTGGGGAATCCATTAAAATCAGATCTATAACCACACCTTGTAAATTATAAAGGACCGTTGAGAGTCATAAGACATGTCCTTTCCCTTCTTCTTCCTCTTTCACCCCCAAGGGAACTCCTAGCCTAGTAGGGTAGAAAGACCAGTGCCCAGGCAGTTACTGTTCACAAGCCCAGGGGTGATCAATGCAGTTAGGGAAAGACATCAAGCTATGTGAATGCACGAAAAGGAAGAGATCTCTTCTGGCTTTGGCTGGGGAGAGGATCAAAGAGGTCCTCTTGGCCAAAGTGGCCTTTGAATGGGACCTCAAATCATCAGTAGGCATCTGATAAATATAACCTGGGACTTGTGGCAAAATGCAGAGGTTCCTCCGGGGACAAAGAACTATTCATTTGGGGAGGAGCATAAAGGTGATAAAAGATTGTAGAAAGCCTTAAACAATAGGGTTAGTAGTGTGGTCTTGATCTAGTGGGAGTCAGGAAAGCTTTTGAATATGAGTGGCATGATTAGAAATGTGAATTCAGTTTATATTGGTGGTTCATGGGAAGAACAGAATAAGGAGGAAAGAGGCTAGAAGCAAGCCTACTACTTAAGCTTTTATAGTAGACCAGGACAGAGATCATGAGGTTCTGAACTAGGAGACTGACCGTTTGAGTTGAGAGGAGGGGATGAATGTGAGAGATGTGTAGGTTGCATGTATAAGATTGTCTCTCCTGTTAGAATATAAGCTTCTTGAGACCAGGGATTGTCTTTTGTCTTTCGTTCCTTCACTTCTATATAGTTGCTGGCACACATAAGTTGGTACTTAATAAATGTTTACTAATTGGTTGCTTTGGGGGGGAATGAATGGAAGAACTCTTTCAAATGCTTGTATTTGACTGCTGTTCTCAGTCATGTTATTGAAGGCCCCCTTTTTTCTATCCTTCCTCTCTCCTTGACTTTACTAACATTCTTATGTTGAGAATGTTTGCTTTTCTCAGACTAGTTAGCAGGCTCTTACCATTTTTTTTTCCTTTTTGCTAAAGACATCTAAACAACAAGCCTAAAAGGGCTTAGACAGTCTATGGAATCTAGTAATGCTATTTTCATTGTCACTGGTTTAATGTAACACCATTATAGAAACAAACCCAGGATAAGAATGATAGTGCCTGATTCATGCCAGGCCTGGTTAAGCCAAAGATTGTAAGAGTCTATAAATGTACTTTAGTTAAACCCTTACTTTCTGCCTTAGTAGCAACGCTATGACAAGAAGGAGGTTAAATGATTTGCCTACAGTCACACAGTTAGGAAGTGTCTGATTTGACAGATTCTCCCGACTCTAAGCTTAGCCCTCTGTCCACTGTACTATGTAGCCACCCTGATCCACTACTAATCTACTAATTCTAATCTAAGCTAATTTTTTGGCTTTATGTTCTAACACTCAATTTTAAGGTCATTTCCTATGTGAATATTCTGTATATTATATTTTATAAGCATAAGGACAGCCTGATGTAGTACAAAGAGTATTAGAATTAGAGTTGGGAGATGTGGATTCATATCCTGGCTCTGTTTGGTAGGATCTTTGTGACTGATGGGCAAATCCTTTTATTTCTCTGGGCCTCAACTTCCTCATTTGTAAATTGGGACTAAATATACTGATTCCATATAACTCACAGGGTTGCTGTGGAGAAAGAAGCAATCTTAAAGTTAGAAAATATGCATTGTTGGCTTTGGAGTAGCAATATCCTTCCTGCTCTGTAGTCTTAATCTTCTGTGCTCTGAAAACCCTTCTAGTTTTAACATTGTATTCCAAGACTCCTTTCAGAAATATAATTCTGTCCTCTAATGTTATGACCAATTCAACTCAGTTCAGCAAGTATCATGGAGTACCCACCAAATGCATGGTGTTTTTCTAGGGGGGAATCAAAGAAAAGTTCCTGTTCTCAAGGAATTTACAATCATGGCTCTAGCTGGGTACAAATGTTTATGTGATGGGCCTTCCTGTTAAGAAAATTTGAGGTGTACTTTTCCAATAATCCAACAAATGTTTATTAAGAGCATATATGTGTGAGGCAAGACACTATGCTAGCCACTGAAAGATGTGATGTGGAGAATTTAATTCTGCAGGGGTGGTCTGACCATGGTAGACTGCACTGACTTATCATATCCGGCATTTAGGAGGAGGCCCAAGGGAACATTAACTTCTTTTAGCTTCCAACTGCTATTCTATTTACAGTTCACAAAATGCTCAAAATCTTTTTTATATAGGAATTTTTCCTTAGCTTTGTCTCCTATATAATTCCAACTTTTAGGATTTTTTTTTTTGGTGGCTGGGGAAAAGGAAGAAACCTGCTTCTGTTCTCTAAATGTTGGCTATCCCTCCCAATTTCATATCTGTAATATTGACAGCTATGCAATCTACATATTTATCCCTGATAAATGACAAAAACGTTAACTAGTCCAGAGCAAAGGAGAGCTCCTAGGTCGGGACATCACTAAAGACCTCATTTCAGTTTAATATCAACCCATTCATGATTCTTCTTTGTGTCTGGTAAGTCAACTTAATAGTATTGTCATCTAACCTATGTTTCTCCCTCATGTCCATAAGAATAACATGAGAGATTATGTCAGAAGCCATAATGAAATCTAGGAATATTTTGTTCAAAGAAACTTTTTTTTTTTAATCAGCTTGTCACATAGCCTAGTATCAGAAATCAGATTGGAACTGGGTCTCCTGACCCTAACTAAGTCCAAAACTCTAGTACATTATGTGTCAACCTCTCTAAGATGTGATATTGTAGAGAAAAGTGCTGAGAGGGAGAGATAATTACATTAGCAATGTGGTTCCTATTAAAATTTGCTATGGGCAGTTAGGTCGCTCAGTGGATTGAGAGCCAGCCCTAAAGACAGTAGGCCCTGGGTTCAACTGTGGCCACAGATACTTCCTAGTGGTGTCACCCTGGGCAAGCCACTTAACCCCCATTGCCTAGCCTTTACTGCTCTTCCTTCTTGGAACCAATACAGTTGATTCTAAGACAGAAGATAAGAGTTGTTGGGTTTTTTGTTGTTGTTGTTGTTGTTTTTTAATTTGCCACAGTGTTCATTTCTTGGCTTCCTTGACAAATTCAGAGAGGTCTTAGGTTTCAGGGCCAATAACAGATTCCTTAGGCTAATGCCCTATAGTTTACAGAAGCTCATCATTGAATGCTTGACAAGAGTTCTTCATGGGGTGCTTTTTGGTTTGATAATGATACGGATAACTAATATTTATATAATGCATACTGTGCCATTTCAAACCTCCTTACCCTTTAAGATAGGTACTATAGCTCTTATTCTAATTTTGTTTATTAGAAAATCAAGATTTGAAGAGGTCAGGTGACAGCTAGTAAATGCTGATCAAGATCTTAACCCAAGTCTTTCTGATTCCAGATTCAATATTCAATTAATTTCACCCACCTAGAAAGTTAGAACATTAGGACATAAAAGGTCTTGGGCAATGCATTGTTCTTGTTCAGGGTCACTGATTTATCCAAAGGACTGACATCAAGTGTTTTTACAAGTCATAAAGATGAGTTCTTTCTCCTATCTCTTCTGATAAGACTGGCTATTGACTGAAAAGGGGACTTTGGATTTGTTTGGATAACCACTGCATTGGAATGGAATTAGCACTGGACTTTAAGAACCTTAGGATTTGAAGCTCTAAAAACCCATACATTTTCAATCCTCTTCTTATATTTGACAAAGAAACTAAGACCCAGAGGATGAAGTGACACAAAGCCAACTACAGATCCCTAGAGTATCAATATTTTACTAGAGACCTTCACTATCTTTGCATTGGGCCACTCAATCAGTTTCAAACCTAGGTCCTTTAACTCCAAAGACAAATCCAATGCTTTTTCAGCTATGTTGCACTTCTTTGGAGTCTGAAAACTAGGCTGGAAGTGCCTCCCACTTAGCAAGGGATCATGGGATTTAAAACTAGAAATGATATTATGGATAATCTCTTTCAACCCTCTCATTTACGGAGGAGGAATTTGAGACTCAAAGACTTTCCCATCATCACAGAGAGAAAGTAATAAGTAGGAAAACATCTTTTTTTGGCAAGACACTTAACCCTTTCTGGATATTCGTTTCTTCATCTGTAGATTGGGATAGCAATATTGACATTTCCTACTCCATAGGGTTGTTGTGAGTAAAGGGCTTTTGTCAAGATGAGGCAGGCCCACAGATGGAGAATAATATACCTGTAATCATATCACTGGTGTGTGCTAGAGGTGAATCTTGGACCTATCTCCTAGTCTAGTGTTCTTGCTATATAACAGGCTGCTTTTCCAAAGCCTCAATTGTCTTCTAACATCCTGCTAACTGTGTGACTGTTTCAGTTGTTCAACATTCCCTTTCTCACCTCCCCATTTAGTTTCTACTGAGTTGTTTCCATTTCCTGCTTTTGCTGCCTGGTTCCTTCTTAAAGATATATCAGTTGTGATCTGTTTAGTATAGCCCCTGAATCTTCCATTTTGTAGGGGTGTGCTAGAGCAGCTGGAACCAGCTTTTGTTAAATTTTCAGTGAGCATTTACACCTCATAAATTGGCAAATGCTACAAATCAGGGCTTGCTTTGTTGTTTTGTTGTCTAGATTTTAAAAAGTGATGGAAAAAATGTTAATAATACGGATTAAACCTAAAAACCCCTTCTAGCTGATTGTTAAACATTTATCAGCATCTCTTACTATTAGTTTTTAGGGGCTACTTACTATACAGTCTGCCAACCTTCACTTTGAAGAGTTGGGTTTTTTTCCTCTTTTGCTAGTCAGCTAAGTTTTCTCCCCTCCTTATAAAGTGGGTGGTTGGGTGGAGAGGTAGCAGTGGGCATTTTGTCGAAGGCTACTAAAGTGATCTGTATTTGCCTTATCACAGCCAATTGAGAGAGAAACACTGACATCTCCTGGTCATTGCCAAGAAGGCAAGACTAAACATGTAACAAGCATTTTGGCCTGATCTATTCAGAACAGCATCGAACCATTTAACATTCCTTAGACCTAGACTACAAAATGCTAACGGCAGAATGGACTCTGAAACATACATCAGATATTAGAGTGGAAAGGAACCTTGAAATATAGAGTATTAGATCTGAGAACAGTGAATATTAATACTGGAAGAGACCTTAGAGCACAAGATGTTAAAAGTGTCAAAACTCCTTTAGAATACAGAAGGCTTGATGTCTAAGGTATCTTAACAGTCTAATCCCATAAGGAAACTGAGGCTCAGGTAGGTAACAGAGATAGCACCAGAGTCCAGGTCTGGTACTCCTGAGTAGGAATTTTTCCATTGAACCATTGCCTCCTTAAAAACAACAACAACAACAACAACAACCTCTTTTCCTTCTCTGAAAGTTCTCTCACACAATGAGGATTCTTAGCAATTAAATTATTAACTAGCTACTTAGTTAGCTATTAAGATAAAAGGTAACTAGATTTCTAATGAGAGAGAAAGAGCATTATGGTTGGGCTTCCCCACTCATCAGGGTGTGGAACTGTTAGGTTGTGTGGAAATTGAAGAAATTGTTGGTGTATATATAATCTAAAGAAGCAGAATTATTGAACTCATTTCATTTATTGGTTAAAAAGTTTAAAAAGTCATGTTAAAATTCATTTCAGCTTTCCCTAGTCAATAAGGATATGAACAGTTCTCAAAAATATTCTAAACTATTAACAATTATATGAAAGAATGTTCCAAGTCACTTATAATAAAAGAAATTCGACTCAAGCCAATTGAGAGATTTTACCTCATGTTCAGCAAAACTGGCAAAGATAACAAACAGTGGGAATAGTCAGTCGTAGAAAGGTCATGAAAATATGGGCACATGGGAGAACTATTGGGGGAACTGTAAAATGATCCTGTAATTCTCAAAAGTAATTTGAAATAATTCAAAGAAAGTATTGAAAATGATCATACCCTTTTGACCTAGAGATTCCATTGTTACTTATTGACCCTGAAGAGGTCAGTGGCAAAAAGAAAGACCTCATGTACTAAAAATATAGAGAGAGGGCCACTTTTTGTGGTAGCAAAAAATTGGAAACAAAGTAGATGTCCACTAATTGGGAAATGACTTAACGAATTGTGGTTTATATTTGGTAATGGAATACTAATACTACAGTGATGTCAGAAATGAAGAATATAATAAATACATAGAAGTATGGAAAGATTTAGAAACTGATCTAAAATAAGCAGAATTGGGAAACGGTATACACGGTCCCCACAACAATATAAACAAAAGGAACAACAGTAGCAAAAACAACAAACATATGCAATTGAAACTGAAGATTACAAAGTTATAATGACCAAACTTGGCTTTAAAAGAAGAAATTTGAGACTCCCAGGTCCACTTTTTTGTTATGTTACTTAAGTTTGCAGATCTTGGAGCTTTTAAATTTTGTTTTGTATTTTTTATTCTGAGAGTATGTGGAAAGATAATTATAATGGGAAGTATAAATGATATAAAAACACATTATGTCAATATCTAAAAGGGGAAAAAACTAATTTCAAGAAATATTTATTTAAGTACCTTCTTTAGCATGCAGGGTCCTGAACTTGTTTGAAGCTACAAAAGTGATATGACAGATCTGATTTTGAAGAAATTTATAATTTAATAGAGAAAAAGATATGCAGAATAAGTGTAAGTGTAAAATTAATATAAAAAATACTCCAAGTATTATATTTAATAAGATTTATTAATAATAACTTGAAGCCAAAAGGAAAATAAAAGGCTAGAGAAAAAAGAAAGAGCTCACCCAGCCATGCATATAGGAAAAGAGAGAGTGGGCACGGGCCAAAACATCCAACTATATATAATACGTAAGCATGCAAGGTTGGGATGAAAGAGGAAAGGGATGCTGGGAGATGTAGTTCAAAGATACAAGATTTTCTAATTACCCATAAGGATGATTCTAGTAAGTTTAGAGCAAAGGATAGTTTTGGGCAATGTACTACAAGTTACTTGAGGAAGGAGAAAATTTCTATATTTTAGTGGTCTCAAGTTACTTTTCTCAGAATAATCCCATTATATTTGTGATCCGTTTCCCTGAATTGGCTATTGTTACATGGATGATAAGTATCAGAGCTAGGATTTGAACTGGGGTCTCATAATTCTTTGAATATTCACTATTTCCTCTCCAAAGCCATAAGAAGGGACTGTTAAGGTCCTTTCCAATTCTAAAATTCTTTGATTCTATAAAATGTATCATATTCAAAGAAGACTCCATTGAGGAGGTAGCACCTGATTTAAGCCTTAAAAGGGTAAACTGTACACAGATTTTTATGTAATTATGATACACAATTATGTTATTGTTCAGCCATTCCAGTTGCATCTAGCTCTTTGTGACCACATTTGTGATTTTCTTGGCAAAGATATTCAAGTGGTTTGCCATTTCCTTCTCCAAACACCCAATTATACCTAACTGGAAACTGAAGGGATGTCCATCAATTGGCAAATGGCTGAACAAGTTGTGGTATACAATTCTATAGAATACTATTGTGCCATAAGAAATGACACACAAGATTATCACAAAAAATCCTGGAAAAACTTATGTGAAATGATGTAAAGTGAAGTGAACAGAACCAGGAAAAAGTTGTAAATGATAACAACCTGAGGTTGAGCCTTGACTTGCCTATTTACTAACTCTGGGACCTTGGAAAAGTCATTTAACCCTGTGGGCCTCAGTATCCTCACTGGATTGTCACTAATGGTCTAATAGCAGGGTTTAGAAATTACCTTTAGTGACCTCAAAACTGCTTGTTCTCTTGGTTGGAAGTAAGGCCTAGCAGTTTTTACCCTGGAAAAGAGATTTAGTGAGAGTTTACCAAGTACTTTCCCCACAAAAACCTGATGAAAGTGGTTCTTCCCACTTTTTTGATGAAGGAAAACCAAAATCCCCAGTGATGAAATAATTCACTCGTGTACATGCATTAGTAAATGACAGAGTAGGGACTCAAAACATGTCTGCCCATTACAAATGCAGGGGCCTTCCTACTATATTCTGCTACTCCTGTTACATGGGAAAAGATTCAGGCTGTTTTCCTTGGTGCCAGAAGACTGAAGTAGCACAAAGTTTGACTTGGGCTTGAAAGAAGGAAAAACATCTTAACAACCAGAGCCAGCCAAAAGTATAAACAGGAGGTAATAAGTTCCTTATCAATAGAAGTGTTCAAGTTGATGACTGCTGAGCCACAATATTAGAGCAGAAATTCCTGTTCAGACACAGGTTAGGTTATTTTTCACCAACAAAGTCCTTGGCACCATCAAATGTCAGAATCTGATATGATTTTATCAGAGGAACTGATGTTTAAGAGAATGCCTCACTATTTATTTCTACCTTACAGGCCAAAAGGCTTTTCCATCTAACTTGCAGCTGAAACTTCCAATGGATATTGTCTCCCCATCAAAGTACGTGCTCAGCTCAGTGCTTAGCATGGTGCTTTGTACACAGTAAACATTTGGCTTAGATTCCATAACTTTGATCCTTGGAACACATTTCAGTGATTATGCCTCCAGCATAATGACAGAGGAAAATCTATGATAATCACACCAAAAAAGGAAAAAAGAAAAATGCTTTGTTGGAATATCAGGGTTGGTTTCAGTAAGAAGTTATCTCTCTTCTGATGATATTTTATGCATTTACTATTATTTTTA
Source organism: Monodelphis domestica (assembly GCF_027887165.1). Classification (NCBI taxonomy): domain Eukaryota; kingdom Metazoa; phylum Chordata; class Mammalia; order Didelphimorphia; family Didelphidae; genus Monodelphis; species Monodelphis domestica. The sequence continues at coordinate 426,052,719 of NC_077227.1, read as the reverse complement.
CTGTGGTTCTTTGTGTATCCTCTATTAATATTTTCTGCATAGTAGAATGGAGAGAGCCTTGAGTTCTTGAAGTCAATAGAATGAGAGTTCAGCAGATCCTAACAAGCTGGAGAGGTTTTAGGGTAGGTCCTTGGGACATCCTGTGTATCCATCATCCATTTGTCCCAGCATCTGACTTCAAAGGGATTCCAGAAGCCATCTAATCTATTTTTATCATATTTTAGTTATTTGTGTATTCATTTTCTCCCCACTAGTGCACAGTAATCTCCTAGAGAGTAGTAGGTTTTAATAATATTTTTATCTCCCCTAGTCTCCCCTCAACCTCCCCTAGCTCTAGTATCAGGGATTATAACAGATACATAATAAATATTTGATCTTTCTTGTTCTCACTTTCAAAAACTGATTTTTGCTTTGGTTTTATGATGATAATAGGTCATGTTTCCTAAAGCATAGATCTGACTAATTATTCAATAATTTATTAAGCACCTACTATGTGCCAGGCACTATGCCAAGCTACAATAATATATTCCCCCATTCAGCAAGCTATAATTGCTCCATATTAACATCTTGTCAAAAGGAAACTCATCTATTTGACATTTAAAAATCTTTATAACTTGGCCCCTTCCCATATTTCCAGCCTTTTATACATTATTTCCCTTCACACACTCTACAGACAGCCATACAGACTGGTAAACTTGCTGTCCTTCACATATAATATTTTACCTTCTGTCTCTATGACTTTGTGCTGGCTGTCTTCTATGCCGGGAATGCTTTCCCTCCTCATCTCTGCCTTGTTGAATACAGGATTTTTGGAAGACTTAGTGTCATTTCCCAAAAGAGACCTCTCACAGACCCCCAAAATGCTAGTCCTTTCCTCTCTAAGGCCACTTTCCACTGGATCTGTATTTATCCTTAAAAAACAACAAAAAAAAAACCCTTATCTGTCTTAGTATCAATTCTAGAATAGAAGAGCATCAAGGACTAGACAATGAAGGTAAAGTAATTTGCTAGGAAGTGTTTGAGGTCAGATCTGAACCCAGGTCCTCCTGCCCCCCCCCCACCTGACACTCTACCATGCTACCTAGCTGCCCCAATTCTGTACTTATCAGTAATGTGCTGTTTTATGTATATTAAAATTTAAGTTTCTTGAGGTTAAGGACTGTGTTTGTCTTTGTACACTCATTGTTAAGCTTAGTTGGCTAGCACCTATTAAGTGTTTAATAAATGCTTGATGATTCTATACCTTTAGTTTCTCTTAATCTGGTCCTTAGAACACTTTTGTACCATATGTAAGACAATAGTTAATATCTTCATTTTATGGTTAGAGCAGCTGGGGTTCATAGGGAAGAAAGTGACTTGCCCAAGGTCATACAGAGAGCAAGTTGACAGTTCCAAAACTCAAAGGTAGATCTCTTGACTCTGGTAGTATGTACAGTAAATACCTTTCTGATCCCTATCATTTGCCAACTTCCCCCTTTCCCTCAAGGGAAAAAAAAAAACCTGTACATAATAAACTATTATATAATGATAAAAAAGGATTTTTTATCTTTTAAACTAAAAACTGCTTAGTGTTTTTTTGTTTAGAGTTTTTTAAAAACAAACTATTTTCTGTATTTTTATCCTCCTAATTGCTTCATTTGTTCTAATCCTTCCATTGCTTCATTTTCATGTATTTCTCTATGAACCTCTGTTCCTTCTTCCTAAATATAAGGGAATTTAAATTGGAAATGTGCTTCCAACTCTCCATGACACTGTGTCCAAATACTGGCTGCCTCCTTCTCGAGGTCTTTCCTAGCTCTCCTGTTGCATGTTCTGTGTTCTAACATATTTTCTAAAGTCCTTTCCAGCTTCTTGAACTATTGGCCTCACAAGGTTGTTGTGAGAAAAATGCTTTATAACAGTAAAGTACTATAGAAAGAAAAGTGAGCTATTGTTGTTATTATTCCGTATTTCTGGAGATGTGTTTCTAACTGTTCTGGCATCTGTTTCCTTTCAGCAATCAGAGAAGATGGCATGCCAGGGGGCAGGAACAAAAGCATCGGGCCTGTCCAGGTTAGTACTATGCCCTACCTACCAGGCAGTATGTATCTTTCCCATCTGTTCACCCCCAAACCTTGTGACTACATTGGTGCCAGAGCCAGTTTCCCCTCATGCCAGGACCCATGGAATAGTAGTTGCCTTTGCCCTGCAAAAACATCCTTAAGATTTTTAACAGACAATGCAGCAGGGTCTTGGTGGAAAGCTATTTTTCTAGCAATTCTTAAGTCTCTCTTAAGATTTATCTTCTGATCTGTGTGTTATCATGGGCAGCCTCACCCTTCAAAAATGAGCAGAACTGCTACTCAATTATTCTAGGATATGTAATCACATTGATTGCCAACATAAAAAGAAAACCTTTGAGCTCTGGTATATTTTATTCATCTCCTCAGGTTATAATGAATTCTAGCAGTAGAAAGTGTATGCATGATGACAATTCTTAAATGTTACCCCCTACTGGACAGCTGTCACCATTAACTGCTTTTGTGTGGATCAAATTCTGTTAGGATTTTCCTGAGCATAAATCACAGGATTTAGAATTGGAAAGGGCCTAGAGAGATCAACTAATTCAGCCTCCTCACTTTACAAATGAGGTATCAGAGGCATTATAATAGAGGTTAAATGATTGGTCGTGGTCATAGAAATAATTAATAGTAAAACCAGGATTCAAACATAAGTTTTCTGTGGACTTATCCATGGTGCTTATTGCAGTACCATACTGCCTCTGTAGACAGGAACTCTAGCCTTTCTATAGAATAACCTATGAGGGGCTAAGATACTTTTTTAATATGTAGGTTTTAAATCATGTGTTGATATGAAGCTGGGACCAGGATTCAAGAAACCTAGGTTTGAGTACTGGGTCTATGTGTGACCTAGCTAGCTATGTGACATGGATAGGGCACTTCCCCATTCTGGGCATTCATCTCCTCATCTAAAACATAAACTGGAGATGGACCAGATTACCTCTGAGATTCCTTCTAGCTCTAATTTTGTATGTCTTATCCCAGATCTAGCATTTGGTGTTCTTTACCTTCTATGTTCTCTTTTCTCTTCTTCCTTTCCTTTCCCTTTCCTTCTTTTTCTTTAAAGGCTAGAACTTCCTCTATCATCTAGCTTTAAAGTTCAGAGACCACTCATAGTCCTGACCCCACTCTGAAGAGGGTTCCATTTCCAACCTGAGCTGTCTCACCTCTCCTAATGTAACATGTTGGCCACCTGCTCTTGGATGATCATTAATTGCTAAACTCAGTGAGGATACCCCATTAGCATAGCCCTCTGTAGATCAGAAAGACTAAGCCCAGGAGATCTATCAGCTTCTTCATCCCCAATAATGGGAATTTACAGACATGTGTCAATCCACCTAAGTACATAGGGTGTTCTGAGACTTCTTATATCTCTGACATTCAGCCATGTCCATACAACTTTAATGTTCCATGTTCTAAGGACCCTCTAAAAGTTAACATTGAATGATAAAAGAAATATAGCTTATTACATTCTGTAAAACTAATATCTTTCAAATGGGGACCCACTAAGTCCAAGGTGTTTGTTATCATCTTAGTACATAAACATATTAAAAAACCTCTTCACCACCCAGACATAACTGACAGATCTCTTCAGGATCTGATCGACAGGGCTTGGCTGTCCCTTCTAAAATGGAACAGATCCTACTATCCCTGAAAAGTCTCCAATAAATCCTGTCATCACCTTGTCTTAAGCTGTTGCTAGTGGGAGACCTAGTAAATGTCCTGCTGATTGATGATACCATTTGTCTGGATGGGGCTTATAAAATGCTTTGTAATTTGTTCCCATAGTTTCTAAGCCCCCTAAGAAAAATTATTTGTTCTTTCTCTACATGTGACCAGAAAATAAAAGAAGAATCTGTGTAAATAAGTAGCAAGTGACTTCATTTCTTGCAGTGTCAAATACCCCCAGGAACCAACTAAACAACCGATATAAGGACAAGACCCTCACTCATGTCACCCAGTCCTGTAGTGCAGTGGATAGATTTGCCCTGTGCTGGGACTTGGGAGGTTTAGGTTCTAGTCTTCCTTCTTATAGTAACTAACTTTGAGACCTTAAATAAGTTATGTCACTTCTCTAAGCCTCAGTTTAATGATCCATGAAATGATGATGGCATTGAACTGGATAGAATCTGATGCTCTATGTTCAGAGGTCCATTCCAGTTCTAATATTGTACGATCTCTTTTAGCTCTAGGTATTCTGTGTTGAGTATTCCAGTCTTAGCATTCCTTATGGTGCCATTTGTAACCCCTTCTACCTCTGACATCTTAGGTTTCTATAATTATAAGCTGCATCCCCATAATGACATGTGATTCTTATACCCTACTATAGATATCAGAGGAAGAGATTGAAAGAATTATGTCTGGGCAAGAATTTGAGGAAGAGGCAAACCACTGGAGCACCAATGGAGACAGTGACCACAGTTCTCCTGGCAATGGAGTTTCTGAGAGTAACCAGCCTTCACCAGTTTCTACACTGTCCTCAAGGTGAGATCCTCCAAGGAAGTATGCTTTCCTTTTATGTCCTCCATAGCTCTTTAGGAATGGCCTCTAAAATTAGAAGCTTTTTTTACCTACATTATTTTGAAGTAAAATGTCTTTGAGAGAAGTTTCTAGCTAACAGATTTGTAATACCCTGAAGGAGCCTATAAGATAATAACTCAAGGGGTCTTAACCTGAGTACCATTTGGTTCTCTCTTGCCATCCATGATAGTAAGGAGCATATTTTAGAGTCAAGAAGTATGTGTAAATTAAGCACAAAGAAACATTAATCTGTGTTTATATACTTTGACCAGATTTAGTATAAGTGATACACTCAATGATGAGCAGAAATCTGTCAGGGTGGGTTTTGTCCCCTTTGAATCCCCTGAGTCTCAGGTTTCCTGATGGTCAGTAAAATAAAGATACTGAAATAAATAACATTCGCTTATTCCAATAGTCTTTGTTTTAAACTCCCTTCTAACTCCAGTGGTCTGTATTCGAACATTCTGTTTTTTAAGGACCTGTTTAACATTATGTGTTTGGCTGTCTCTAAGATCCTACGTCTTTCTACTTGTTATCCATAGTTATAGGTTTATAATTCCTTAGCAATCTTTATTTTAATTATTATTTTCTTTTATAAAACTCTTACCTTCCATCTTGGAATCAATACTGTGTATTGGTTCCAAGGCAGAAGAGTGGTAAGGGTTAGGTAATGGAGGTTAAGTGACTTGCTCAGGGTCACACAGCTGGGAAGTGTCTGAGGCCAGATTTGAACCTAGGACCTGTTGTTTCTAGGCCTGACTCTCAATCCACTGGGCCACCCAACTGCCCCCATAAATCTTTATTTTAAAAGAAGTACATTACAGGTTTGAAAATTTATGAAGTTTCTTATTAAAGATAGTATGGTCCATTTAGTTCATAGGAGGCTGGAAACTAGGTTCTCTTCAGGACTTTCCCTGTGACCTTAGACAAAGTATCTAATTGTTCTCTGCTTGTTTCCTCTCTTGTTAAGTAAAGTGGGATTAGGACCTTCCTTTATCATAGCCAGTGTTATAGTGGAAAGAGCACTGGACTTGAAGTTAAGAGATCTGGGCTTGATCCAAACTCTACTCCTGAATAGCCCCATGACCTCATTGGACAAATCATTTTCCTTTTCTGAGCCTCAGTTTCTCCATGTGTAAAATTGGGATAATAGTACTTGTCCTATCTACCTCAAAAGGTAATTCTAAAGAAAGCACTTAGTCAACTTGAAAGCACTTAATAAAAACTAGTATTGTTATTCAAACCCACTTATTAATAATGAATACCTACTCTGAGCAAGATATTATCCTAAGAGTCAATGAAAAAGACCATAGTTCCTGCTTTCAAGATTATGGTCTAGAAGACAAGACAAGATGGATATAGGGATAGATATGATGAAAGTTAGAATGTGATGAGTGCAAAGGAGAGGTCTGAACATGTCAGTGTAAGAGATGTGAGTAGGGAGTGAGAGATGAACACTGCTAGCCTAGGGATAAGTAGGTATCTAAGAAAACTGGCTCACTTCTCACAAAGGATGCCACGTGAACAGGACCTTGGAGGAAATAAATTATTTTACTATGGAGAAGTAAGCAGGGGTAAGGGCAAAATACATTCCAGGCATAGAGAATAGCATAGAAGAAGGAGACCTCAGATTAAAAAGGGGAGAGGGAAGATAATCTTATTGACCCAAGAAGATAACTGAGTATGAGTTCCAAGACAAAAGAGCAGTAAGGGCAGGCATTGAGGGTTAAGTGACTTGCCCAGAGCCACAAAGCTATGAAGTGTCTGAGGCCAGATTTGGACCTAAGACTTCCCATCTCTAGACCTGGCTCTCTAAGCACTGAGCTACCTAACTCTTCCTTCTATAGCACTTTTATGATTTCAAAGCACTTTCCACCCAACAAGAGAAGGGAAGAGTAGGAGGAAAGGAAGAAGCATTTATGTAGCTCCTAATATGTGCTAGGCACTGTGCTAAGTACTTTTTGCTAATGTTATCTCACTGGATTTTGACAACTACCCTGGGAGATAGGTATTGTTGTTATTCCCATTTTATAGTGGAGGAAATTGAGGCAGACAGGGGTTAAGTGACTTGACCATGGGTCACACAGCTAGTGCCTGTCTAAGGCCAGATTTGAATTCAGGTTATGCTGTGCCAGGAGTATAATCATCCCTATTTTATAGAATAGAGCTGCTGAGAGGTTAATTTGCTCATGGCAAAATTCAAACTCATGTCTCCTGACTCTCAAGTACTGTTTTTCCATGTGAATGTTTATTAAACTCCTACTGCTTGCAGTAGAGTCTTCTCAGTGCTGGGGATACAAAGATTAAAGATGATGCACTCATGGCTACAGAGGGAGGGATAAAGTGTACATGATTAGTCTGGTTTGTCCTGAAGTGATGTGAAAGAAGGCAGGACAGACAAGTTGGAATGTCACTGTGGGCAGTCTCAAATGCCACACTAATGAATTGAAACTTGACTTTTTAGGCAACAGGTTTCCTATTCAAAGATAAATAATACTTGCTCCCTTTCTAGAAGGCTTTGTGAGTCAGTGTGAATATTTCCCCTTCAGTTTAACTGAGAAACAGAGCTTTAGAGGGGGAAAGTAACCTGTCTACTTATATATGTGTGTTTGTGTTTGTGTATGTGTATATATATATATAAATGTGTATGTATAAATATATATAAATAAACAGATAGACACTCACCCAGAATAGAGTGTAATAAAGTATGGAAAGGTTTGCATTTTTCAGATTTTGCACAGTTATGCAAATTGCAAACCTTTTGAAAGGTTTCCCTTTGAATAGAGAAAAAGCTAGAGAGACATTCCTTTTTTAAAAAACAACCCAACACCACTTTTCTACAAGGCTGATATAGGGGTGGGGAGTTGTGTCCTGTGATCATTATGGGACTCATCTGACATCATTGTTCCATATGTAAAACAGTGTTGGAATGGAGCAACTCCAAAGTTTCCAGCTCTAATATTCCATCAATCTACTCTGTTCTGGAAAGAGTTTAAACAGAGTGGGGATTGGGGTGGGGAAATGAAGAGATAGTGGATTAGTGGAGTGGGACCAGCCCTTTACCACCTCATACTGTAAGAGTTAAAATTTGGGGGAAACTGAGGCAAGTAGAAATTAGTTTCTCTCTGGTAGAGGTTTTATATTTTTTAGAAGTTTATTAAAGATTAAGAACTTAAGAAAATACAAATAGAAAGGCATGTGCTAGGTGGGCCAAAAGGCCCAATTCAATTTCACTCACATCATGAGAGATGCATCTGCTCTGAAGCGGAAGTAGGAAAGAGGGTTCAGTAGGTGGGGAACTCCTTTAAATAATAATTTGTGATCTCGCCCAGGTGGAAATCTCAATGAGATTAGAGGGCATTCTGGGAGCTAGCAAGGACTCCTGGCATTTGGGTTCCAGAGTTCAAGTCTCCATTTTTACAATACAAGTGAAGAAATTGAAGCCCCAAGAGGTTTAGGATATGTGAACTAAAATAACCCCCTTATCATGATGAATTACAACTTGACAATGTAACACTGACTGGAGTGAAGACTTCATTTACAGGGGAAAGAGACAGATACACGTCATACTAATAGGAAGTTTCTTGGCCCCTGAAAACAATCAATTGGTTTGTTATAAAAAGAATTCCTCGAGGCAGACTTCCAGGTAAACATGGCTGCAATCTAGAAGCGAATCGCTTCCTTTCCCCTGGCACCGAATGAAATAGACTACCTCAAAAGAGCATAAAAATCATCCTTGGAAGAACGGAGGGACTCTCCAGTATGCCACAGCAACGAAGGTGCGTGGGGTTTGAACATTTCCATACTATAAGAAGGAGGTAAAGCTTGCACAAAAATGTGAACTGAGCTGCCCTTCCCCTACCTCCCCCACGGAACCAGAGTAGGGGCCAGTGCGCTCACCAGAGACAGCAAGTGAGTGAGGAACGTCTCTGTCTGGGAGGGCACATCAGGGTCCCTGGGATCTAACGAGGACTGCTAGGGAACTACCCCCTCAGGGCAGTTTCACTGGAGAACCCTGTGCACTAGAGAACGCACAGACCGTGGGGGGCCCTTGCAAACTTCGAACAGTGTGGAGTCTTTAGAGAAACTGTAGAAACTGCCTGAGGCCAAAGATGGTCTGGTCCTCTCTGTAGTGAGGGGGGGCATGCCAGGGTCCTTGGAAACTGACAGGGGCTACCAGGGAACTACCCCCTCAGAGCGGTTTTACAGGAGATTCCTGCGCACTGGAAAGAAGAGACCACAGAGCATGGGGGCGGGCACGTTAACAAACCACAGAGGCTGGGAAGAACTAGTCTGAGGCAACTTAAGTCCACAGAAAACCCGCCCACATCACCCAGACCTCTGACCAAAAAGGAAAGGGAAAACCACCAAATGGATGGCTCACACTGCCCAAGATCAACCCTCCAAGAAGAAAGGGGAAAAAATGACTATTGAAAACTTTTATGGAGGGTAAACTCAGGTGACAGAGGAGAAAGAGGATGAAATTCAAACAAAATCAAAACATGCTCCCCCCCCCAAAAAAAAATGGAAAGTATCCACAAGCTCTGGAAGAACTCAAAATGGGAAAAAAGTCAGGAAGAGGTCAGCAGCCTGACAGACAAGAACTCAAAATTGGAGAGAGAGCTGGAAGCCTCAAACAGAAGGGCAGACCAAACTGAAAAGCAAAACCAGTCCTTAAAGATCAGAATTAAGCAACTGGAAGACAATGATCTTGCAAAACAGCAAGAATTAATAAAGCAAAGTCAAAAAATTAATGAATTAGAAGAAAACATAAAATAGCTCACTGACAAGGTGACAGACCAGGAAAACAGAGGAAGGAGAGACAACTTGAGAATCATTGGTCTTCCCGAAAAACCAGAGATAAACAAAAATCTTGATGCCATACTACAAGAAATCATCAAAGAAAATTGCCCGGATGTTCTCAAGCAAGGGGGCAAAATAGAAATAGAAGGGGTTCATAGAATACCCTCTATACTAAATCCCCAAAAGACAACCCCCAGGAATGTAATTGCCAACTTCAACAGCTTCCAAGCTAAGGAGAAAATCTTACAAGAAGCTAAGAAGAGGAACTTCAGATATAGAGGAGCCCCCATAAGGATCATATATGACCTAACAGCGAACACACTAAGAGACTGCAAAGCCTGGAACACAATATTCAGAAAGGCAAAAGAACTGGGTCTTCAACCAAGAATCAGCTACCCATCAAAATTGACTATATACTTCTGGGGGAAAAGTATGGGCATTCAACAAAATAGAAGATTTCCAAGTATTTGCAAAAAAAAGACCAGAACTCAGTGGAAAGTTTGACATCCAAACACAAAGAGCAAGAGAAACATGAAAAGATACATATGTAAGAAAGGGAAAAGGATAAAAGTATTTTTTTCCCCTCTTACTCAAACTCTCTTCTATAAGGGCTACAATTAGATCCAATAATATATACTAACATATGGGGGAAATGTTATCTGTAACTTTCAAAAATTGTATGCATTAATAGAGTAGTCAGAAGAATCACTCATAGGGAAAGATCGAGGCATTAACATGGTTTGGAGGGGGGAAAGGAAAAAAATGGGGGGGCTCTACGATGGTAATAAGATATACTTGAAGAAATAGAAATAAATTAAATAGAATAATCTTTGTCACACAAAGATATACATGAAAAGGGGAGGGGAAGAGTGCTAATTGCTATTACTTAAACCCTACTCTCAGTGAAATCAACTCTGAGAGGGAAGAGTATCTAGATCCATTGGGATCTTGAATTCTATCTTATCCAACAAGGTAAGGGAGAAGGGTAAACTAAGGGGGGGTAGGGGGAAGGGAGTACAAAAAGAGAAGGAAGGTGAGGGGGGAGGGGAAGGGAACAAAAAGGGAGGGGTCAGAAAGGGAAGTATAACAAGGGAGGGGACTAGGGGGACTGATTTAAAGTAAACCACTGATCTAAAAGGTCATAGCAAAAGAAGAAAGGTCAGAATCAGGGGATGATATCAAAATGCTGGAATTGAAGGAGGAAATAGATAATAAAACTATACTAGTGGGAGATCTGAATGAACCACTATCAAATTTATACAAATCAAATAAAAAAATAAATAAGAGGTGAATGAAATACTAGAAAAATCAGAGTTAATAGGTATATGGAGAAAAATAAATAGGGACAAAAAATAGGGACCTTCTTTTCAGCAGCACATGGCACATTCACAAAGATTGACCATACACTAGGTCATAAAAACATGGCATACAAATGCAGAAAAGCAGAAATAATGCAACCTTTTCAGATCATAAGGCAATAAAAATAATGATCAGTAAGGGTACATGGAGAGCAAAATCAAAAATCAATTGGAAATTAAATATGATGCTCCAAAATCAGTTAGTTAGAGAATGAATCATAGAAACAATAATTTCATTGAGGAAAATTACAATGGTGAGACATCCTTTCCAACCTTATGGGATGCAGCCAAAGCAGTACTAAGAGGAAAATTCATATCCCTTAGTACATATATTAACAATTTAGGGAGGGCAGAGATCAATGAATTGGAAATGCAAATCAAAAAACTTGAAAGTGAACACATTAAAACTCCCCCTGAAGAAAACCAAATAAGAAATCCTAAAAATTAAGGGAGAAATTAATAAAATTGTAAGTGATTGAACCATTGAACTAATAAATAAGACAAGAAGCTGGTACTTTGTAAAAAAAAACAAACAAAATAGACAAAGTACTGGTCAGTCTAATTTAAAAAAGGGGAGAAGAAAATCAAATTAACAGTATCGTAGATGAAAAGGGGGATCTTACCTCCAATGAAGAGGAAATTAAGGCAATCATTAAAAACTTCTTTGCCCAATTATATGGCAATAAATATGCCAATCTAGGCGATATAGATGAATACTTACAAAAATACAAATTGCCTAGACTAACAGAAGAAGAAACAGAATTCTTAAATAATCCCATATCAGAAAAAGAAATCCAACAGGCCGTCAAAGAACTTCCTAAGAAAAAATCCCCAGGGCCTGATGGATTCACTAGTGAATTCTATCAAACATTTGAAGAACAGCTAACCTCAATACTATACAAACTATTTGACATAATAAGTAAAGAGGGAGTTCTACCAAATTCTTTTTATGACACAATCATGATACTGATTCCAAAACCAGGTAGATCAAAAACAGATTAAGAAAACTACAGACCAGTCTCCCTAATGAACATAGATGCAAAAATCTTAAACAGGATACTAGCAAAAAGACTCCAGCAAGTGATCAGGAGGGTCATTCATTATGATCAAGTAGGATTTATACCAGGAATGCAGGGCTGGTTCAATATTAGAAAAACCATCCACATAATTGACCATATCAACAAGCAAGCCAACAAAAACCACATGAATATCTCAATAGATGCAGAAAAAACCTTTGACAAATGACAACATCCATTCTTATTAAAAACACTAGAAAGTATAGGAATAGAAGGGTCTTTCCTAAAATAATAAACAGTATATATCTAAAACCAACAGCTAGCAATGGGGATAAACTAGATGCATTCCCAATAAGATCAGGAGTGAAACAAAGATGCCCATTGTCACCTCTATTATTTAACATTGTACTAGTAACACTAGCAGTAGCAATTAGGGAAGAAAAAGAAATTGAAGGTATTAAAATAGGCAATGAGGAGACCAAGTTATCACTCTTTGCGGATGATATGATGGCCTACTTAAAAAATCCTAGAGAATCAACAAAAAAGCTAATCAAAATAACCAACAACTTTAGTAAACTTGCAGGATACAAAATAAACCCACATAAGTCATCAGCATTCCTATATATTTCCAACACATCTCAGCAGCAAAAATTAGAAAGAGAAATCCCATTCAAAATCACCTTAGACAAAATAAAATACTTAGGAATCTATCTCCCGAGACAAACATAGGAACTCTCTGAACACAACTACAAAACACTCTCCACACAATTAAAACGAGACTTGAGCAATTGGAAAAACATTAACTGCTCATGGGTAGGATGAGCCAAAAAATGAACATCCTACCCAAACTTATTTACTTATTTAGTGCCATACTCATTGAGCTACCAAAAAACTTTTACTGAATTAGAAAAAAAACATAACAAAGTTCATTTGGAAGAACAAAAGATCAAGAATATCCAAGGAAATCATGAAAAAAAATGCAAAGGAAGGTAGCCTTGCAGTCCCAGATCTCAAACTATACTATAAAGCAGTGGTCATTAAAACGATTTGGTACTGGCTAAGAGACAGAAAGGAGAATCAGTGGAATAGACTAGGGGTAAATGACCTCAGCAAGACAGTCTATAACAAACCCAAAGACCCCAGTTTTGGGGACAAAAATCCACCATTTGACAAAAACTGCTTGGAAAACTGAAAGACAGTGTGGGAGAGATTAGGTCTGGATCAACACCTCACACCCTACACCAAGATAAACTCAGAATAGGTGAATGACATGAACATAAAGAAGGAAACTATAATTAAATTAGGTGAACATAGAAGAGTATACATGTCAGACCTTTGGGAAGGGAAAGACTTTAAAACCAAGCAAGACATGGAAAGAGTATCAAAATGTAAAATAAATAATTTTGATTACATCAAATTAAAAAGTTTTTGTACAAACAAAACCGATGTAACCAAAATTAGAAGGGAAGCAACAAATTGGGAAACAATCTTCATAACAAAAACCTCTGACAAAGGTCTAATTACTCAAATTTATAAAGAGCTAAAGCAGTTGTACAAAAAAACAAACCATTCTCCAATTGATGAATGGGCAAGGGACATGAATAGGCAGTTTTCAGCCAAAGAAATCAAAACTATTAATAAGCACATGAAAAAGTGCCCTAAATCTCTATAATCAGAGAGATGCAAATCAAAACAACTCTGAGGTATCACCTCACACCTAGCAGATTGGCTAACATGACAGCTATGGAAAGTAATGAATGCTGGAGGAGATGTGGCAAAGTTGGGACATTAATGCATTGCTGGTGGAGTTGTGAATTGATCCAACCATTCTGGAGGGCAATTTGGAACTATGCCCAAAGGGTGATAAAAGACTGTCTGCCCTTTGATCCAGCCATAGCACTGCTGGGTTTGTACCCCAAAGAAACAATAAGTAAAAAGACCTGTACAAGAATATTCATAGCTGCGCTCTTTGTGGTGGCCAAAAATTGGAAAATGTGGGGATGCCCTTCAATTGGGGAATGGCTGAACAAATTGTGGTATATGTTGGTGATGGAATACTATTGTGCTCAAAGGAATAATAAAGTAGTGGAATTCCATGGAGACTGGAACAACCTCCAGGAAGTAATGCAGAGGGAGAGGAGCAGAACCAGGAAATCATTATACACAGAGACTGATACACTGTGGTACAATCAAAAGTAATGTACTTCTCCATTAATCTCAATGTAATGTCCTTGAACAACATGCAGGGATCCAGGAGAAAAAAAAACCCAACAAAACACTACCCACAAGCAGAGGACAAATGGTGGGAGTTAAAACACTGAGGAAGGGCAACAGCTTGACTACAGGGGTGGAGGGGATATGATTGAGGAGAGACTTTGAATGAACACCCTAATACAGAAACCAATAGCATGGAAATGGGCTTGGGTTGAGGATGCATGTGATACCCAGAGGAATCACACATCGCCAGTGGGAGGGATGAGGGGAGAGGGGGAGGAAAAAAAGGTGAACTTTGTTTCTAATGAATAATGTTTGAAAAAAAAAAAGAATTCCTCTACAGTATGTAATAGGTTTCACCAGGTCCTGTGCTAGGTTTCCCTTAATGTAGAAGAGGACACAGATATAAATAAGCATATAAAGGAAAACAATAAAGATAATATATCTTGATTCAGGGGGAAGGAAAGACACTTCTGTAGAAGCTAGGGGGCCTGGGAAGGCTTCATGGAAAAGACAGTGCTTGAGCTGCATTTTGAAGGAAGAGAGAGATTCTAAGACCAAGATCAGGAGAAAATGCATTCCAGGCATATGGACCAGCCAGTGCAAAGCCAGGATGATTGGAGGTGGAGGTTCATCAGAATAGAGGGAAGTCCAGTTTGCCAGCATCACAGTGGGCAGGACAAAGAATATTGTCCAGTGACTGAAAAGCTAGGTTTAGGCCAGGAATCTCTGTTCATTGAATTGGGGAGGGGTGTGGTTAAGGCTACACTTAAAGGAAACCACTTTGGCAGCCTTGTGTGCGGGAAAGGCTGGAGTAGAGAGAGCTAAAACAGGCAGAAAAGTAGTCTCACTGGATTGTAGTGAAGGAAGCATTTTGTGAACTTGAAAAATGCCTAAAAAAATGTGCCTTAATACTTCTGATATTTCAGAAAATGCTTAATTTTATCACTTCATTGTGGGAAAGGTCATCACATTAGGAGTTTGAAGACCTGCACTCCCCTCCCCATTCTGCCACTCAGTAGCCATGACTTGGAGCAAGTCATTTTCCCTCTTTGGGTCTCCATTTCTTCACCCTTACGAGTTAGCTCTAACTTCCAAGAATGAGGCCTCCTGATTCTCATTCGAAGCCTCTTCTCTCCACACATGGCTGCTTGTAGCTTTCCTGGGCAGGTGCCAAGGACGAATGCACCAGTGTGATGAGTATACTTCATTCTTTCAAGTGGTGTGAGGTGAATGCAAGATGGTCAAGCCTGCAGCTGCCTTGATTAAGATGAAACTTTTCTCTTCTAGTAGGTCTGTGGAGCTGAATGGATTCACTGCCTTCAGGGAGCAGTACATGGGCACCCCTGTGCCCCCACACTATCAATATATACCGCACCTTTTTAGCTATTCTGCTCACTCGCCTCTGCTGCCCCCCCAAGCCCGGAGCCTGGACCCCCAGTCCCACAGCCTGATCCATCAGTTGGTGCTTGCCGAGGACCTGGAGCCTCTGGGCACACCCATGTTGATTGAAGATGGGTGAGTGACTCTCGATTGAGGGTGTTGAAAGCCGGTGGGGTTTGGGCCTCATTTCTCTCCTTAGATGCCAGTGGGACCCTAGTGAGCAAGGGAGGCAGAGACTCAAGCTTAAAATATTTGTTATTTGAACAGTTTACATTGAAGCTCACTTGTTAACATCGGGGCCTTCAGAGATGTTTGTAGATACCAAACAGCACAGTGGAGAGAGCACAGAGCTTGAAGTCAGGAAATTTGAGTGGAACCCCCTCAGTATGACTATGGCAGCTAGCTGACACAGTGTGGAGGGCATTGAGCCTGGATCCAGGAAGGGCCCGAGTTCAAATCCAGTCCCAGATACTTATTAGCCATGTGACCCTGGGCAAGTCACTTAACCTTTTTTTTTTTTAAACCTTTACCTTTTGTCTTGAGGTCAATACTGTGTATTGGCTCCAAGGCAGAAGAGTGGTAAGGGCTAGGCAATGGGGGTTAAGTGACTTGCCCAGGGTCACATAGCTGGGAAGTGTCTGAGGCCAGATTTGAACCTAGGACCTCCCCTCTCTAGGCCTGACTCTCAATCCACTGAGCTACCCAGCTGCTCCCTCACTTAACCTTTATCTGCCCCAGTTTCCTAAACTATGTAAAGGGGATTATAATAGCATTTACCTCCTAAGGTTATTGTGAAGATCAAATGTAAACTGCTCCTCAAAGTGACTGGCCCTAGTAGGCATTTAATAAATGTTCATTCTCAACCCCCCTTCCCTGCTTCCTCATCTGTAAAATGGAGGCAATAATGTTTGTACTACCCTTAATGTAACCTTTCTCAAGAGCCATTCTCAAGAGCTCTAGATGAACTGGAGCTGTTATTTCCAAAAGAAAAAAACAAAAAGGACCACACAGCCCCTCCAGAATGAGCTGATCCAGCAAAAGACCATCAGAGTAGTAGTAGTCTCAGAGATGCCCCTGATTTAGACCACACTTTGTCCCTATCCAGTTGCATGATCTTGGACAGAGTTGTTTGAATTCCCTGGGCCTCCAATTCCTCATAGTCCCCTTGTGTGTTCTCAGGTCTCTTCCCCACTCTCACATTTCCTGCCCTTCAGAGTTGTCTCGCTGTGTTCTAAAGGCTTGTACATTGTTGGCAGCCTGCCTGGAACTCTGTTGAGCTTCTAGCCCTGAGCAGGCTGCGGCCACCGCCTGTGGGTCTTCACCACTAGGGGACACTGTGGGCAGCAGAATAAAGTCACTACTTGGAGCAATCAATTAACTTGACAGGCTAAGTTGTTTGGCCGTTATTTATGGAATTTTTTCTTTTTTAAATTTAGTCTCTCCCTCTTAGTCCCTCCTCTACCCAACCCCAAACAATTTTTTTTAATCCTTAATACATTGTCTCACAAAGCAAATTCACATGTTTGTCATATCTGAAGATTTGTTTCCGTTTTTTAAGTACATCACCTCTCTCAGGAAGGTTGTAACATGCTTCATCTTCATTCTTCAGGCTTCTAAAGCATTTCAAAATTGTTTTACTCTATATTATTATTATTGTCTAAATTTGTCTCCTAGTTCTGCTCATTTTGCCCTTTCCAGTTTTCTCTGAAATTGTTCATTTCCTCATATCTTATAGCACAATAATATCACATTTATGTGTTCCAACTTATTTAGCCATTCCCCGGTGGGAGGATATCTCTTAGTTTCCAATTTTTGTTTACCTGGAAAAGAATTGCTATAAATATATTTGTAAAGCCCTTATTTTTCTTTCCTTGATATCTTTGGGGTATAGGATTATTTGTGGTATAGCTGGGTTTCAATGAGCATGCATAGTTTGTTCACTTTCTGGGCATCATTCCAAATTGCTTTTTAGGATGACAAAACTAGTTATCAGCTCCACCAACAATGCACTGGCATCCCTGTTTTCCTTTAGCCCCTTGTTTTATTCTTTTATCAACTTTGCTAGTTCAGTAAGTGGAAGGTGGAGCCTCAGACTTGCTTTATTATTTTGCACTTCTGTAATTATTAGTGATTTATAGTAGAGATGTCAAACATGTAGCTCATAATACTCCTGAGTGGGACTCAAACCATATTAAAGAGTAAGTGGGAAACAGTTATCAAAATAAAGTAAAAATACAATAAAAAATAGGCAACATTACATTTTAAAACTAAGCCAATACATAGCTTGCAGGGATCCTTATATACAGTTTAGTGGCTCCTGTTTCTGAGTGTGACACTCCTGTTTTAGTGGACTTTTTAATAAAAGTGTTGATAGTTTAGATTTCTTCCTTTGAAAACTGCCATGTCATGCTATGTCTTTTAACCATTTGACTATTTGAGAATGGCTTAGTCTTACAAATCTAAATCTGTTCTCAGATCTCTCTCTCTCTTTCTCTCTCCATATATGTGTGCATGTATCTTGAAATGAACTTATTGCAAAACTTTTCCCCAGTTACTTGTTTCTATTCTAATTCTTACTTTATTAGATTTGTTTATAATAAAACTTTCTATAACTAAAATTTTCCATTTTTTTCTTGTAAGATCCTCTCTATCACCTGCTTAGTCATGAGCTCTTCCCTGATCCATAGATTTGTGTGGTGACATAGTGGATAGAATGCTGGGCCTTGAGTCAGGAAGAGCTGAGCTCCAGGCCAACCTCTTACAGTCACTTAAACTTCATTTGCCTCAGTTTTCTAATCTATAAAATGGGCATAATAATAGCACCCACCTTGCAGGGTTGTTGTGAGGCTCAAATAAGATAATTATAAAGTGTCCGGTGCAGTGTCTGGCACATACTATGTATACTAAGCTCCAAAGATATGCTAACTATTACTATTGTTCCTTGCTTGGCTCTTAATTTAGGTTGTGACTTTTAATCTCTAGGTCAAGTATGTATGTGGAATTTCTCTTGGTGTCTATACAGTCCATGTCTTGTGGGAAGAAGGGTTTAGGTGAAGTTCCCCTCCCTAGCACCCTTAGACAAGGAGTGCTGATTTGGCAGATTCTCAGTCCACCCTGTTTGTGCCACCAGGTACACTGTGACTCAGGCTGAGCTGTTTGCGCTGCTGTGTCGCCTGGCAGACGAGCTGCTGTTCAGGCAGATTGCTTGGATTAAGAAGCTGCCATTCTTCTGCGAGCTTTCAATCAAGGACTACACCTGCCTCCTGAGCTCCACATGGCAAGAGCTCATTCTGCTGTCATCCCTCACCGTGTACAGCAGGCACATCTTTGGGGAGCTGGCGGATGTGACCTCTAAGTATTCACCCTCCGATGAGGAGCTGCACAGGTATGGGGATGGGGAGGCCTTCAGGTGTCTCCATTACACAGTCTTCATTAATAAGTTGTAAACCTTCCTTTCCTTCCTTCCTTCCTCCTTCCCTTCCCTTCCCTTCCCTTCCCTTCCCTTCCCTTCCCTTCCCTTCCCTTCCCTTCCCTTCCCTTCCCTTCCCTTCCCTTCCCTTCCCTTCCCTTCCCTTCCCTTCCCTTCCCTTCCCTCCCCTTCCCTTCCCTTCCCTTCCCTCCCCTCCCCTCCCCTCCCCTCCCCTCCCCTCCCCTCCCCTCCCCTCCCCTTTTTTCTTTCTTTCATGTGTATTTTTTTATGAGTATTTCTTTCTCTCTCTCTCTCTTTTTCTTCCCCTCCCCCTTCCATCTTAGAATCAATATTGATTCTAAGGCAGAAAAGTGGTAATGGCTAGGCAATGGGGGTTAAGTGACTTGTCCAGGATCACACAGCTAAGAAGTATCTGAGGTCATATTTGAACCCAGATCCTTCTGTCTCTAGGCCTGGCTCACTACTAAGCTATCTAGTTGTCCCTTAAGCCTTCTTTTCTAGGGACACTTGGCTTAACAGAGGGTAAAGTGACAAATATAGGTGAAAATAATCCACATGAATCTTAAATATGATGGGCTCTGAGCTGTAGGCTTAAATGACAATAACTGACATATGATTTATTTAACACTAAAGTTTACAGAATGTTTTAGGTACACCATTTCATTTGAGCCCTCTAACAACTCAGTGAAGTGTAGCTGGTACAGGTCTTTGACTCAGAATATTTAAAGTGCCAGAGATCTAAACATATAGAGTGATGGCATTAAAAGGAACTTTACTACTAATGATATACTTCTTTGACCTCTCTATGTGGGGCTCCCTCCAGTGGTGCACATTCCAATCTATTCTATCATCCTGTGTAATTCTTGATGATATTTGCCTATAAATTCTCTGGAGAGGGTCCACCCAACATGCTGGGAGCCTTACCCTAGATCCTTCCTACATCCTTTCTTAGGCAGAGTACTCAGAGAATCCAGCATGCCATGCCTTGATTTTTCCTTTGTTACCTCTTCACCACTTTTCCTGCTTATATGTTTATCAGGTGGATATTCCTTATGTCACTTTTTCAGGTTATCATGAATGATAGACTGTAATGCACTGAAACTCGCCATTGCCCCTTTATGTCAGCCCTGATTCACAATATATAGCCGTGTAGCATTATTGGGAGAATGTTGCTATTAGAAAATAGGTTTTGTATCATGGAAAAGCTCACTACCATTGAAAATGCTTTGCAGTTTCCCAGATGTTATCCTTCTCCTTTCTTTCCCTCATCCAGGTTTAGGCCAGCTCATCCACTGGCAGTTCCTGGCTGAGATATGTATACAATGAATGGGCTAATTCCAGTGTCAAATAAGATCATGTATGTTAAGACATTTTGCAAACTTTAAAGGGCTATATAAGTGTCAGTTATCATTATGATTAACTCCAGTGACTGGCCATACTGCCGTTTGCCCTACCTTCCATAGGAAGACTTTCCAAGACCCATATTTTTTCCTCTTTACCCCCTCCATAGCTCCCCAGAGCCTCTCCTCCGAGTTTACCTTCCATCTGCTTTGTTGGGTGTCTTCTTTGTATCCTCAGTGCCCAGAAGATTGACAGTGCATTATAGATGCTTATTGATTGTGATTGATTGGCCAGTGGACATTCCTCATATACTTGGCTTTTCCTATCTGGATTGTTAGATTAGTGCTTTGAGTATCTGTACATCTCATTGAAGAGTATTGTGAGAGTTGATGTAATCGATGTCATGTCATCATGTTGTCCAAGAGGAACATCAGAGGGATCTTACTATAAGGAAACCCTTTTCCATTTAGATACTCTCTGTAAGACAGTGATGAATACCTCTAGCAAGAAAATTTTATGTCCTTGCTGATATTGATCATCAGAGGATAATTTAACAAAATTACTTTTGTGTTTGCGTCAATCAAGAAAACAGAACCATTGCCCTTCTCCTTGGATCTCACATTAGGTTAGGTGAGGTTAGGTGATTTGCCCAAAATAGCAAAACTAAAAGCAATAGAGCCCAGCTCTGCTGCTGGTGATGCCATACTGCAGGTTTTTTTTTTCTATATGAATATTAGCAGTGCATTTTCTCAAAATATAGATTTTTCTCCAAAAGGAATCTAGAATAAAGCTCATAAAACTAGGAAATTGTATAACAATACTCCTTCAATCTCATCGGGGTTTCTTACATTGAGGTCACTGTGTTAGACTTTTGGGAGACAAAGACAGAAATAAAACAGACCTTACTCTTGGAGAGCTTATCAGAGGAGCCAGTTGGTACAAGGTATAGAGTGCTGGATCTAGATTCAGAAATTTGTTGAGTAACCCTGGGTAAATCACTTAATCTGTTTGCCTCAGTTTCCATATATGTAAAATGGAAATAATAATGCCATCTACCTCCAATGGTTGTGAGTATCAAGTGAGATAGTATTGTAAAGTACTTAGCATAGTGCCTAGCATATAGTGAATACTTATAAATATTATCCATTAGCATTATTATTAGGAAATATACAAAGGTAAATGTGAACAGAACAAGAACAAAATAACAAGATAGTCATGGAGGGCACTAGCAACAGTAGAGTAGATCACAAAAGGCTTAGTGTAAAAATTGGTACTGGAGCCACTCTTAAAGGAATCATGAGATTTTAGGAGATAGAAATAAGGAGGGAGTGCATTCCAGAAATAAAGGTAGATTGTGCAAAGGCTGTTAAGATAGGAGTTGGTGTGTGAGGAATAGCAAAAAGGCTAGTTTTGCAAGACTATGGCATATAAGAAGGAAAGTAGCAGTTAAACTGAAAGCTGCATTGGAGCCAGGTTATGAAAGGCTTCAAATGCCAATCCAGAGTTTGTTTTATTCTAGAAATTAAGGAGCCTCGAGAGTTTGAGTAAGAGAATGATATGGTCATATCTGTGCTTAAGCAAAATTACTTTGGTGGCTTTGTGAACTGATGGATCAAAGTAAAGAGAGCTTTGAGACAGGGAGACCAATCAGGTGGCCAGTGGAGTGGTCCAGGTGAGAAATGATATAGGCCAGAGTTAAGGTAGTGGCTTAGTGAGTAGAGGGAAGAGATGCTATACAAGTAGAAATGATGAGATTTATTGAATGATTGGATGTATGGGATGAAGGAGAATGAGGAGTTAGGGCTAATGCCAAGGTTACAAAACCAAGTCACTGGAAGAAAGTTTGGAAAAGGGATAGGTTTGAGGGGTGACAGAATTAAATTCTTGTTTGGCCATGTTGAATTGGAGATGTCTCTGGAGCATCCAATTTGGAATATTCAATTGGCAACTGATAATGCAATAGTAGAACTCAGGAGACTGGGCTGGATATATAGTAGAGTCATCTTGATAGAGATAAAACCAGTGAAAACTGAAGAAGTCATCAGGGAAGAAGGTAAAGAGAAGAGAAGAGAAAAAATCAGAAGGAAAGACCCACAACAGAGACTTGGATCTGCAAGCTCTTACACTTGCAGCTCTTCTGGGAGGCTAATGAAAGGAGAAGGTTGGATCTTCCTGACCTTGTTATAATATTCCATTATAAATGGTCTTTAAAGACTTGGGTGGAGGAGGGGGTGGATATAAATGACAGTATATTTAACCAAGTTGACAATCTGTCTAGTAAACTAAGCTATCTGATGTTCTGAATGACCTAACCAGTGCCAGAGATGCTAATTCATTATTTTTATCCCTTTTTTGGGTCTTCTTCAGACCTAGCATTGGACAGCCAAGTGTTTGGATAGCAAGCAGCCTATCCTAATATTGTCAGGATCTTCTTAGATGACTGCCAGCAGTCCTTGTTTGCATTTGGCTTGTCTAGAGTTTTCTTCAGGGTCAGCTGCTGGGCGCTGTTCATTCCAGGGTGATGAATTTTTGGAGTCACTTCACAGGTCAGGGGATATCATAGAGCTGTTCGCAGTCTGAGTTCTCTAGGGATATGAGCTTAGTGAGGCCCAGCACTCCCTCTGCCCCCAGAGTGTTATTCTCCTAGAATTAGGGGAAACAAGAGTATAGTGAAAGTCAATGAGGCTGAATAGCAAGAAGGTTTTTTTTCCCCTTAGTGGAATCAACCTGTTTAGAAGGAATTAACAAGCAAGTATGTTCTAGTCCTGCATCTGATTTAAGGATCATAAAAATGTCTTTTAGAATCAGAGAATTTTAGCATTAGCACAACCTTTCGAACATAAGACATAAAAACATTTATGCCAAAATAAAAATAGCCATCATTTCTTTTTTTAAAATAATATTTTATTTGATCATTTCCAAGCATTATTCATTAAAGACAAAGATCATTTTCTTTTCCTCCCCCCCCACCCCTCCCCTCATAGCTGACACATGATTCCACTGGGTATCACATGTGTTTAGCCATCATTTCTATAGTGCGTTCCAAAGTATTTTACATACCTTCTCACTTGATTGTCAGCACTCCTGTGAAGTAGATACTATAGTTTTTTAATCCCTATTTTATAGATGAAGAATCAGAGCCTTAAATTCAGAGATCAGATTTTAATCTCTTGCTCTCTTCCCTCCAAGTCTAGGGTTTTAGAATGTTAATTCCATAGAAGCTTGTGAACTAAAAGGACTTCAAATTATAGAATGTTGAGAATGTTAGCTCTTTTTTTACAGGTGCAAAAACTGAGGCACAGGGAGACCAAATGATTTGCCAAAGATTATACAACATAGTTCTTTATCAGTAGAAATAAAGATAAATTTGAGGAACTGCAGGAGGAAATGGACTAAGAAGGTTACTAGGTTATTTCACTGCATAAAACACATACTTCTCTTCTAGGGACTGTATGTGTCCACGATTAAAGTATGAGTCTGTATATATTTAATAGGCAGTGGCTCCTTATTCTCTTGCTCCTTCCCCACCTCCCTTTCCCAGCCATGTCTTTACCTTTTAACAACTTCAGGGTGAAAAAGAGTTTCAACGGTGTGAGCAATTCTTTTCTTTTTTCATTGCTAATATTAGATCAAATTTATGGTTGCTATTTCCCCTAATCAGTCTCTTATCAGAGAGTGAGACTTAGTGAGTTTGATTTAAAGCAGATTATAGCACCAGCCCGTGACTGCTCCTGGCCCTAATGAGCTCTTCTGAACTTTGCTGCTAAGATTCCTCTAGCCCTCATTTAATAGTTCATTCTGAATCCCAGGCTTTTACTCCTCAACTACCAAATCCAGGCCATAGTAGTCTTCTTCATCATTATCATCATCATCATCAATATCACCACTCATTTCTGTAGCAATTTACAATTCACAAAGTGATTTCCTCACAACACCCCTCTGAGGTGGATAGTATACAAGCATGTGTGTTCCTATTTTATAGATGAGGAAACTGAGACTCAAAGGGATGGAATGACTCCCCCTTGACCATGGAGCATTTAACAAGGGCCTATTTTCTGATAAATTGCTTAGCCCTCATCAGAGGGATAGGATCAGATGTTCTGTCTACTCCTGAGAAGGGAAAGATCTGAGAATAGTATTCAGAGAAGGGAAAGAGATAATAGTGACCATTTTCTATTTTGTATCTCTTTAAGATTGAGGGGGGGGGCAGCTGGGTAGCTCAGTGGATTAAGAGCCAGTCCTAGAGACGGGAGATCCTAGGTTCAAATATGGCCTCAGCCACTTCCTAGCTGTGTCACCCTGGGCAAGTCACTTGACCCCCATTGCCTAGCCCTTACCACTCTTCTGCCTTGGAGCCAATACACAGTATTGACTCCAAGACGGAAGGTAAGGGTTTAAAAAAAAAAAGATTGAGAATAGGGAGCAGCTGGGTGGCTCAGTGGATCGAGAGTCAGGTTTAGAGAAGGAGGTTCCTAGTTTCAAATCTGGCCTTAGACACTTCCTAGCTGTGTGACCTTGGGCAAGTCACTTAACCCCCATTGACTAGCCCTTACCACTCTTCTGCCTTGGAACCGATACACAGTATTGACTCTAAGACAGAAGGTATGGGTTTAAAAAAAAAAAAGATTGAGAATAGCTTTCCTACATTAACTCTTAGGTGGAATAATGTAAGGATTCATTTTTTCAGAATTCAATAGTATACGGATGCCATTTTTCAGAAAAGGAAAATTGAAGCTGAAAGGAGGAATGATTTATTCATAATCCCAGAGGTAGTGAGGGAACAAGCAGAGCTAAAAGCCTAGGTCTCTTGAAATCTAGTGCTCTTTCTCCACAGTATCCTGCTCCGCTCTCAGGATGCCATTCACTAAGTTCAGGAAACTAGAATGTACATTTTTCTTTTACTTTTCACTGGGTTGGATTTTTTTTTTTAACCCTGTTCATGGGAATAAGTTATGAAGCCATGGATGATTCTTCTGTCTTGGCCCCATGAGATTCGTTTGACATCTTCCCTTGGCAATGACCACACTTCAGATAGTGGTAAAAGAATAAAGTGTTACAGAATCATGGATTATTAGAGCTAAAAGAAAGAGACCTTATGACATAAAATATTAGAAAAAAAGACAGGTTGGAAGGAACCCATGTGGTAGGGATCTTCAAACCTTGAGTGTTAGAATGAAGAACTTAAAATGCCAAAACTGGAAGGGACTTTAAGACCATCTAGTCTAATCTTTTTTTTTTTTTAAATAGAGGAGAAAACTAAGCCTTGACTAGATCTAGAATACTGTATTCAGCCCTGGGCACTACATTTCAGAAGAGAATTGGTCTCCCAACATACTTAATGAGACATAATTTATTTAATGTCAGTTTCAATTGTTGATGAAATGGTCCAGCGGTTTTCAGAGAACCTATGGAGTATGTTTTCCTTGTCCTGTTATACTTGTGGAATAGGAATGGGGAAAAGAAGAAAGACCTTGTTTGTCTTAGCTTTTATTTTTTTTGCTTTGAATCCTGATAATTTGTAGCCAGAGGCTATATGGATGTCAGAACCCTGAGGCAAGGGCAGCCTGTGGAGGAGGGAAAGCCAGAGCTGGGGAAGAGTAGGTGCCCCACAGAACAGAGAGCGGCTTTGTTTGAAAAGGGGAGGTGTCAAAACATAGCAAGCAAGTATGTAAGGAGATGAGGCAGAGCTCACTGGGGCAGACAGCCAATGGTCAGTGGCCATTTTCAACTCCTGGGAAGCTCGCAACTGAGGGTGTGCATTATCTGTGGGCTAGAGAAAGGAAGCTTCAATCATTATAATAACGTTTCCTTTTTCTGTAGCACTTGATGGTTTACAAAACGCTTTATCCTCCATAACCATGTTAGGGAGAGTATGGATATTAATCCCCTACTCAAAAGCCTATGAGTCCTGTTGCCTAGAAGATAACAAGGCATTGAGAAAGCCTCAATGTACAATAAAGTAGGCACATTCTCTCAACAACACAAAAGATTTAAGGTTTATTGGATAAAACTTCCAACTTGGAATCAGAGGGTCTTGAATTTTGAGGGGATGGAGGGGCACTGTATGACTCACTAGCTGTATGACCCAGGACAAGTCACTTCATGCCTTTGAGATGAATTTTAATTCTCTTTTAAATGAGAGGGTTGGATTACATGGTTTCTTCTTACAGGCATACCTTCCAATTTTGGCATTCTCTGTTCTGTGGTCCCTTTGAGTTCTGACATTCTGTGTTATAAGGACTTTGACCAGCTCTAAATCCTATAATCCTTAAGATAGTAGCAAATTCCTTTGCTAAGGGGCCTTTTCAATGGCAACTGTCTCTTCAAAGCAACTTCTTCCTATGAATTTTATATTAACTGTCAGTACTTTTTAAAAATCTGTGATTGCTTCTGTACTCCTTGTGATATCTATTTCAACCCCTCAGTTCTTTGATTTTATGGATCACTGTGGCCAAGAGACTTACTGCTCTGCTCATTCATTTTTCTGTGAGCCATTCCACATTTACCTAGTGACATCCTCAGGTGACAGAAACACAGACTGTCTCTCACCAGATCTTTCCACCTGTCAGAATTTACACACTACTGATATGGCCTCCAGAGGGAGTCCAGGGTTATCTCCGTCACAGTGAGAAAGACACCAATTCTAGTAAAACAGTGAAATGCAGTGCTTCTAGAAATCTTATAAATTATAAAATCAATGAAGATAACAACACATACTGTACTTGAAGTTTGCAAAATCCTTTCCTAATCCCATGATGATGATGATGATGATGATGATGATGATGAGTCCATATCATTTATAACAAGAAGGGACCTGAAAATTCATTTAGTTCAATCCCCCAATTTAACTTTGGAGGAAACTGATAGTTAATAAAAGGATGATGACTTGCCCCTAGACATAAACGTAGTACATTTCAGGATTTGAACCCAGATTTTCCAGCTCCAAATCCAGTACTGATAATGGCAATGGAAATAAAATCCTTGGCTGCAAGGAGTATTTGCAACTTGCCTTAACCCACCTCTCTATGCCTGGTATTTCTCTTTGCTTTAAAAACATTCAGTTTCCTACTAGTATGCCTACAGTTGCAGCATTCCTCCTTGCTTTCCAAGTTCTCTCCTCACCCAGGGAAGGACTTGCCTCCCCCGTTTGGCTGTAATCTCCCTCTTGGTTCTCAAGAGCTCCCACCTGTGACCCTGAATATTGTTTCCACCTGGCAAAGCAGTTGGCCCAAGATGACAGATCAGAAGCAGAAATAGACTGGTCTGACTTGGGGCACCCTGTGGACCCTAAGAGAGAGGATTGGATGGCAAAATTGTTTTCGTAATTCAAGCCCCAACTTTTCCAATAATCACAGAAGGGAAAGGACAAGTAAATAAGTTTTGAACTGACTTCTGATTACCTCCACTGTAATCCATCAGAATATCAGATGCACATTTTTACTAGTAGAAAGATTACTGCACTTGGGGGTAAGGAGACCTGGGTTCCAAGTAAGTCCCAGCTCTAAAGGTCACCAGTTGTATTCCTTTGGACAAATCATATCACATCTCACACTTGCATTTCTACATCTATAAAACAAAGGGATTGGACTAAATGATGCCAAAGATGTCTTCTGAACCCAGCAACTATATTCAAAGGGAACTTCCAATTCTAAATTCCATGATTCAGTTTAGCAAGAGCAAGAGCTGATCAATGTCTCTATAATGCTTTCAGGTTGACTTAAACCATTTAAAGTGTTTTGTAAACTAAAAGGCACTATAGAAATGTAGTTTATTAACCCAAAACACATCTATTTGACACTTGCCTATCAGTTGCAGGAATAGATGCAAAATTTAGATGTTTGGTCCTTACTCTAGTTAAATTATCACCAGGCATTCAATAAACATTTATTAAGTACCTGTTACATGCCAGGCACTGTTCTAAGAACAGAGAATACTAAAAGAGTTGAAAGGTAGTTTCTTCTCTCAATGAGTTCAGAGTCTAAAGGAAGGTACAACAACAAGCAAACAAATATGTACAAATGAGCAATATTAAAGAAGAAATTATTAAGAGGGTAGGCACTATAACTAAGGAGATTTTACTAAGGACTTAAAGGAGGCCAGGAGACAGAGATGAGAAGGAAGAGCATTCCAGATATGGGGAACAGCCAGAGAAAATGTTCAGAACTGAGAGGGAAAGTGTCTTGTTCATGGAACAGCAAGAAGGCCAGTGTCACTGGATCAACAAATGCATGGTAGAGAGTAAGATGTGAGAAAACTTGAACCAATAAGGGGACAAGACAAAAACACAGGTGACTAATATGTAATCAAACAAGAGTTCATGTAGTGTAGTTAAAAGAGCCTGGGGCTTGAAGTCAGAAGAATCAGATTCAAATCTAGCCACTGTCATTTACTATCTGGGAATTTCAGCAAGTCATATTAATCACTATAAATTTACTTTGTGGGTAAAGTTTTCATCTCTAAAAAATGAAGAGCTTGGGCTAGATAATCTCTAAAATTCCCTTTTGTTTGAATATTTTCTATTCCCGAGTCCTATCTCTCTCTGTTGATTAGAGTTCTGAAGACTGTCAAAGTTGTTTTTCCTTTACATTGATGTTCTTTTAGAAGTTGTTCTGCTGATTCTGTTACTTTATTTACTCTGTATCAATTCATACTAACTAGGATTCTCTAAATTAGTCTTCCTTTTATATTCTTATACCACAATTTGTCCATCCATTCTCCAATTGACAGGCACCCCCTTCGAAGTTGTGTACTTTTTTAACCTTTTTATCTCTTCCTCCCTCTTCAGGATCAGGAAGTTTGTTTTGCTTGTTGATTATTACCACCCTTTACTATCCCTACTTGTTTCCTTGTTGATTTTAATGTATTTCTATACCAAACTAAATCTCCCTCTCCCTCTTTTTCTCCCTCAGTCTCTCTCCAACCCTCCTTGTCTATTCCACATAGGAATAAGATTCATCTGATACATATATCTCCCCTTTCTTCAAGTTTATATATTCTTCTCAAGCACACCCATTGTGAAATAAAGTAAGTTACAGCCCTTCTTCCTCCTTTATGCACCATTGTATTCTTTTTACTTTCCCTTCTCTTTGCCCTCTTAAAACTCTTAGAAAACAATTCCTACCCTCCACCCTACTTACTCCATGTGTTCTCTGTTTTTCATTAATTCTCTTTGAAGACATTAACTTTCTAAAAGGATATTTGTTTTTTCTCCCCTTTTAGAATGTTAGCTTCATCACCTTCTAACTGCTCAAGTAAACTTACCTCTCTAGATTTCTCTTGACTCTTGTATTTAGATTTTGAAGTTCCTACTCAGCTTTGAGGCTAAAGCTAAATAGGAGCTCTGGTCCTTTCTTCAAAAGTGCTTAAAGATCATCTATTCCATGATTCCAATTTTTCCCCCCAGGAGAATCATGCTCAACTTTTTAGAGTAAGATACTCTCGTTTATGATTGTTTTTCTTTTGCCTTTTGGACTATAATAACACCTGTGGGTTTTGTCTTACTTGTTTTCCTTTGATGTGGAAGCTCTGGATTTTGGCTATAAAATTCCTGGGATATTTTTCTTTTAGACTGTCTTTCAGGTGGATTCCATCCCAGCTTTTCCCCCTGGTTCTAACAGATTTGAGTAGCTTTCCTTTATTATTTCTTAAAATATTGTGTCTAGACTTTTGTATAATCATAGTTTTCAAGATTCCAAAGATTCTTAAATTCTCTCTTATTTTCCAGGTCAGTTCATTGTTTTTGCTCTCTGATACTTTACATTTTCTTTTCTTTTTTCAATCTTATAATTTTGTTCTTTTTTTCTGTCTAGTACTGCTTTTTCTGAGAAATTTGTTCTCCTAGTTCTTTCTTCAAAAGTTTTTGTTTCATTTTTTATCTCTTCCTTCTTTGCTTCTCAGGTTGTCATGGTAATCTTCATGGAAAAATCTTTGTTTTTTTCCTTTGGATCTCTTATTTGTAGTTGTTACTGAGTAACTTTCTACTTTCAGGCTAGATTTTTGGATATCTCTGGGTCTACAGTTTTTTTTTTTTAAATGTTGGTCAGTGTTTTCTTTAGTTTACTCATCTCTGCAGCTTTAATTCTTGAATCAAGACTTTGTGCTAGGACAGTCTCCATAGCTTCTGTGGTGCTTTGGGTGAGGTAGTTGGTCCTGTTTGCTCTTGACTTGGGTTCTTGTGCTGACCTCCACCCTCTGCAGTTAGACCCTCCTGGGTCTTTAAAATTTATTTTTATTTTGTTTTTTTTCCCAATGGTTACATGATTCATGTTGTCTCCCTCCCCTATACCCTTCCTGCTCCTGGAGCTGACAAGAAATTCCACTGGGTTATACATGCCTCATTTAGAACCTATTTCCATATTATTCTTTTTTGTAATAGAGTCATCTTTTAAAACCAAAACCCCAAATCATATGCCCACATAAACAAGTGATAAATCCTATGTTCTCTTCTGCAGTTTTACTCCAGCAATTCGTGCTTTAGCTGTGGAAAGCATTCTTTCTCATAAGTCTCTTAGAATTGTCCTGGATCATTGCTATTATATGGATAGCATTGCCATTAGTAGCAAAGTCAATTACATTTGATTGTCCCACAATGTTTTGGTTACGGTGTACAATGTTCTCTTGGTTCTGCTTACTTCACTCTACCTCAGGTCATGGTCTTTCTAATTCTTATAGAAATCAAGCAGTTCATAATTCCTTATAGCACAATAGTACTCTATCACATGGTTACTCTTATTCCCTGGGGTTTCCAGGACCCCCATGGTGAGATTCTGACAACTATGGAAATTTCTCAGAGAAGCCCTCCACTCTTGTCACCTCTAGACCCAGAGCCAGGCAAACCTCTCTCTCACCTGTCTTTGCTTGAACTGGGAGGCTGCCAATTTATTTATGTACACTGGCCCTGGCTTTACTGATGGATGCTTTTCTTATTGTCCAGGCTTTTGACTGACTTTTTGTTGTTCTAGGTTGAAACTAGCCACTTAGTTTATTCACTGGATTTCTTGATCATTATTTTGTCTAGTGATAATTTCAGATTTTGAGTGGAGCCTTCTTGGCTAGAAGTTGTCCTTTCTCTTTACGTTCTGTGAGCTAAGATCGATCCCTTTCTGACTCAAACATTCTTTCATAATCTTAAATAAAAGGAAAATAAGAAAGTAGTGGATTTACACGAAAGATTATATATTATCCAGCTTGGCTGAAGCATGTTGTAAGTGGTTGAGGAGTAGTATGACATAAGCCTCATAAGATTTGGAAGTAACTTGGCTGTGAAGGGCTTCAAGATAAAATAGTCTGACACTCATACTTTATTCAGCTGGCCACAGGGGAATCCACTTATAGATTTTGAGCCCTGGAGTGACAGGCGCAGATTTGTGCATTAGAAAAACTAATCAGGTATCAATGGGAAAGATGGATACAAGGTTTATTGGTGTTGGAAGTAATGGATAGGGATTTGGAGTGAAGAGGAGATATGATAGGGTTTAAAAAGCACTGGGTTTACCAGTATTTGACAAAAACTGCTGGGAAAATTGGAAAACAGTATGGGAGAGACTAGGTTTAGATCAATATCTCACATCCTACACCAAGATAAATTCAGAATGGGTAAATGACTTAAATATAAAGAGGGAAATTATAAGTAATTTAGGTGAACACAGAATAGTATGCCTGTTAGAGCTATGGGAAAATAAAGAATTTAAGGCCAAGCAAGAGAGAGAGAGAACATTACAAAATGTAAAATGAATCATTTTGATTACATTAAAAAGATTTTGTACAAATAAAACTGATGCAACCAAAATTAGAATGGAAGCAACAAATTTGGGGGGGGGGACTTTCTATAACAAAAACTTCTGACAAAGGCTTAATTTCCCAAATATATCAGGAGCTAGGCCAATTGTAAAAAAAAAAAAAAACCAAGCCATTCCCCAATTGACAAATGGTCAGAAGATATGAAAAGGCAGTTTTCAGATAAAGAAATCAAAACTATCAGTAAGCACATGAAAAAGTGTTCTAAATCGCTTATAATTAGAGAAATGCAAATAAAAACAACTCTGAGGTACCACCTCACACCTAGCAGATTGGCCAATATGACAGCAAAGGAAAGTAATAAATGTTGGAGGGGATGTGGCAAAATTGGAACACTAATGCATTGCTGATGGAGTTGTGAGTTGATCCAACCATTCTGGAAGGCAATTTGGAACTATGCCCAAAGGGCTTTAAAAGAATGCATACCTTTTGATCTATCAATACCACTATTAGGTTTGTACTGTATAAATGGAGATTTTGAACCTTTGACTTCATTCCCCAGAAGTCCTTAGTATTTCCCAAAATTCCAAAAATATATAATCTATTATAGGGAATTTTGGGAAATACTAAGAACTTTATATAGTTATATAGTACCCTAAAGAGATAATAAAAAATGTTTGTATAAAAATATAGCCACACACTTTGTGGTGGCAAAAAAAATGGAAAACGAGGGGTTGTTCCTCGATTGGGGAATGGCTGAACAAATTGTGGTATCTGATTATGATGGAATACTACTGTGCTGTAAAGAATGATGAACCAGAGGATTTCTTTATGAACTGGAAGAACCTCCTAGAATTGGTGCTGAGTGAAATAAGTAGAACCAAGAGAACATTATACAGAGAAAGTAAAACATTGTGGAACAATACAATGTATGGACTTGGCTACTACAAGACAATCCCAAGAGACTTATGAGAAAGAATGCTATCCACATGGAGAGAAAGAACTGTGGGAGTAGAAACACAGAAGAAAAACATATTACATAATTTGTTTATGTGGATATATGACTTGGGGTTTTGGTTTTAAAATATTGCTCTATTAGAAAAATGAATAATATGGAAATAGGTATAAGTGATAACATTTGTATAACCCAGTAGAAATGCTTATTAGATCCAGGAGGAGTGAGGGGAGGAAAAGAAAATGAAATATGTAAACATGGAAAAATAATTTTAAAATAAAAAAAATATACCCCCCAAAAAAGCACTGAGTTTAGAATTAGAAAATCTAGTCTAAAATATCCACTTTTCTATTCAGTCACTGTGTGACTGTGGCCAGTCATTGTGTTATCTTAAATCTCTTTTAGTCATAGTTCCCTTATTTGTAAAATGAAGAGATCAAGCTATATGATGACTCCTTTCCTTTTTGGTTTTACTGGATCTTTACGTTCTAAGTCCTAGCTCCATATTTTCACATTGTGTGTTCTAATGTGCATTCCATTTCTGAATCTATCATTCTTGCCTCTGATTCCTTGATGCTGTAGCCCATGCATCCCCTGAAAGTATCTGGCCTCATCTTCCCTACAGATTTAGTGAAGAAGGGATGGAGGTGATGGAACGCCTGATCTACCTGTATCGAAAGTTTCATCAACTAAAGGTCAGCAATGAGGAGTATGCTTGCATGAAAGCCATCAACTTCCTCAATCAAGGTGAGTATGTCAATGAAGCCCTTTTCAGAATTACTTGCTACCTTGATGACCTCCTTTACCTCCTTTACTAGCTCTACAAACTGGAACCCATATCCTTAAATTTGATCTAAAGAGGTAAAATTCAAAAGGGGGAAAAAATAAGTCCTACCCTTGAGTTCAGCAAAATCAGTTGAACAAGTTTAAATCAAGCCTAATATCCTAATCATTTTGAGAGACTTAGTGACTTGCAGCCTCAAGGTCGGTTACCAGGAGGATAGAGCAGCCAGAGGCAACATAGATGGTATAGATAGACTGCATGGAATGTCCAGATCAAAGGAAATGCTGGCTGTGTCTAACCTGGGCTGACTCTGTCTGGGCAAGTGAATCCAGAAGAGGCAACCAGGACAATGAGGCTATTGGCCACCGTGCAATAAGCAGAGTGATCAGAGCTTCTAGGGATGTTTTAGCCTGAAGCAGAAACTGGGGAGGAAAAATGAGATGAAACATCATTTAAATGATATGAAAATATCTACAGGATTGTTGAGTAGAAGAGGGATTTTTCTACTTGGTTCCGGATGACAGAAATAGGAAAGGGAAGTTTTGAAGAGGCCAGCTTTCGTTCATTATAAAGAGAAACTTTCTGATAGTGGAAGCTGTCTGACATGGCAATAGGCTACCCTGAGAGAGGGGGACATCAAGGCTGGATTTCCCATGCTAGATCCTTATCCTTAGACTTGGGAGTCAAAGGACCCTGGGTTCAAATCTTAACTCTTGTTATTTTACCATGTGATCTTGGTCAAGCCGTTTCTCTGTAGCCTCAATTTCCTCATCTGGAAAAGGAGTTGGCTGGAATAGGTGGTCTCTAATGTCCCTTTCAGCTCTTGCTAAACTCCTTCAGGTTCAAGTCCTCTCACATTCTAGGATACAGGCGTGCTCATATTGAAGGTTCACGTTCCTTTAGTGCAGAGAAAGTCATCCAGTATTTCTCGAAAATTGAAATGCAGCAATCCTATAACTCATGGAGGAAGGAAGAGAATCCACTTTGTTTAGTCCAATTTAATACATTTAAACATAGACACCAAGGACAGTACATGCGTCATGTAAAATACGTCCCCAGTTTACTAGCATCTGAGGAAGAACAGAGTGACTGATGAACCCGGCCTAGATAAGACTGATGTGACAGATTGCCAGTTGTTCTGGAAACCCAGTCATAGCAATAGAGTATTGCACAAAAAATGCTGTTTGCAGATGAATGAAGAATTAGATTTTCCTTCTCTTGAATGTTATTCTGCATTGGAAAAATGCATGGCATACTTTATATCTTAGTTGTTTACTCTAAAGCACTCTTCCAGCCACTGGACTACATGCTCCAGGGATACATTTCTACTTTGCCATTTATTAGAGATACGGTGATAAGGAAGACTTAGAGTCAGAAGATTTATTTTCAAGTCCCAACATCACTATTTACTCGCTCTGTGACCTTGGACAAGTCAGTGTACCTCTTAGATCCTCAATTTCCCAATCTGTCAAATGAAGAGAAAAATGTTTGCACTCCTTCCCTCATAAGGGTCTGGTAAGAGCTGGATCTTCTGCCTAGTAACCATGGGACCTTGGGCAGGCTACTCGAGTTTCCTCATTTAGGACACAGAAAGAATAATGTTTGTACCATGATTTCCATAGAGTTGTTAATCTTGCCTCCACCACATGGTTACTGTGTGACCTTGTAAATGTCTTTTTGCCTCTAGAGAATGTGGCAAATGTTGTACACTTGAAAACTGGTGAATGCTATACCCTAGTGAGGTAGTCACTATTAACATACAGTCAAGGGGCAGCATGGCAGCACAGTGGCTAGAGCTCCAGGACTCAATTCAGTAGGACCTGGGTTCAAATCTGGCCTCAGACACATCCTATTTGTGGGCAAGTCATTTAGCTCTCATCGCTTAGCCTTTGACATTCTTCTGTCTTAGAATTGATACTAAGACAGAAGGTAAGGGTTTTTTAAAGTGCCTTCTTTAAGCAGGCCACTTCTATTCCTTATAAACCTTTCTTGAAACTTTTTTCACTTATTCTTATCTTTTAATTTCCTTTGAGCAAAGCCCAACCCCTCTCAGAAAGAGAATTGTCCATTTTTTATCAGTAGCTCCGATTTCTTTAAAACTATCAAGACTATTAAGAACTACAAAGAGCATTACTCCCAGTGGTCTTAAAGGACTTGAGGAACAGATTGACACACACTTTTGACCACATCTGGTATCTGCATTTATTTTACTTAAATATGCTTATTTGTTACAAAGGGAGAATTTTTTGCTCATTTTAAAATTTAGGCAGGAGAGGAGGACTAGTTATAAAGATGCCAAAAAGAAAGAAAGAGGGTCATAACATCTTTTTTAAATGCTGAAGAGAACAGAAGGAGAAAGGCTGGATAGCTTTGAGGCTAACATTTTGAGTTTTTAAACTTAGGCTTTACATGATTGAGATTAGTAGATTTCTCTATAATCCTTTTTTCGATCTTTTTCTTCTTCTGTGTATATGGAAGTGCTCCAGCTTAATGATATTTGACAAAAGAACATAATAACCAAAAAATGTTTTCAAAAATAGTCCCAGGAGATAATTGTGTAGATTTTGTCACTCCCATTTTACAGATGAGGAAAACGAAGGCTCAGAAAGGTGACCTGATTTCCCCAAGCTTACTCAGGTAGTAAATGGTAGAGCTGAGATTTAAAGCCTGTAAGTCACACAATGCTTCCCCTCTAAGCTTATTTTAAAAACTTAAGAATAGAAAGAATCAGAATCTCAAGGCTAGAAGCGACCACAGAGGTCTTTAAGTTCAACCCCTCTCCTTAAGTTAGAAATCCTTACAATATCCCCAGTAGGTGATCACTCAACTTTTACTTGAATATCCTCAGTGATAAGAAACTCACTGTCACTCAATGCATTCCATTTTAGTTTTGAACATGTCTAACCATTAGGAAGTTTTTCCTATTTAGAGCCAAGATCTTCTTGGCAATTTCCACTCATTGTCCCCAGTTCTATCCTATGGGACCCAGAACAAATGTATTCTTTTTTCCCAAATCATTTCCCTACAGCTACTTAAACATGTTCTGATGTTTCCCTCTTAACCTGCATGTGTGTGTGTGTGTGTGTGTATTTTTAAAACTTCCTTTATCAACCTAAAAGTCTTTTCATAACCATTTATTGTGCATCCTCAGATATCAGGGGCCTGACAAATGCCTCACAGCTGGAGCAGTTGAACAAGCGGTATTGGTATATTTGCCAGGATTTCACCGAGTATAAGTACCCTCATCAGCCAAATCGTTTTCCTGATCTAATGATGTGTTTACCAGAGATACGTTATATTGCAGGTAACTCTCTCCCTTTCCCCTCCCTTCCCTCCTCTTCCTTTCTTTCTCTCCTTTTCCCCTTCCATATTCCCCCCTCTACTCTCATTTCTCTTTCCCAACTGTCCCATCACCCACTGTCACCAAAGCTTTAATCCTCCAGGCATTTTCAAAGAAAGTTCTTAATTCTCTTCTCTGCTATTCTTTGCCTCTCTTTTGGCATATGACTAGAAGACAGAAGACATGGCCACATCTTTGCCACTAGGAGACTTTGGCCAAGTTACTTGTTCTTTTCCTGGACCTCAATTCCCTCATCTATAAGATGAGGGCAGTTGACAAGATGATCTCCAAGGTCCCGTTGACTCCTAACATTCAAGGTTCTAAGGTCTTTTCTCTAATTAATGTTCTATGGATTAAAATTCAGTGTTCTAGCATTCTCTAGTCCTTTTTATATCATAACGTATATCCTAACTTTCTAAGTTCAAAAATCTCTTCCTCTTCAGTCTATCTTTTAAAAGACCCTTTGTCCTCTAAAATTCTACTGTGTGTATCCTTCCCATCTCTGACATTCTGTATCATAAAAGCTTGTCTAGCTCTTAACAGAATCACCCAAAGACATGAAAACTAGACTTTAGAAAGAGCCAACATACTCCCGGGCTCTTCGACAAGACTTAGCAGAGCTTTGGGGCATTTCCTAGTGTTTCTGTGGCCCCTCTCCCCTAAATACTATCTGGAGAAGAAGGTCTTTGGGTTTTGTGATAACTCATTCTCCTCCCCTCCCCTCCTCCAGGAAAGATGGTGAATGTGCCGCTGGAGCAGCTGCCGCTGCTTTTTAAAGCTGTTCTGCACTCCTGCAAGACGAGTGGGAGCAAGGAATAAGTGTCCCCACCCACCCCACCCCCCAGCTCCCTGCCTTGCCCCCAGCCAGGGGG
This sequence comes from Monodelphis domestica, assembly GCF_027887165.1. Lineage (NCBI taxonomy): Eukaryota > Metazoa > Chordata > Mammalia > Didelphimorphia > Didelphidae > Monodelphis > Monodelphis domestica. The sequence continues at coordinate 426,014,907 of NC_077227.1, read as the reverse complement.
AGGAGGGGCTCACTAGGAGAAAACAGGAGAGCCGAGACCAGGATGGAGGCAGCTGAGCACTGCCCCTCTAGCAAGAATCTTTTTTGTTTGTTTGTTGTTTTTTTAAAAACTCATTTTCTATATATTTATTTCACGACAGAGTTGAATGTATGACCTTCAACACAATGCACATACTTCTGTATGAATTTAAAGATGCATTTCCTTGCAGTTTACAGAATGTGAGAATGTTTAATGTTACAATGTTGTCATTGATTAGGTCTTGTTCTTCTTGGGGGGGGGGCTAACTATTTCAATAGTGTTGACTAAGACTACCTCAAGGAAAAGGTGGTATTCAAGTACTGACTTTTCCCTTATTTTCTCAGCAGACCTCACAGGTTTGAGCTAGAGAGCAAATGGCTTTTTTCTACCAGCAGACATTTGCCTGCCATCAATTTTGGGGAGATGGGTTCAGGCTTTTTTGTTAACTGATTTTTAAAGTTGATTTATTAAACTATAGAATCAAGGTGGGCAAAGCACAATTTAGCTAGCTGGCTGGCTAGCTAAATTTATCTTGGGGAAGGAGGCCTTTGAAATGATCTAGCCCAAAGGGAACTTTGAAATCTCTAATCACAAAATATTCGAGTTGGAAGGGGCCTCAGAGATCATCTAGCCCAACTGGTACCTTGACCCAGATTTCCATCAACAGTATTCCCAACAAGTGTTCATCCAGCTTTCATTTGTCCAAACCCTTGGTTTTAAAGAGGAGATAATGAATGTCTTAAGAAAGGAAAGAGTTACCAAGGAGAGATAGTATTAGGCCCTGGGACCTCAATCCTAGTATTCTTGTCGCTACATCTCATTCTATATCAAACTTCTCCCCTACCCCCAACTCCAAACTCTTCTCTCTTCAGTGAGGAGAAGGCTAAAGGCCAGGGAAGCAGATGGGGGAATTAATCTGTACAGATGCTCCAGTTTCAAGTGCCAGAATCTTCTTTTGCCAACTTTCTCCAGGTGACCATTTTAAATAGCCACCTTTTCAAGGAGAAGGGAAGAGGTTGTTGCAAAAAGTCCTCCAAAGTCATGCCTTCTCTACCAAATTGAAGATCTCTCAAATAGAGAACCACTTCTTCCTTGGCCTTGGAATACTCCATTGCTTTCATCAGTCTTGATAATGATCAGCAAATTCAATTACAATACAATACAACAAACATTTAAGTGCCTCCTTTGTTCAGAACACTGGGTTGAGGGTTTGGGGAAAGATTCAAGTTTAAAATCAAGACACAAAATCTGCTCCTCGTGGAACTCATAGTCTAGATGAGGAACAAGATACCAAAATAAAGTGGTGTCTCAAGTGAATAGATGCTTTGCAGGTAGCATCCATGGTCACTCAACAGACAATGATTAAACATCTTCAAGGCTTGTTCCAGACACTAGGATTACCCAGATTGGTAGGATGCCAGCCCTGCTCTATCCCAGATCAGTACTCTCCCAGGTAACCATCAGCCCGCCTCCTCCCTGGACTGGTGTGAAATGGCTTACCAGCCTATCACCAAGACTCTCTTAACCCCTTCCTCTTCATCTCTCCAAATCCACACCATTTTTTTCTCTTCCTGGAAATGTCAGAATTGTAGTGGTCAGTTATAAAGACCAACTGATTAGAGTCACTGAGACAAGGTTCAGGTACTCTTGAACCTTGAAATTGATTCTTTCCCCTTTCTTCACTGTCTCTTTCTCTATTCTAGAATGGAATGGAATGTTTGAAGACTAAGGGAGCTTTTCCTCCACTACTACCCAGGGCCTGTATTTAAAGTGGGCCAGGGAGAGATTCAGAGCAATAGAATAGACCACATACTGCCTGCTGCTGCTCTAAGCATGAATTAGTAAGGACTTTCCTCCAAGGCCCAGAGCTATACTGCCTTGATAGGCAATGAATTCCTTGACAATTATAGATATTTGTATACAGATTGGATACTTATTTGAAGATACTGTGGTGGGGACTCCTACTTCTGATAACAATTGATCTAGATACACTCTTGAGATCCCTTCCAACTCTACAGTTCTGTAAATTGGGCTAATTAACCCTAACCAACTTTTCCCATTTTTTGTCATGCCCTGGCCAGGGAGGTGTGACTCTCTAAACTACCTCACATTTTTTCAGGAAAGGTTACACTCTCCATGAGCTGGGACAAATAAACTTTGGAGCTCCCCAAGATGACTTCTGGTTCTGGAGCAATGTTTTGTCTCAAACCATAGGTTATCTCGGTCCCCACTCATACTCAGGCTAGGCTTTTTCCTTTGTGAACTCAGGCTTATGGAAACCTGTTCAGTAGAAGGCCATGTTTGCTCTCTTGCTCAGTCTCACAAATCTTCCCAGGTGACCTGTTCCTCTTTTCTGGGTAGTCTGTTCTGGCCTTTAATTCTTTGTAATGGAATGAGATGTTACGGGTATATAACCACTGCTGGGACCAGCAGAGCTATAATGTTATATTTCTCCCTGAATTGGAAAATTAGAATTTCCCCAATAGCATGTGTTCCCCAAAACCAGTAAGCACAAATGGCTCAGCATCACCTCGAATGTGTGTGTACATATACAGATGTGTGACTGTGTGGAGATAGATGTACAGCTCTGTATAGACCTCCACACACTCACACTTCCATTCTAAGCTTCATCAGGTTGAGTTCTGAGCCTCCACAGCATCATGCTTTGCAATGGCCAAATGTGTTTATTCCTTTGTGGCCAAACTTCAAGCTTCTTGACTTGGTGCTCCAGTGATGAACACAGTTTGTTTCTGGGCCCATCCTTGAAGCCTTTTCTACACAGGCCAATCAGAGCTTGAGTGCTGCTGCAGCCTTTGAGGGCCCAGAGCCACCTCCATCCCACAAGTGGGTGTCAGAAGGGGACATTAGTGGAAAACACAAATGTCTATGTGTATATAATGTGTACGTGCACACACCTGATTATCCATGGGAAGATTTCTGTTTGGTTTGTTTATTTCTAAGCTCAAAATGCTTTCCCCGTTTTCTTGACTTGAATTTTGCGACTGTGATCTCCTTATAGACAGGTTAGCGCTCTGCTTTTCTCCTCTCTAGAGCAGGAGAAGGCTGTTAACAATTCTGCTGATTTTTCCTGGTGAATGGGCCCTGGCAGCTTAAGTTGAATCTCTTGCTGATCCTCCTGCCAGGATCCCCACCTCACCTCCCTCCCACTCCTGGTTGCTTTTCTTGTAAAACTGAGCTTTTGCCCTATCTGCTTGCAATTTCATAGAAAATTATTCTCTAATCAGTAAGAACCTGCTAGCCCAAATAATACAATATTTAAAAGAACAAATTGTTAATTTATGAAGAAAGGAGAAAGGTTCTTTGAGTTGCTTTTGTGCAAATCCATTTTTGCTAAACATTGATTCACAGCAAATTCCTTGAACAAAGGGCCCCTTCATTTCCGAGAGGAGAAGAGCGGAGCAAATTGTGTAAGCGATTGACAAGGGTACCAAGCCAGATCCTAACCTGTGGACAGCCGCTAATGTCTTCTGCACCAAGTCCTTTGAAGACTTGTGTTTTTAAACAGGGTAAAGTGAATGTGTTGCATTGCAAACTCAGGTATTATGATGAGAAGGTAGGAGTGTAGTTAGCATTGTAGAGACATTAGGTCAACCACTAGATGTATTTGTGAATTTGGTTTTGAAGGACACGGTATAAAGGTTGGAGGGCTGTGTATGTCGCGCGTGCGTGCGTGCGCTTGTGTGTGTGTGTGTGTGTGTGTGTGCATATTTTGCTATTCTTTCCATAATACAGGCAGCCTTTTTGCCAGTGGAAGAAAAAAAATCTGTAAATGTCTCAGAACCCTGTCTCTGCTGTCACCTCTTAGACTTTTTATTACCAACAGCCATCCCTTTGGAAGAGAATTTCCTTTATGAAAATACGGCTTTGAAAGCCTCAGGAAAAGAAATCCAGTCTCCTTGAGTTGTGCTGATTTTTTTCCCTTTAATTTCCATTGTCCTGAACAAAGATTTGGAACTTCATTGCTCATGCTCCATGTCTGGTTCTGAACTACTTTAGCTAAGATCAGACTTTGACTCTTAGATCCCCTAATAATGCCATCTCCTAGGATTATACTAGGATCTTGTCCTTCAGTGATCATCAAAGCAGTACCTGGTTTCCCTTGCCCAAAGCACTCCACTGAGAAACTTTTATCTTGCCTACTTCTGACTAGGTACCAAGGTGGCCCAAAGATGAAAGAATAACCACTAGTCCTATTTCTACAGTACTTTGAGCCCTGAGTGATAGGTGCTTCAGTTACAAATGAAGAAACTGAGGCCCAGCAAGACGTGGATTTCGATCTGGAATGGACTTTAGAAAGGACATCTAATCTACTCCTAATTTACAGTTGTGGAAACAGGCCCAAAGAGGTTAGAGTAAATGACTATAATGGGGGAAACCTATAATTGAACTCAGATTCTCACTGCAAATGCAGTGTTCTTTCCATGGAACTCAGGCCGCTGCAAAAGATCATATAGGAAATGGGGGACACTAACCAGGATTTGACTCTATGGTTTATGATTCCTAAACCATTGCTTCCCCAATGCCCAACCTCCCACACCAATTTTGCAACTGTACTACTAATGATGTTCTAACTGGTCCTTCCCCTCAGTCCTTCCTGGTAATAGGAGAGATGGATTTTGGCAGAAGGGGTACTCAAAACACTACTAGAGTATTGTTATGGGGTTGATGTTTCCAAGATAAGTAGGCCCTTGTTGTCTTCTTCCTTGTACTCACTCTCCTTTAAGACCTCCCCTGGGTGTGTCCTTGGCCAAGAGGGCATTCCTCTTTTCCCCTACCCCTTCATAATCTGATAAATGAAGTTTGAGAATAGGAATTCCATGGTCCTGGGCAATGACTTTAAAACCCCAGGAAATAGAGAACTGCCTTACAAAACCTCATATTTCCTGGCTTTATGTTTTTCATTTCCTTTGGGGGAACCCCACCTTTTGGTGGGTTTAAACAATCAAATTATTAAAAAATATATAATAGCCCATCTGCTTCTCAGGTATCAATGTTCCTAACCTGTTAAGAACCCTCACCTCAGCCACATCTTCCAACTGGCCATTATCTCTTGTCAAAGCTTCAAAGGAGGCATAACCCATAGATTGTATGTCTGGTTCAGAGATCTAAATCTACCACCACCAATCATCCCCCTCCCCAACTTACTATCTTCTGTTGTCACTTGCCCTTTCTATGTAGTTGGACTAGATAATCTCTTAAGGTCTCTTCTATCCCTGAAAGTCTTTCATCAGAAACCATATGTAGGTGAATTCCCATAACCTATGAATTAAACCATATTATCCATAAGGAAAGTTATCAAAACTCCAAAGTGTTTTGCTGATCTCAGTCGGAGGAATATCATCCCATCCCCTGAAAAGATTTTCTCTTCCTCAAATGCATCAAGTCTTTGCCACCTTCTAGTAAAACCTGTGCTACCCTGACCTTAGGTCAAGCATGTGAGCAATGGTTCCAAGCCTTTTAGCTCAGGGTCAGTGTGGGTCTTCAGGCCCACCTAGTCCAACCTCTGGGTCTGCTGATCAGAGGCTCTAGAGATCCTTCCTGTCTACTTCTTAGAGCAGAATCTAGCAAGATATGCGGGTGACCATTTTTTCCAATTTTATTATGTCTTGTGTTAAGAAACATAGTTCTTCCAACTATTTTTTTTAACTTGCAATTTTTCTATCACTATTTTAAAAATTACTCCCCCCCCACTCTTCAATAGTGTTCAGTCTTTTCTGGTTTTTACTTTGGCTGAGGGTTTCAATGCCAGTCATCTAGAAAGAGGTTTCTAGGCCTCAGGAAAAATGACTTGCTTTGGGAGAGGCTGAAGGATAGAAGAATGAGGGACTCAGAGACAGAAACTAAATGGCCAACGCTGACATTCAGGCACCTCATGTTGTGGGGTTTCTGGGGGTGCTCTGTGTCAAGTGTGGCACAGGCAGAAGCTCAGGGATATATGTATTTAAATACAGGACCCACAGAAACCCTCCCCTTGATGTGGCTGCAGCTGATGGCTTTTTTCCCAGGGTTTCTCTGATGCTTTGGGATCAGGACAGGCTACCTAGATTTTCCCAAATCTATTCTGAATGAGAGCCCAGACTTATTCCATATTCTCTCTTTGTCTTCCAGGTGGGTTGGCTTGGGCTTATGGGAAGAATTGGAACTTTTCCACTTCATTTTAGGAAACTTCTGATTTAAATACCTTTCTAATGGACTCACAGACTGGGTAGGAAGTTGAACTATGCCTGGTCAGAGATGTGGGAATGTTGGGGAAAATCTCAGACAGGCATGGAAATACATGGTGAATATGTATTTATTAGAACTCACTTTTATACTCTTTCCCTGGAGCTAAAATTTTCAGGAAAACTTTTGTTGAGAAGCTGCCAGCAGTGGGTCAACAACCTTTCTAAAACTGGTCCTGTTCTAGCCAAACACAATGGGATCTGAATTGATGCAGACTGATGGCATACCTCTCTATCCCCAATAATATCAGAAGGTCAGAGTTAACTAGGTGACTCAGTAGATAGAGAGCCAAGCCTAGGGATGGGAGGTCAGAACTCTTTATTATACCATCCTTCCTCTCAGTCTGGGGTTTGGAAAACAGCCTTTGTACCTGGGGAGATAGAGTAGGAATTCTCATTCTGTCTCTCTCTCTCTCTCTCTCTCTCTCTCTCTCTCTCTCTCTCTTTCTCTGTCTCTGTCTCTCTCTCTGTCTCTCTCTCTCTTTCTCTCTCCCCCTCTCCTCCTCTCCTCCCCCCTCTTCCTCTTCCTCCCCTCTCTCTCTCTCTCTCTCTCTCTCTCTCACACACACACACACACACACACACACACACACACACACACACACACACCAATCAACACTAGACCAAGACCACCAAAAGTGGAGGGAATAACCCTTTTTTCCAAGACCAAGACAGTCCTTCAAAGCCTGTGAAAATGTACCATACCAGTATCACCCTTGGGTTCAAGCTGGTCACAATGGTCAGCTTTAGCTGTGCCAAGTCCTTTTGTGATTGTTTTCTTTCTGTAAAATGTCTTGTAATAGTTGATAACATTATTGACTCAAATTTCCATACAAAACTACCTCTTATGTCTAAGGATGTGTGGAGAAAGAATACTGTGACTTTGGTTCTGTTTACATGTTTCTTTGGGGGGGAAGAAGGGAAATGTGGAATCCACTATGGGGGGTAGAAAATGTTTTTTTCCTGTGTTGCTGCTCTGGAGGTGACATGTTGTGCTGTCTGCTAACTCTACCCAAGAACAGGGCTCCCCCACCTACCTAGATCACCTTCTTCCCCAGGAGTCCCTGTAACTCCAACTCTTCTCTGAGAGGGAATGCCTAAGGGGTGGGGGAAGGTGTCTGACCCTTTCTATGCTAGGACTTTCATCCCACCCTCTCCTGCCCCTAGGGGCAGGTGCACAGTCAGGAGCCAGCCAGGAACTTTGAAACCATCTTTGACATTCCCGCTAGCAGTACTGGGCCCCAACAGGGTGCTTCTGTGAATCCGTTCCTATTGAAAATGTGCCAGTGACCCTACTTCTCATGTGTTTACTTTACATGTGCACCTGTGACAAGGCCCTAAAGACTGCATATACAGATGTGGGAAGAGACTCCTGGACTGGCCCTGGGCCCTGCCTCCCTTGGTCTCTAGCCCCAGGGCATGATGGCCAGGCAGCCCACCCCTGGGGATGGATCTTAGCTCTTGAGAGCAACAGCTTGGGTTGGTCATCTGTTCATGGAAGCCTCACTGTACTCCTCACTTCCAGGGTGGGTCCACTGTATAAAATCAGGCTTCTGGGGTATCACCTCCCCAGAGTCCAGAGTGAGCAGGTCACAGTGATGTGCCATGGTGCAGAGCTGAACTCCCCATCCCCACTCCCACCTCTGGGAGCTTGTCCAATTTCACTTAGACTATGACCAAGCGATTGTTTAGCATTGCAGGCTGGAAGGCAGATGGCCACTGTGGCTACCTCCCTCTCCAGTCCTGCTCTGTGAATTGACTACCTGTGGAAATGTGACCAATTAGTGTTTAGCAAGTGTTAGATATTTTAACTAATAAATATGAAATCATTCTGCACACAGATTGGTCTCAGCTGTTTTCTTTATGAGGGGTGGGGTGGGGTGGTGGGAAAGGAGAAAAAGAGAAAACTGGATAACCGTATATAGCAGAGATCAGCATCCTGCTGCTAAGCACCTGCTTTACATCTTATTTTCGAGCTGGAAGGGCCCCGAGAACACAGAATGTAAGAATATGGACTACATGATAAAATGTTAAAGCTGGAAAGGACCTCAGAGATCATATAGGGAGTCCAAAGCTACATTTCACAAATGAGAACTCTAAAGCCCAGAGTTCCAGGGAAGGAGTCTGCTTAGGTCACTCAGCGAGACAGAACTGAGATTGAAACTCAAATTTCCTGTATCCTATAGCCAGTTCTCTTTCTATAAAGCTCCATTGACATTTGTTGAATTGGGCTTAACTTAGTGTTAAGCAGCAAGTGGTGATGGAAGCAATTGGGGAGATTTGGATCCAGCAATGCCACAAACTGGGTGATCCCCTCTGGGCCTCATTTTTTCTCTGCAGTGATTAAACCAAACTAAATGGCCTCTAAGGTTCTTTCCACCTCGAATGTACTTTGTTCTAAGGCCTTCCAACTTTAACCATCTGTTCTAGCATCCTGCATTGTTAACACATTCTAAATTTCCTCCTAGAACTAGTGTTTACTAGCATCTACTTTAGCACTTCTTGCCCACAGGTAGGCCGTCACTGCCAAAATTCAGCCCAGGGTCCTCTTACAGAGAACCTGGAGGGTGGAATTCTGACCTCCCACTATACACAGCAGGCTAATTGCTTAGCTGAGCCATGAAGAGACTGAAACAATTTGACAGCTTTAACTTCCACCTAATGACAGGGACATCGAATTAGAGAGGAAGAACCAGAGAAGACCTTACAGGCCATCTAGTTCAACTTTGACATTTTGCAGAGGTGGAAACAAGTTCAGAGTGACTTGTCCAAAACCCACAGATACTACAGAGCAAAGACTGAATCATCCCAGTTCCTTTGACTCTTCAACTCTGATAAACCAGACTGATCCAGTTTGAGGCCCTCCCCATTGATGAGTATGCTTAGCCACCCTTTTGGCAGCCATTGTACTCTGTGGAAGTTTTCATGCAAGAATGGGTCTTGATCCATTGGGACCCAGAAGAGTGGGGGGAGCCTCTTTTTTCACTCAGAAAAAAAGATCCACACATCAGCCCATAAAGAAGTCTGCTTTTAAGTTTCTTGAACTCCAGTCCCTATACCAAGTAGTTCATTATAGCCCCGGTTCTCAGAGCTTTTCTCTCCCAAGAAGCCTATGAAGTAGGTAATTAAAGGTATAATTGCCTACCGTTTGTGATCCTGTCTCTGGCCGGGGAAGCTAAAGCCCAGAGGTAGGAAAAAAAGGAACTTGTTCATAGGTACAGCCTATACTCCCAAGGGTCCCACCATTTTCATTCTGTTGCTTTTGTCTGAGGCAACCAGAGATCTAGCACTATTCACCCTACTTTCTATTGAAAAGTTTTTAGCATAAGTGATTAGTGTCTGTATATATAGTAGAGTATACATATAGTATCTACTATGTAGTATATAGGACAGCTAGGTGGTTCAGTTGATAGAGCACCAACCCTGGAGTCAAGCAGACCTGAATTCAGATCCAGCCTCAGACAATGACGAGCTGGGTGACTCTGGGCAAGTCATGTTTACCTCTGTTTCCTCATCTGTAAAAGAAGCTGGAGATAGGAATGTCAAATCACTCCAATATGTTTGACAGAAGACCTCCAATGGAGTCATTAAGAGTCAGACACCAATGAAACAATTGAATAGCAAAAATGTATATTCTATATATGTATGTAGTATGTTCATACAGACGTGTGTGTGATTTTCAGGGAATTTTCCTTCATCTCTGGACAGTTACAACCTGTATCCATGACTTCAGACATCTCAGGATCACAGACTTATTTAGAACTGGAAGGCAGTTGTCAGAGGACAACTCCTTTGTTTTACAGATTAGGAAACTTGGGTGACTTGTCCAAAGTCGTATAGTTAGTAAGCTTCAGAGGCAGGATTTGAATGTAGACCTTCTTGACTCCAATCTTGGCACTCTTTATCTACTCCATCTTAAAATCAGGAAAGACTTCCAAACTATTGCTGTCCAAAGGAGAGGACTGTTTCAGGGAAGTAGTGAATTCCCTCTAACCGGAGGTCCTCTTCAAAAGGAGGTTGGATAGTCATGTGTGTCTCAGAGGGAATTCCTATTCAGTCATCAGCTGGGCTTGATGGATGATTTCTGGAGTCTCCCAAATGTTGAGAAGAAGTTTTTCAGGCTAGAATCTACCTCTAAAATATAAGATCTTGTCTTGGGTGACTTAAGGCACAGAGCAAGTAGGACTTCTACCATTCCACTATTTAGCAATCCCATCAGTCAGAATTTTAGATGGATCATGTAGGGTTGAACTTGCAAAGTAATTGAGATTCCCATGTCTACATTAGGCTCATTCCATATAATAATGGAAGAATTCCTCTGCCTGGTGAGCAATGTTTTCCATAAATCATTGAATCATAGAATTCTGGAATTTCAAGCTAGAAGGAACCTTTGGAGAAAGAATGTAGAACAAAGACGATAAAATATCAGGACTGGAAGGAGCTTTAGAAGATAGAATGTTAAAATGAAAGTCAGAATTAAGAGACTTTAGGATATCAAATATTTGAACAGTGATCATTTTGCAGGTGACTCCCAGATCTAAAAATCCAGCTTTAATGTCTTAAAATCTAGTTTTACAGCACCAACTGCCTATTGGGCATTTCCAACTGGATGTCCTCTTGGTGTCTCAAACTCAACACATCCCAAACAATCCATCCTCCCCCAAAAACCTGTGCTTCATCCTGATACCTTTATTTCTGCATATGCACCACCCTTCTTCCATTCACCCAGGTTTATAACCTTGGAGTCATCCTCTTCTCTTCATTCTGTCATCCTTCATGTCCATCGGTTTCTAAGTTCTCTCTCTCATCTGCTCCTCCCCACTCATACACCATCCTAGTTCAGTCCCTCATCATTTCCTGCTTGGGCTACTCCAGCAGCCCACCTCATCTCTCCCCTCTCTAATTCATCTCCTACATGGCTACAAACAGATTCCTTAAGAACCAATCTGACCTCCTCAGTACCCTGCTCGAAAGCTCCAGTAGGTCCTTACTGCCTCTGGGAGAAAATACAAATTCCTTTATTTGGCATTTAAGGCCCTTCCCAATCTGGTTCTTTCCTACACTCCCCTTAATACCTTCTATAGTCCAGCTAAACTGGACTTTAACTATTTAACCAAACTATTCCTTACACATAACATTTCCATCTCCCTTCTCCGTGCCTTTGTCCACACTGGCACTTTGAATGCACTTCTCTCTTAGAATAATCACTGGTTTCCTTCAAAGTTTGGCTCAGATTTCACCTACATGGGACTCTGTTATTCCCCACGCTGCCCTAGGCCTACAGATAGTGCCTAAGAAGCACCTAAGAAATACTTCTTGTTTGAGTAAACAAAGATCAGAACTGGAACAGACCTTAGAATACAGAACAATACACAATGTCAGCAGTATGAAAGGAGCCTAGAATTTAGAACACAGAATGACAGAGCTAGAAGAGATCTTAGAATATTAGGACATTCTGTTCTTACTCTAGTCTGGAGCTAACTCAACTGCTATTCTACAGAAGGAATAGCCCCCAAATAACTTGTTCAAGGTTGTTCAGGTATTTCAATGCCTGGGATGGAACCCTCAGGAGACACCACTTTGTGGAGGTAGAGGGAATTCTAACTGGGCTCTGGGGGGAAAAAACCACCAAAACCAAAACCATTTCCACTTGGAGCTGAATTAGAAGAGTGTGAGGAATACAAACAGTCACTTCTGTGGATAAGGCAAGTTTAGGATTAGGGATGGGGAGGGAGGTTGATGGGAAGATTGAAGGGGTCAGAGATAGCCAGGATCACAAATCTTAGATATTTATACCTTTACCTAGCTTCTTGGAAGGAAAACACTACAATCAAGGCATCCCTAGGGAAAGAATCAAGTATCGCCTTCATAAGGATTCAAAGAATATTAAAAGTAGATAAAACTTTCAAGCTGTGGGACCCTGGGCAAGTCACTTAAACCCAATTGCCTAGCCCTTACCTCTCTTCTGCCTTGGAACCAATACTTAGAATTGATTCTAATATTTAATTGATTGATTTTTACCAATTACATGTAATAACAAATTTCCACACAAGTTTTCCCAAGTTACATGATTGAACTTATCTCCCTTTCTCCCTTCTCTTCCTCATCCCTGTGCTGGCAGCCAATTCAATCTGGGCTGTACATGTAATATCATGCAATACATTCTTAGAATTGATTCTAAGATAGAAAATAAGAGCTTATAAAGAACTAGATGGAACTTAAGGAAAAGAGTATCAGTGTATAACCAACCCAGTGGAATTGCTTGTCAGTTTCTGGAGCAGGGAGGGAAACAACATGAATCGTGTAATCTTGGAAAACCTATGTGCAAATTTGTCATTGGAAGAAAGAAAAAAAAAGAAAAAGAATGCTAGGCCTAGAAGAGACGTCAAACACATGGCCCGAGACACTCCCAAGTGCAGCATGAAGCAGATTAAGATGTAACTGGGGAATATTTAACAAAACAAATAAAAATACAATGAAACAAATCGTGTTAATATGTGATTTTTTTGAGTCTTACGTACCATTTAGTGGCCCTCAGTTCTTTCTGAGGTTGTCACCATTGCCTTGGACTGTGGAATATTGAAAGCAGAAGAGAACATAACAACAAAAAAATTAGTGCTGGAAAAGACCTTAAAACTCCTAATATTAGGGTTGGACGGATTTATAAATGAACAATTGAACTTGATTTAGTGCCTTGAAGTCTAAAAGGCACTTTACTTAAATTGTCTCCTTTAAGCCTCAAAGCAACACTGTGAAGGAAGTATTCCCATTTTATACCTGAGCCTCAGAAAGATAAGGTGCTTAACCATGGTCACACAGCTAGTGGCAGAAACCGTATTCGAACCCTGGTCTTCAGCATGTCTATCTTGCAAGACTCTCCTGCCCTCTCCCGTCCCAGCGCTAGGGCCACTAGGCCATTAGAAACTAAAGGGACTTGAAAAGAATCCTCTAATCCACCCCTTTTCATTTTCCAGGAGAAGCCCTGAAGCTTTAAGAGGAAAAGTGCCTGGAATACTGCCACCCAGCTAGAAAGTGGCTGTGCCCCCCTCTTCATGGGTCCCTAAAAGGTGCTGGCCTGAATCTCCCTAATCCACACTCCCAGGCTAGCATCTGCCATTGATGTGGCCCAGTCATTCCTCTTAGCCCTCTCCAGGAAGTGCATGTCGGTCAGCCATGGTGCCAGGCTTCCTCACAAGGACCAACCTGTGACAAGAAGGTGGGGAGAGCCAGCGGCTGAGCCTAGGGGCTCCTGGGGAAACGTTTCCTTGGCAACCAGGCCCATGTGGAAGGCCTCACCATGGCTACTATTGCACCCTCCACCCTTCTTCAACAGCTCCTTCTGCCAGCTCCAGGTCCCCTAGACAGAAATACCAGCACTGCCATTAGGCGAGAAACCTCCCCTTCTTTCCAAAAATCTAGACCCTACTAGGCCCTTGCTGGTGGGCTCTGGCCCTGGGCTGCTGGAGCTCCCTGGGGTTAGCCATAATGATGCACTTTCTCACAGCAAAGGGAGGCAGCCAGACAGTGAAAACTGTCCTAATCAGGAGACAGGAGACCTGGACCTACCATCCTTGTTTAGATCTGTTCAAATCAATTTCCTCTTTGCACCCCCATATCTTCTGTAATATATAGGGGACAGTGTGTGATTTCTAAAGCCTTTTCTTTCTTTCCTGATGGTCTGGGTTCCAATGTGCCTGCCACCGCTAACAGTCTCTATGCTCAGGCTTGGAAATGTTGGATTCTAGGATCCCTTCCAGTTCTGGGGAACACCACCTCACTGCAAAGAGTCCGTCCTTGAGCCAGAGGACCCCAGTTCAGCTCCTGCCATTGTCTCATGCTATCTCTGTGACTTAGACGATTCATTTCTTCTCTCTAGACTATTTTATTTTTTTCTTTTTCTTTTATTATTTTTGGGAAATTTTTATTTAATTAATTTAGAATATTTTCCCATGGTTACATGATTCCTCTTCTTTTCCTCCCTTCCTGCCACCCTCCTCCCGTAGCCAACTCTCGATTCCATTGGGTTTTACATGTGTCATTGATCAAGACCTATCTCTATATTATTGATGTTTGCGCTAAGGTGATTGTTTAGAGTCTACATCCCCAATCATATCTCCATTGACCCTTGTGATCAAGCAGTTGTTTTTCTTCTGCGTTTCTACTTCTGGACTGTATTTTCTTCTTCTATAAAATGATGAGGTTGGACTCGATGGTTCTTCAAGCTCAAAGCCCAGGCTCCTAGCCACAGTGTAACTGGCCAGGGCTGGGTAAGAAGCAGGCCCTCCTGGCAACAGGAATGGCTGGAATGATTTCTGGGGTTCCTGCCGGCCAGGGCTGTGAAAGACCCTGCCTTCCTGCCCCCCTTACAGCACATTCTCTGCTTTCTTCCCTGCCTGGGCTCAGAGCGCAGGGGGACCCCAGTATTTCCCCAGGTTCTGGAAGGAGGCAAATACTAGAGCTCCCTCCTGCTTCCTCTCACAATTCCCCCCCCCCCCCCAAGAAGACTTTGTGTCCTCAGCTGCCTGGATCAGCCCCAGGCCTGTCCCTGAGGGACCGGGCTGTACAGGAAGTTTCCATTTGCCACTTCAGCGCGGGCCATTTTGAGCAAGGCAACAGAAAAGAAGCTATTTTTAAGAGCAGGGGAGGGTCCAGGGGGCACTTGGCGGCATTTCCCGGAAGGCTCGGGTGCTGCCATCATCCTCTTGGCTCAGGGTTGCTGCTTCTCGGGCCTCCAAAGAGGGCCAGCTTCCGGCAAACAGGAAGCCCCACCATAGGCCCGAGCCCTAACCAGCCTAACCAGGAGAGAGGGAGGGAGGCCTTGTTCCTTTTACTTCTCTTCCTCCTCTATTGCCCTGGTGCCTGGGGAAGGGGCGGGGGGAAGGGAACTCCAGGAGCTTCTTGCCTGGTTTCTTGGCTACCCTGGGGAGGATGGTGCTACAGCCTCTGCCAACTCTGCCCCCCTATCCTGAGGCCCTAGAGAGGGGCGCGCTCTGGAAGCCCACTGGGGGCCAGGCAGGGACTCCTCCAGGGTCTGGCTTCCTGGCAGTGAACTTAGCCCGGCTTGGCCCCAGGGAGCAGCTGTTGGTGAGAGGAACCCTGGGTTTGTATGGGGTCCTGAGGCCCTGAATTCAAATCTTGGTTCTGCCACTCACTGCCTGGGTGCCTGGGCCACTTTTCTCATTGTAAAATGAGAAGGTTGGACATTTTCTCCAAAGACCACCCCCACTTGTAAGACGTTTCTTTTCACGTCTGTGCACCTCTTGGTCTCAGTCTCAGTGTCTCTTGTGTTCCCCTCACTCCTGCCCCAGCCCCCCAGCGGCCAGCGCCATTTCCATGGTTCTGGGGTACCGTCTTGCATGTACCTGTAGAAGGACGTGTTGGCTCCCCCCTTAGAATGCATGTTCCCTGAGGACAAGGACTTGAATCTGTAGCACGGAGCACAGTGCTGGGTACAGAGGTGCCTAATATAGCCTGGTGGACTCATTTTTTTCTGTACTGGACTTGGTCTCTCCCTGTCTCTTTCTCTCTCGTCTGTGCCTCTTTTTGACTCCGCTGCCCCTGCTGGGGGCTCCGTCCTTCTCTGGAACCTTTGGGGCACTCACCTGCTAGCTCTCTCAGAGGGTGAAAGCTTTTCTCCAAAGCTGAAGTGGGCTGAACCATGTCAGGCTGCATCTCCCACGTCAGCAGGTCAGGCACTCAGCTCCGTGGCTCCCAGTGTCATCGGGGCCAGAACATCCATTACCCACCCAAGGCCTCTGCCTGTCCAGGCGACAGCCGTTGTTCCATCATTGCTAGTTCCCTGGCCTTCGCCCCAAGCTTCAAGGGCACACCCGGCTCAGCCTCCTCCAGGATTCCCCTCCCTGTGAAGTCAGGGGCACCCGGACCCCCTGGGGAAGAGAGAAAGAGGGTATTTGCCTCCCAAAGCCTATTTTCACCCCAAAACACCAGAAGGGAGACACAGGGACAGGTGCCCATAAACTCCCAGCACAGGGAGGTTCTGACCCCCAGATCCTGGGTCCGAGACACCCTGAGGCCCTGGACTGGAGCAGAAGCCCTAGAGACAAAGAATGACCCATGGAGAGGCAGAAAAACAGAGAGGTTGTGAGCCAGCCAGCCAGCCATGGAGAGGAAGAAAGAACAGCATGGAGAAACAGAGACCGAAACAGGGAGAGCTAGCTGGGGAGAGATAGGGAGAAGGAAACAATTAAGGACAGGAACTGAGGGACCCACAGAAAGGCCTAGAGAGGAAGAGGATGGGGACAGGAACACCGGGAGAGAGGCGAATGGGGCTGGAGACAAAGCCAAAAGAAGGCTGGGGGGGGGGGCAGCTTGGGGGGGAGGAATTCAGGAGGCAAGGCTGGGTCACCCCAAGTGAGTCCTATCCAGCGGGGATGTGGGCAGGCCTGGGGGGGGGGGAAGGAGATGAGATAAGCCGCCCACGGTAGTGGGGCCACAGCTGGGGCCAGCACGCTCCAGAAACGTGCCTCAGGGAAGAGAAGGGCCCGACCTGCCCGATAATGGGGGATAAAGATAAGGGCCCCGAGGGAGGTTCAGCTGGTCTTCAAGGCTGCACCTCATTGCTCCCCCCATCCCCACTGGTGAAGCTGGACCTGCCCCATCCCCCACATGGTGGGAGCTCCAGGGGGTTCTGGGGACCCCTGAGCTGGAGCAGCCAGGGAGGGATGCTCGACTTCCCAGGGAAGGGCAGATCCTTGGGGCTTGGACCACCCTTCCGAGCAGGGAGGAGAGCAGATCCTTCCTGACAGGGGGGATACTAGTCTCTGTGCCCTCCTGCGGGCAGCCTTCTCAGGGGTCCTGTTTGGGGGGGTGGGGGAGGAGCACTCAGCCTCGGGCTGGGGGATGGCGGGTGGAGGGGATCACTGTTCAGTCAGAGCAGCCCGCCACGTTGGGGATGGGGATGGGGATGGGGATGGAGGGGGGGAGTGGGAGAAAGCAGGGAACTGAAAGCCAGCCAGGCTGTCTGGGACTCTCAAGGCATTCCGTTGGTCAGCTAACCTTTAGGAAGCACCTACTGCCTAAATAACCTTTATTTGTTATCATTGTAGGTTTTTACCCATTATTTTAGTATAGTTATATCACTACTATGCAATGGTGCTTGGAATACAAAGGAAAGGGGGGCAACCCCAACCCAGGCGGGCTGATGGGAGAGATGACATGCAAACAACGTGCATGAGCCAGGGCATCTCAGAGGGGGCACGAAGATTAAAGAGGACTTTTAGGCATGGAGAAGGCGAGAGGGACAGAGGGTCAGTGGCTCCAAGAACCACCGTGTGCCCGTGTGTTCATTGCTTGTGTGTGAGGGTACATTTGGGTCCCGTGAGGAGGTTTGTGTATACAAGTCTTCATGCTTGTGCATACATGTGTCTGTGTCATTTCTGCCCGTGCCGTGTGGTTGTGGATGTTTGTGCGTTGTGTCCATCTCTGGATTTGCTCCTTTCTCTGGACGTCTGCCCATCCGGGCCCTGTGTTTGGGGTGTTCATCTGGGTCCTCATCAGGGTCCCAGAGACAGACGTACTTGCCCCCCCCAAGGGAAGGTTTTTAATAAATCATTATTTTTATTTATTTAAAAAATTTTTTACTTATTTATTATTTTTAAGACCTCTTTTTCTCCCATCTGGCAACAAACAAACCCCAAAACACCAGAAAGGAGACACAGGGACAAGTCATCCATAAACTGCCATCGCGGGAGGAGTTGACTCTTGAGGGTCCCTTCCAGGTCTTGGGTTGGATGATTCTGTGTCTGTTTAGGACAGTGATGGCAAATCTTTCTCTGCGTGTGCACATGCATGTGTGTCCCTGTGGACAGGGATGCGTTTCTTTGCCCAGCCTTTGTGGATGCACTTCTGCCCACCTCCAAGTGCAGGTCGTCTTTCTGGGTACCTCTGGATGTCTGTGCCCGATTGTCTGTTTACCTGTGTGTGTGTGTGTGTGTGTGTGTGTGTGTGTGTGTGTGTGTGTGTGACTATCTCTGAGCCTCTAGGTAGAATTCCGCATGTAGAAGACTGTTCCTACGCTCGACTCCCAGGGTCTGGGTCTACGCATGTCTGTGTGTGTGCCCATCCGCCCATGTCTGTGCCCACGTGAGAACATGCCCAAGCGAGCGCCTCTCTGGGGAGGCATGCGTGTCCCCGTCTCTGGGAATGGCTCTCTGGCTGGGTGTGCACAGATGTATGCACACACACACACACACACACACACACACACACACACACACAATCTCTGCACCGGGGTGTGTAGGTCTGGATTTGTGTGTCTACACCTATGCTATGGGTGTGTCTAGCTTGGTCTGCCTGGGTGCCCGTCTGGCACTTCATGTGTGTGAGAGGGACAGAGAGCAGGTCCCTCCTTCATGATCCTGGCCATCAAGTGGGCTGGGGCGTCCTGTCTTAGTCAGGGGAGCTGCCTTCTGCACGGACTTCCTCTTCCCGCTCTCTCAGTTGGTCCCTATCTCCCTACAGAGGCCTGAGCTCCCCACCCCTTCCATCGCCAGGGCCCCCTCCCCTGGGTGGTCTGGCCAGGAGGGCCCATAGAGACACGGGACGGGGCCTTGGGGAGAAAATTCTCAAGGCCACAGAGGAGGCGGTGGGGCAGGGTAGCCCCCAGGACCCAAAGCAGCCCCCCAGGGTGAATGACTCCAGAGGAGGGGGGAGTGGAGAGGGGGAAGTGGCTGCTGAGAGCCTCCTGCACCCCCCTCCCCTGGGCTAGCAGCTGAGGCTCCCTCGGCCCTACAGCCTTGACCCCACTCAGCATTTACTTCCCTGACATTGGCATCAGATCTGAACATCTGGCAGGCGGCTGATAACGGCCATGCAGCGGAAACAGCAGCAACCAAGCTGGCCAGCTCCACCCCACACACACACACTCACACACACTCACACACACTCACACCCTCACACTCAAACCCCCCAGTGCTGGCTCTGGCTGCCTCTGGATCTCCCCGGCCCTGTCTCTGTCTCTCTACATCTCTGTCTTTGTCCTGTCTCTGTTTCTGTAGGTCTCTCCAGGGTCTTTGTCTTTCTGAATCCATCACCCAGCACGTGCGGGCACACATCTCTCCATATCTCCATGTCTCTCTGGGTCTCCGTGGCTTTCTCTGGGTGCACCTCAGTAGTTTTGTCTCTATCTGTCTCTCCGTCTCTCACTATTGGTTTCCATCTCTGTCTCTGTCTGTCCTACACGTCTCTGCCTCCATTTTTCTCTGTGGACATCTTGCTTTATGCTTCCCTCACTGTGGCTCTCTTTTCTTTGGGTCTCTGCCTCTGTATCTCTTCCCTTGTTTGTTTGTTCCTTGTTCCAGCTTCCAGGAAATGGGTTTGAGCGTTTTGGGAAAGTCCCCACTTAGGAGACCCTGGGCTTTTGTTCCCACAGCGGCCAGGGGAGGGAAGAGGAAGAATGTAGGGTCTGTCCCTCCCCTTCTCTCCTCCCCCCCTGGGAGCAGGGGAAGTGGTCCGAGGTCTGGGACCTGGCTGGGATACCCACCTCCCCAAAGCCTGCCACCATCCATTTGCTCCCAATCAGAGGGAAGAGACGGGCCTCCAGCTGACGGAGGGAGCGGATGAATGGCCGGGTAGCCAGCCTCACCCAAACAGAGCCAACATCACTATCATCTCAGATAAGGACTAAGGCAGGGGCCATCCCCAGAGGCCCTGACTCTGCCCTAGCCCACCCCTCTTCCTCCTCAAGACTCCCCAACAGCCCTGGCTCAATATATTTAGGTATACGTAGGGGCTGCGAATGTAAGCTCTTTGAAGGCAGAGACTGCTTCATTTCTGCCTCTGTGGCCCTAGCTCCTAGCACAGAATGGGCACTTAATAAACACTGGCTGATTAATGGATAGATGAAAGCCAAACAAGCAACCAACACCCAGCGAAGAAAAGAGGCCATGTTGGCCATTTTCCTGGGCAGAATCCCACCTGGGCTTAAAGACCTACAGAGGTGCAGCTGGGTGGCTCAGTGGATAGAGCACCAGGCCTGGAGATGGGAGCTCTTGGATTCAAATCTGGCCTCAGACACTTCCCAGCTGTGTGACCCTGAGCAAGTCACTTAACCCCCAATGCCTAGCCCTTACCACTCTTCTGCCTTGGAGCCAGTATAGTATCAATTCTAAGAGACAGAAGGTAAGGAGTTAAAAGGAAAAGACCTACAGAATAGGATCTTTTGCTCTGCCTCTCCATCCCCTATTCCTCACCACTGCCCCTCAGATGTGCCTCTTTGAGGCATGGAAGCTGACTTTGAGGGGTTGTGGGTGCTCAAGGCTGGATCAGTTCTTTCATAGGTGTTATGGAAAAAGCATTCGCCTCTTACACAAGCCTGATGCTCCAGCAATGAACAGTCATAGAATGACAGAACTGGAAGGGCCTTGAAGACATCTAGCATCATCCTCTCATTGAGAAGGAGGAGAAGGAGGAAGAGAAGAGGAGGAGGAGAGGAGAAGAAGGAGGAGGAGGAGGAGGAGACAGAGATGACAGCCCTAGAAGAAGGAAAGAAGAAGAGAAGAGAAGGAAGGCTCCAAGGAACCACAAAGGAACAGGACTGTTTTGAAAGTTCCATTCTGAGCTTTTTACATGCTTAAGAAGAAAAGTAAGCTCTGTGCAGTTCAGGTTCACAGCTTCATAGAAAATTCCCTTTTTTTCTGTTCCACTGCCTAGTTAATTTGGAAGTGCTCGTTTTAATTGTTGTTTGGTAAGTACAGAATCATTTTTTAAGGGGAAGAGAAGTGACTTGTCCAAGGTCACACAGGTTGTTTTTTTAAATATCAGGGATTCCAACCTAAATCTTATGACTCTAAGATACTATGTTACCTGAGCTCAAGTTCTATCTCTGCCATTATTTTGCTATGCAAGTCATTTCCTTTTTCTGAACTTCTGTTGTCCCATCTTTAAAATAAGAACAATAATATGTGTCCTGTCCATCCTACAGGATTGTGAGGAGCAAATGAGATAACAAAGTGCTTCTTGGCCAACAAATACAATAAATGCCATCAGTTGTTCTTATTTTTTTCTTAAATACTTAAAGTATTCATGGAGCCATGGGCTCTGTGGGTACTTCCCCCTATGGATGCAGATTGCATGACACTATTATTCCTCCAACATCAGCCAATCAATAAATGAACAACCTGGGGGCAGCTGGGTGTCTCAGTGAGTTAAGAGTCAGACCTGGAGACCTAGGAAGGTCCTGGATTCAAATTTGATCTCAGACACTTCCCAGCTGCGTGACCCTGGGCAAGTCACTTAACCCCCTTTGCCTAGCCCTTACCACTCTTCTACCTAGGAACCAATACACAGTATTCATTCTAAGATGGAAAGTAAGGGTTAAAAAAAGAAGATAAAAAGTAAATGAACAACCATTTAAACACCTACCACATGTGTGTCTCTGTGCTAGGTAATGGGGACACAATGACCAAAAAGCAAAACCATTCCTGCCCTCCTGGAATTTACATTCTATAAAAATAGGCACAGCATCAGTCTTTCAATCTCCAGACACTTAGTAAATGCCTACTCTGTACCCAGGCACTATGCTAAGTGCCAAGTTACAAACACAAAAATGAGATGGTATCTCCCCACACAGTTCATATCCAATCATGTGTGTATTTAGGCATATGGGGGAAAAGATATATATATATATATATATATATATATATATATATATATATATATATAATTTTTATGGGAGGGAGGACTATACTAGCAGCAAGTGGGATAAAAAAAAGGCCTCATACAAGAAGTGCCATTTAAGATGACTTTTGAAGAAAAGTAAGGGCTGTAAGAGAGCAGCTAGAGGGCCCAGTGAATAGAGCATCAGGCCTGGTATCAGGAAGACCTGAGTTCAAATCCAACCTCAGGCACTTATTAGCTCTGTGACCCTGAGCAAACCATTTAATCCTGTTTGCCTCAGTTTCTTCATCTGTAAAATGAGCTGGAAACGGGAATGGCAAACCATTCCAATATCTCTGCCAAGAAAACCCCAAATGGGATCATAAAGAGGCTGTCTTCACTGAAACGACTGATCAACAAGAGCTGTAAGAAGCCAAGGTAAGAAGGGAGTGCATTCCAGGCATTGGGGACAGTCATTGCAAAGGTAAGACGCTCCGACAAATAGCTCATTGCTGAAAGGATCAGAAAGAAAGCAAGTTTAACCAGACTGAGTCATGTTTAATAAGCCTAGAGAGGTAGGTTGGACTCAAGTTGGGAAGAGTTTTGAACATCAGATGGAGAATTTGATTCCAGAGATAATAGGGATCCATTAGAGTTTATTGAGCAGAAGAGTGATTGATATAGAGACTCCATCCTTCAGGAAGATCCCTTTAGTAGCTATAGAGAGGATAGATGGGAAGGAGAATGAAGAGAAGGGGGTGATTCCAAGGTAGCAATTGGGGTAGCTGGAAGGATGGTAGTGTCCTCAACAGTACCAGGAAAGTCTGGAAGAATGGCTGGGTTTGAGGAGAAAGATAATGAACTGTTTGAGTTTGAGTCCCTTCAGCTCAGAATTCCAATTGGCAGCTGGTGATGCAAGATGTTGGACACTCAGGAGAGATTGTATTTAGAGGAGGTAACTGATCTCCTGGGAACCAATGAAGCTGCCAATAGGATGTAAAGAGAACTCCAACAGAACCTTGGGGAACATCCACAGTTAAGGGTGGGATACTGGTGATACTTAGCAAAGGAAGATGGAAGCCAAATAAATGGCAGTTGAGAAGCGAGGAAGTGAAGGCAAGATGTGTAGACAGCTTTTTTCCAGGAGTTTGGTTGTGAAAGAGAGGAAAAGTATAGATAATAATTGGTAAGGGGGAAGGAGTACTACATAAGTACGGGTTATTTTGTAGAAAGGATGGAGGTAATGTGCAAGTGTTTATAGGCAGCTGGGCCAATAGATAGGGAGAAACTAAAAATTAAAGAGACAGAAAAAGGGGAAAGATAGTAGTTGGGGACAATCTGTCAGCAGAAGGCAGGAAGGGATGTGATCAAAAGTGTTAGTAGATAGGTAACCCTTGGTGATGAGGGCCATCTCTCCTTCAGAGGTTACAGTAAAGGCACTTCCTATCAGTCTCCATCTAGGAGCATTTAATCACTGTTTTTTGTTTGTTTGTTTGTTTTTTAAAGTTCAAAGGACAGAGGCTTTGTTCTTTACATCTGCTGTCTTTTTACTTCTTTTTTTTCAATTTGTGTGAGTTTCCACAGGAAGGAAGATGGAAGAAAGGAAAGAAGGAAGGAAAGAAGGAAGGAAAGAAGGAAGGAAGGAAGGAAGAAAGAAAGAAAGAAAGAAAGAAAGAAAGAAAGAAAGAAAGAAAGAAAGAAAGAAAGAAAGAAAGAAAGAAAGAAAGAAAGAAAGAAAGAAAGAAAGAAAGAAAGAAAGAAAGAAAGAAAGAAAGAAAGGAAGGA
This sequence comes from Monodelphis domestica, assembly GCF_027887165.1. Classification (NCBI taxonomy): domain Eukaryota; kingdom Metazoa; phylum Chordata; class Mammalia; order Didelphimorphia; family Didelphidae; genus Monodelphis; species Monodelphis domestica. The sequence goes on along the minus strand of NC_077227.1, from coordinate 425,991,247 downwards.
AGGAAGGAAGGAAGGAAGGAAGGAAGGAAGGAAGGAAGGAAGGAAGGAAGGAAGGAAGGAAGAAAGAAAGAAAGAAAGAAAGAAAGAAAAGAAGGAAGAAAGAAAAGAAGGAAGGAAGAAGGGAAGAAGAAGGGAGGAAGGAAGGAGGGAGGGAAGAAGAAGGGAGGAAGGAAGGAGGGAGGGAGGGGAGGAGGGAAGGAAGGAAGAAGGAAGGAAAGAAAGAAAGAAAAGAAAGAAAGAAAGAAAGAAAGAAAGAAAGAAAGAAAGAAAGAAAGAAAGAAAGAAAGCAAGAAAGAAAGAAAGAAAGAAAGAAAGAAAGAAAGGAAGGAAGGAAGGAAGGAAGGAAGGAAGGAAGGAAGGAAGGAAGGAAGGAAGGAAGGAAGGAAGAGAAAGAAAGAAAGAAAGAAGAAAGAAAGAAAAGAAAGAAAGAAAGAAAGAAAGAAAGAAAGAAAGAAAGAAAGAAAGAAAGAAAGAGAAGGAAGGAAGGAAGGAAGGAAGGAAGGAAGGAAGGAAGGAAGGAAGGAAGGAAGGAAGAAAGGAAGAAAGACAGGCAAGAAGGAAGAAAGGAAGAAAGACAGGCAAGAAGGAAGAAAGAAAAGAAGGAAGAAAGGAAGGACAAAGGGAAAAAGAAGGGAGGAAGGAAGGAGGGAGGGAAGGGAGGAGGAAAAAAGCATTTAATAAGTGCTTACTATGTTCTAGGCACTGTGCTAAGCACTAAAGATCAAAACTAAAGCAAAAGGGCATTCCTTGACCTTAAAAAGCTTACATTCAAGTGGGAGAAGATAACGCAAAAGGCAAGCTGAGAGCAAGGGGAAGCAGAGAAGATACTGGGTAAGGGAACATGGAAGACAGGAATAGTCCCAGGAGCGAATGAAGGCTGACCTGGCACCTCCACAAAATGAACCTCTTAGAGGATCTCACTAAGGAAAGGAGTGGGTCTTACAGAGGGATTTTCCAGGTTGAGAAGGTTGCAGGAAGGTGGCTGAATGTTCCCAGGTGAGGAAGCCCCAGACAGGCACCAAGAGCAATTCCAAAATGAGACAACACCGTTTAGAAGTCTGGGAGTCAGGAACATGAGGCTCACTTCTGGATAAACTATTGCCAAGCAATCCCATCCCCCTAAAAAACCCCACCAACCAAAGCCTCCATGCATTGCCTCCCATAAGTTGTTGAGCCTAATGTTTATACAAAACCAGATCCCGTATCTTTGGTTGTCCTGTGGTAGCCTCCAACAACCTTTTCCTCTCCCCTGACAACTTTCATTCAGACCAAAAGGAATTCAGTGTCATGAGAAAACCTTGTCAAAAGACTTGGGTTTTATTCCTGCCTCAGTTACTAATTACAGTACTTATCACAGTGCCTATTATGTAGTAATTCTGAATGCATTTATTCATTAACCTTGGGTACGTTTTTTACCTGTCCCAACCCTCGGTTTCTCTGTCTGTAAAATAGGGTTAATTATGTCTGCCCTGCCTACTTCACTGGGCTACTGGAGGATCATGAGATTTATAAAAGCACTTTGTGAACAACTGCTTGACCACATGGGTCGTTGGGGATATGTTTGGGGATGTCGACTCTAAATGATCACCCTGGTGCAATTATCAATAATAAGGAAATAGATCTTGATCAATGACACATGTAAAACCCAGTGGAATTTCGTGTCAACTATGGGAGGCGGGAGAAGGGGAGGGAAAGAACATGAATCTTGTAACCATGGAAAAATGTTCTAAATTAAATAAAATTAAAAAAAATAAAAGCACTTTGTGCAATATTATCAACAGAGGCTATTATTTTTACTGCAAAAAATAGTGGTGGTTGTCATTGTTGTTGTTCCAAAGAGTTGTAGGCCTAGGAGACCTAAGTGTTGCCTCTACCTGAGCAAGTCACTTAACCTCAGTATCCCTTGCAGCTCTCTAAAACTGTGAATTGCAGCGCAAGTGTTAATTTCTCATTAGAAACAGCTTAAGGGGCAGCTGGGTGGCTCAGTGGATAGAGAGTCAGGCCTAGAGAGGGGAGGTCCTAGGTTCAAATCTGGCCTCAGACACTTCCTAGCCGTGTGACCCTAGACAAGTCACTTAACCCCCATTGCCTAGCCCTTACCACTCTTCTGCCTTGGGACCAATACACAGTATTGACTCCAAGATGGAAGGTAAGGGTTTAAAAAAAAAAGAAAGAAACAGCCTAAAAGGGGTAGTTAGGTAGCCCAGTGGATAGAGAGACTGTAGTTCAAATCTGGCCTCATACACGTCCTAGACGTGTGACCTTGGGCAAGTCACTTAACCCCAATCACCTAGCCCTTCTTCTGCCCTGGAATGAAGCCTTAGCATCTGTTCTAAGATAGAAGATGAAGTTTATTTAAAAAATTGTGTTTGCAGTATTTATATTCTAAAAATATTGATGGAGCTGGGAAGAAGGGGCCAAATGCCTGAAGTAGTAAATGGTACTGGCAAATTGAGCCAGTAAAGTGATTGGGTTTATTTTGTCCATTGTCCAATGAGTTGAGAGGCAGAGCTGTCCCTTACCTGGGCAAAGGTAATTTTGAGGAAGGATGCAAAAGGTCTGCTTTGAAATAGGACTATATGGGTCTATTGCTGCCTCTGAAGAGAGCTGATGGGAGGCAGCAGGTGTTAAAGAAAGGACACTGGATTTTGGAATATAATTCTATTGACATATTTCTGAATCTGTGTAAATATATATCATCTATATATATTCCTGAGTGAAGCCATCTCCTGGCAGAATGGGTAAATGAGAACAATTTGTTCCTCAAACCCTTGAAAGTGGATGAAGCAGGTACCGAGGAGCTTGGTCAGACATGGAAGATGCCAGGGTCATCCATCCACCTCGTCGGGGCCATCTCCAGTCATCTTGGCTTTTGTCCTGCCACTGGACTTCAATGTCTCTGGAAGAGTGAATGAGGCTGACCACTTTGTATGACTCACTCAAATCCAATTCATGTTTGAGTCAAGATGTCACCCAACCAGACATTGGTCCCCTTTTAACATGAAAGAGGAACAAGAACAATTTCTGAATATCCTTTTATAGGCAGAATATGAACACACTGTCTCCTTTGATAGAATTTGAGCCCCTTCCTTGATGGCAGCAGCTATTACTCTATTCTCTTCATCCATGACAATGTTTAGCATAATGCCTGTCACATTGTGGATCCATAATAAATGCTTGTTGATTGACTGGTTGTTTTGGAGTCAGAAGACCTAGGTTCAAGTCTTGCCCTTGCTGCCTACTTCCCCTGTAACCTCTGGCAAGCTGCTTAACCTCTCTAAGCCTCAGTTTCTTCATCTGTAAAATAATGGGCTTGGACTAGATGGCCTCTAAGGACCCTTTCCACTCTGAAAAAAGCTCCAAGGGAAGGTGATGCCTGTAGAAAAGAGATGTGTCCACTAAAACAAGAAGGAAAGAAGTGCAGCTTCACCCAAGGATAGAGACTTTCAAGACAGGGTTAAGGGAAAGGGGTCACAGGTTTCAAAAGCCATATTGGCCAAGCTCATCTATAATAATATTGTAATTTCTTAGAAGATCTGAGGGGCCTTAGGAAGCCAGAAGATGGGATGTGAGAGTTGTTTGGGACCTTAGAATATGAAATGGACTAATTGAACATTATTCAATGAATATTCATTAAATACCTACCATATAGCAGGCACTGGTGATGATGTTTGGCCTTCATTTTTGAAACTACAGCTTCATGAAGCCACAAGTGAGAATAAGGTGGAAGGTGGACACCAAAGGTGAATAAGCAGCTTTGAAAAGGGCTCCTCGAGCCTTCAGCAGGTGTACTAGTCCTCCCCAAACTCAATGACTAGATGGAAGCAATCCCTGATCTCAAGGAATTTACATTCTATCCAAGGAGCAAACATTTTATTTTTAAATTTTATTTAGTCAATTTAGAACATTATTCCTTGGTTACAGAAATCATATTCTATTCCTCCCTCCCCTCCCCCTACCTCTCCTGTAGCCAATGCACAATTCCACTGGGTATTACATGTGACCTTGATCAGAACCTATTTCCATGTTGTTGATGTTTGCACTAGGATGTTCATTTAGAGTTTATATCCCCAATTATATCCCCCCTCAATGCATGTATTCAAGCAGTTGTTTTTCTTCTGTGTTTCTACTCCCAGTTCTTTCTCTGAATGCGGATAGTGTTTTTTCTCATAAATTCCTCTGGATCATTGCATTGCTGCTGGTAGAAAAGTCCATTACATTCGATTGTGCCACAGTGTATCAGTCTCTGTATACAATGTTCTCCTGGTTCTGCTCCTTTCACTGTGCATCAATTCCTGGGGGTTGTTCCAGTCAAGGAGCAAATATTTTAAAGAACTATTCTCAGAAAAGAAAAAGAGAGGGCTAGCTAGGTGGCTTAGTGGATAAAGAGCCAGGCCTGGAGTCAAAGGACCTAGGCTCAAATTTGCCCTCACTCTCTAGCTGTGTGACTCTGGGCAAGTCACTTAACCCCAGTTGTCTAGCTCTTACTCTTCTGCCTTAGAATCAATACTTAGTACCAATTCTAAGTCAGAAGGTAAGGATTTAAATTGGAAAAAAAGAACTACTCTTGATGTGGAAGGGACCCTCAAGATCATCTAATCTAACCCCTTAATATTATAGACAAGGAAAAATCCAGGAATTATTGATCGATTGGTTGTTTTGGAGTCCAAAGATCTAGGTTCAAGTCTTGAAATAAGGAAATTTAGAGGGAAGTGACTTAGCAGGTAGTATATCCCAGCAGAACTGAGATGAGACTATAGCTCTTCTGACTCCTACTTATTTAATATGCTTTTCATCATACCATCAAAACGCCAAACTATTCTTTATATTATTTTAAAGTATATGATTCATTTAAAAGATTTTCATCAAAATAGTAAAAATAAAAAAGTCTCATGTCGAATTCCTATCCATCTATTCAAGCCTACTCAAATACCATCTCCTGAAGGAAGTCTTCTCTAATCCCTTCCTCCCTAACCTTTCTCCAGCCTTATTTATCCTTTGTATCTCTTATGATAGTATCATGCCTCCCTATATAGTCTAGCCATTTTTGTTTATCATCTCCACCCCCACCACTAGACTGTGAGCTTTTTGAGGACAGGGACTGTGTCTCCTCTAAATTTTCTACTGTGAAATGCAAAACTGATAATTTTCAGTACATTAAATTGAAAAGGATTTGTACAAATAAAAAAAAATGTTGCCCAAATTAGAAGGAAAGCAGAAAATTGGTCTCATATCTAAAATATATAGAGGACTTTGTCAAATTTGTAAGAGCAAGAGCCATCCCCCAATTGATAAATGGATTAAAAATGTGAACAATTTTTGAATGAAGAAATCAAAGCCATATATAGGTATATGAAAAAATTCTCTAAATAACTACTGATTAGAGAAATGAAAACCAAAACAATTCTGAGGCATCATCTCACACTCATCAGACTGACTAAAATGACAAAAGGGCAAAATGACAAATGTTGGAGGGGTCTGGAAAAATGGGGACACTAATACATTTTTGGTGGAGCTGTGAACTGATCCAGCCATTTTGGAGAGGAATTTAATTTGTATGAACATGTCGGTCTCCTGGATGATACCTTCTGTGATGTGGGGAGGATGGGAAGGCCTGGGTCACTTGTGGATAAATTCTATTAATTGATTAAAATAAAGAAATGTATTTTCTATCTCCTTAACCCTTAGCACAGGGTACCACACAACATTGCACAGACATTTAATACACATATATGAAATGTGATTGTTGATGAATTCAAGTTATACGGTTTAGTTTATGGATGATTTACTTGGGGAAGACCTCTCAGTTCCTCATTATATCAGATAACTGAAATCTCAGGGTTGCTTCTTCTCTTAATCCTGCCACCCCATTAGTCCAACCATCTTATAGGTTGAGAATGTAGATATGAGATTACCCATCTATTCAGAAGTTCTCTTCACCACACAGATAGGGCGAGAGACAGACAGACAGACAGAGGTAAGAGAGAGAGAGAGAGAGATTGAGAGAGAGAGAGAGAGAGAGAGAGAGAGAGAGAGAGAGAGAGAGAGAGAGAGAGAGATATCCTCTTCATATGAATAGAAAGCTTGAAGTAAGGGGGAGCAGCATCCCACCTTGGGAGAGACTCTGGGTAGACACTCTTCATGCTTCATAGGGGCTGTTTAGGACTCTTTCTAGGACTCTCTGGTATGGGCAGGGGAGAGAGCCCTGAACTTGGAGTCAGATAACCTGGATTTAAATCTCAGTTCTGATTTTTAAGAGCTACTTGATCTTGGACAAGATCTTTGACTTTCTTGGGCTTGTGATCCTATAAGTCTGAACTCTGCAGCTCATTCACCATTTTCTATCTTGCTAAGCCTCTCTTCCCTCATCTGTAAAATGGGGATAATAAACATAGGGTATGACATATAATAAGTGTTTAATAAATGCGATTGGTCAATAGTGTAGTTAAAACAAAACAAAACAAGGATATCAGAGCTCTGTCACTTCTGTAAAATGTAGGCTTAGATGGTCTTGAAGGTCCCTTCTTTAAAGCTTCCCAACCCTCTATGGTATTTATCTTACCAATGTCATAGAATTACTTTGAAGAAAGACCCTTATAGGGCAATCAACAAAGAAATAAATCCTTTAATAAATAAATTTAGCTTATACACTTAATAAATACATTTACTTTTTAGTAATATATTTTAATCTACAAATTCTTAATCTACTGTAGAAATGGGAGCTATTATGGAAGGATTCAGAATATTGTAAAATCTCAGAGATGGAAAGGATTTCAGCAGGTAACTAGCCCAACTCGTACCTGAATGAGTAGCCCCTCTTCCCTGGCAAGGGATCCCCCAGCCTCTGCTTAAAGTCGAGATATCATAGAAAGAACACTTGTTTGGGTTTTAGACCTGCATTTAAGCCCTGACTTTGACAGTTACTAGCTATGCAACTTAGTCATGTCACACAATCCCTCAGTTTCTCCATCTGTTAAAAATGGTGATACTTGGACTATCTCTCTCACAGAGTTAGGAAAGAGTCAGAAAACTTTAAAGCACTTTAGAAAGAAAAGTCATTATTCCCTCCCAAGACGGCCCATTCCATTTGGGAAAGCTCTCACCGTTAAGAATTTTTTCTTCTTTTAGACTAAAATCTGCCTCCTAAGCATTGGGTAGGTGGGGGAGGGGGAAGCTGTTTTCTCAAGGTCAAGCCGTCCATCCCCCTGCCTCCCAATTCCCTTAGCTGGATGGACAACAAAAAAGCTGTTTACCAGGCCCATCCAGGGCCCCAGGCTATGTTTACTTCTTTCCCGTATCCTTTGGGAGACGGGCTGGGTCCCCAGGCCAGGACCCCATAGGCCAATCGGGGAGTAGAGGCCAGAGAGGCCAAGAAGCCCTGTAGGCTGTGGAGGATGGGCCCATAAATCAGCTTGGCCCTCAGCCTTCCCACCTCGATAATGAGCTGCTCTCCTCCCCAGTGGAGTTTGTGCCTCTCTTTTCTTTCCTCCCCCCTTTGAGCTCCCTCCCACCCATCTCTGTCTTTGGCTTAATTGACAGCAAAGATCCCCTTATCTACCCTCCACCCTGGGGAGCATTAGAAGCCTGTTTCCCCTGGGCCCAGGCCGCCACCCCCCCCCAACTCACCATCCTCTTATTATTATTTTTTTTCTTCTAAGAAAAAATGAAGAGACAGCAAATCACGTGTGTGCAGAAACCAATGAGACACTTGATTGGGCCTCAGGCGGGGGCCTCCCTCCTATGCCCCCCCCAACCCTAGATGGGAGGGAAGGAGCTGGAGGAGGAGAAGGACGGCCAGGACAGGGCCAGCGGCCAGCACCCACCCACCCATCCTGCCGGCGTGAGGGAGCTCCCTTCGCCTTACCCACAACCCAGCCACGGCCTCAGCTCTGGACTGTCTGTCTGTCCGGCCGGCCGGCCCCCTGAGCCCTGCAAGAGGCGTCCCTGCTCCCAGTAAGTAACGAATCTACACTGATTGAAACAAGGCCGCGGGCTCCGGCTTTGGCCTTCATAGTAGAGGCCCAGGTTGGGGGCACTGAGGGTAGTCAGGGGACCCTAACCCTTCTTGAAGGGCATGATGGTGGGGTTTCCAAGGAAAAAACTTTGATTTCTGTAGATTTCTAAGATTTACAAAGTGCTTTCCCTTTGGGCTAGGCAGTGTGAATATCCCCATTTAATAGATGAAGAAACTGAGGCTTACAGAGGGGAAATGACTGGTTTAGGATCATGAAAGGATTACAGGTCACACTTAAAATTCAAACCCATGCCTCTTCATATTTCAAGTCTAGGGTCTGCTTCCACTAAGCCCACTACCTCCAATTAGAGAGGGAAGACAGTGGGAATATTGAGGGAAGGGAATGATTATTGGGGTTGGCCAGATGGGGAGGCATCAGCAGGGTGAGACACTGGCCCCTGGACTCAGGTCAGTGCCCAAGCAGGGCCCCTTCCAAAAAGGAGGGCTTGGAAACAAGCTGCTGTTTCCCTCTCCGGGCAGCAATATGATGGGGGCTGTGGGGGATGGTGGTAGTGGTGGTGTCCTCCTGGCTTTGAGCTTAGGGTCCAAGTCAGAGCTGGACAAGATGGTTTTCTAATTTCTCAGTTTTCACTCAGTTGTGTGTACGTCTATGTGTCTTTGCATAGTCTGTACCTTATGAATGTATTTGTGTCTGGATATGCACCACAACTTGGGGGGCCCCTGCCTCCCTAAAGAAGATTTACCCTAGCTATTGTGGAGGTGGATCATCTCTGTGGTGCCTTAGCCCATCAGGTTTGGGGGGTTTCTTTGGGGGCCTGAATGAAGACTGCAAAAAGGAGGGAGCTGACTCTAGAACTAAGGGCTTCCCCTTCCTTTTGAACTCAGGAACTCTGAACAAATCACTTCCCTTCTGAGCCTCAATTCCCCAATCTGTCATATGGAGATATGAATATGTGCACTAGCTACTTTACAGGACTGTTGTAAAGAAAGAACTTCTGTAAACTTTCAAGTGCCATAAAAATCTGATTTGTGATTATTGAAGTTGTATTTGGTCTGGTGGAGAAGAATATGAAAAGAGGATCTGAAGCTTCCCATAAAGGCACAACTCATCCCCCAGCTGGTCTTTCTCAGTACCCCTAGAGTTAGAGGGTCATGGGTTTAGGACTGGAAAGGATTTGAGTCATTGAGTTCAATGACCCTATTTTGCAGATGAGAAAACTGAGGCACAGAGAAATGACTTGCACAAGATCAGAAAACTTCAGTGCCTGCAGAGGAATTTGAATTCAGATCCTCCTGTCTGCAAATCCAATCTGCCACCACTTCAAGGAAGTTCAGGTCTTGTGTCCCCTCACCACCACCCAGCCTGACCCCTTTTTACCACAATCAGATAGTTGATCAAATGATAGGCAATTTCTCTGTGTTTGAGTGTGCTGTGTGCTGTGGAGGGAGCTGCAGAGGAGCTGTTGGAAGACTGGGGCTCTCGTCCCAGATCTACTGTACACTAATTGGGTAACCTTGGGGGAGCCCTTTCCTTCCCCTCTCTGGACCTCAGTCTCAGTTTTCTCACCTTTAAGATGATGGGTTTGAATTCCACCACATCCAAGGTCCATTGCAGCTAAAACATTTTATGTGCTAAGACTTTGCCATCTCTAACACCCTGTTTTGACACTCTATATCCCTAGTGTAGAGGGAGGGGCACCTACTGGCCACTCCACTGAGAGAGGCAACATCTGTTGTGTTTTTGTACCCCACTCCCATTGGAAGTTTATTAGCATTGATTCTTCTTCTTTTTATTTTACCTGCCACTAAGTCCCCACTGCTGCCATCAGGGAAAAAACCCTAACAGACACTTTGTGCTGAGATGGACAGAGGTCATTGTGCCACAGGAGACACTTCCTGGGGAGGCAGTGGGGGTAGAGGAATGGGTTTGAGTGTAGCAGCCATATCCCTGAGTCCTGACTGCACCCTTTCCCTCTGATCCCCCATCAAGCTCTTCCCAGGGCTCTGAGTGCTCTCTTCCTTGGGGGCTGGGATGGGGGAGAGATGTCTGTATCCGTGAGTGTGTCTATGTATCTATCTGTATCTTCCTGGTTACATGTCTATCTCTGTGTCTCCGTGTGCATCTGTGTCTAACAGTGTTTGTGTCTGGGTAGGGCTGTTAATGTATCTAAGGTCTATTAATGTGTCCAAGTGTGTCCCTAGCCATCTGCCTGTGTGTCCATGTCACTCACTGGGAGTGAAAGCACCTGTGTCTCTGTTTTTGTGCCTGTGTGTATCTATGGTAGTGCATCTGTATCTGACAGTATCCGTGGGTCTCTGGGTTTATGTAGCTGTCTACCTGGGGCTCTGTTTCTCTGTGTATCTCTGAATCGAGGTTTTGTCTACCGATGCATTTTTACCAAGATACGCCTGCACCTGTCCTCGTGCATATGCCCCTGTTTAGATATCTATCTGCCTCTTAGTTTTGGGTGTTCTAGCAATCATTTCTGAAGTTCCCACTTTGTGCCAAGCTCTGTGCTAGGCACTGGAGGAGACAAATACAAAGAATGAGACACTCCCTACTCTAGAGGAGCTTGTGTGCATTTGTGTCTACCTGGGTGTCTACTTATATCTTTGTGTGCCTGTACAAAGAAAACTGAGTGTGTGTGCGTGTGTGTGTGTATGTGTGTGTGTGTATGTGGGGGGGAGAAAGAGGGAAGGAGAGAAACAAAGGGAGGGAGAGGGAGAGAGAGAAAGAGATTGAGAGTGGGGAGAGGGAGAGGGAGAGAAAGAGAGAGAGAGAGAGAGAGAGAGAGAGAGAGAGAGAGAGAGAGTGAGTCAGAGAGAGTCAGAGAGAGTCAGAGAGAGAGAGAGAGTCACTGAGACTTTCCTGGCTCAATGTTCCTGGTTCTCTGACCTCAGATACCAAAGAACGATTGCATATTGGGATTGGGATTCAGAAAGAGGGTCAAGGATTCCCAGGGGCGATTTTGGCAAGATGAGCCAATCCAGACGACTGTATTGCTGTCGAGGGACTGAACACCTCCTGCCCTCCCACAATCATTCCACCCCATCTCAGCCCCGGCTAGAGCGAAGAGCAGAAAAGTAGCACGGCCCGGAGATGACCCGCACTGTTCAGGAGGCTGTGCAGCAGTGCGTGAATCTGCCGTGCTTCTTGACCCGGTCGTACTCATAGTGGCTGCTTATACGCTTAAAGATCGCGTTTTTCAGACCTGGCGCTTGCTCTCCGGTCTCCGTGGCCGCCCCACGTGAGCTGGCAAGCAATGGTTGTAGATCCGAGAGACTGCGAATCGATCCTCATGAAGAAATCCAAGTCTAGAAATCTAGCTACCTGAATTTGTACCTGCCTCAGGGTCCCTAACACTGGCCAGATTTTCTGAGCTAGATGCCCTGACTCCACCCGCGGGTGCCGCAGCCTGTGGGACACTGGAAATAGCGTAATAGTTTCATGTCACTTCTTTCCACCTTAGTTTCTTCCTCTGTCAAACGGGGTTAATGCTATGTGAGCTTCCTCTGTCAAAGAGAGTTGTGGGAATCAAATTAGGTAACAGGTAAAGCGCTTTGCAAATCTTAAAGCGATCTATAAACGCGAATTCTTTTTACATTGTTATTATTCAGCGTAGAAGGAAATCGAGTCCCAAAGAGGTTAAGGAATTTGTCCAGAATCACAGATCTGGGCCTTGACCCTGGTCCCCTGCGATCTGAACCATTGCTCCTTCCGCTCGGAGTGACTCAGATCCACAAGAGCTAAAATCACTTCAAATTCTTCATCTATAGCCCTAGGGGCCTTCTCCCGGCCTCAGTAGCTTTATCTGTTAAATGGGGTTAACTCCTGTCCTAACTTCCCTGAGGGTCTCAGTAAGTCTGTTAGCGCTATACAAACCGGGACTTAAACAAAAAACAAATAAACTGTATGGCTCACATCTCAGGTATCATGGGAAAGAGGGAGGAAGGAACTTCGGGGCCGCCGCGAACAGAGCCACTCTTGGTCCGGGACGTTGCTGCGTCGGCTTGCTGCGTACTCCCACGTCTGTGTGGCAAAAGGCTTCCACTCCCACAGAGCCTTCCCCCTTGGACTTGAGGGGAGGGATACGGAACCCGGGCGGGCAGGGGGTCTCAAAGAGAGCTCAGGCCTTGCTTTCCTGTCTCCCCCACCCCCTTCTCACCCCAACCCGCTTGCAGAACCTCTTTCTTCCAGGCTAAGGGAAGGAGTGGGCATTCTTCCCCGGGCCTTCTGAGAAGGACGTCTGCCCAGGTGGGCGCGTTCAGCAGCGGTCTGGCAGTAGTAAAAAGAGTCGAAGACATAAGGTGTAAGGAGACCCTGAATTCGAGTTCCGACGCCTTCGTTAGCTCTCTATTAAGCTTCGGAAAGACCCCCTTCTTTTCCATGGGCTTCAATTTTCTTCTCTGTGATAACTCACTTGTTAAAAAAAATTTTTTTTATAGCGCTGCCATTACTCGGGGTTATTTTGAAGGTCAAATGAAATCATTCTTTAGCTACATTTGCTATCTCCCTGAGCTCTGTGCACAGCATTTCGCATACAAAAGGATCTTAATAAGTATTTGTTGAAAAGATAGAAAATCACGGAGATACCTATGCCACCTGCATACGTATGTGTATATCTGTACATTTTGTGTCGGTGACTGTGTATACCCGCCCACCTAAGTTTTGGACCCGTGATTCCGTCTGGGTAAGGAATTCTCAGGGTCGGTACTGGGTCCACATCAGCAAGTCAGCAACCCGTCGGTAACTTACAACGGCGCTTGGAGCCACTCAGAGATTGTGGTTTGCCACTCAAATAGAATAAGAAAGATCGAGGACTTGATCCCAGGTCTTCCTGAAGCTCAGACTAGTCTTCTATTCACCACTCTTAGTTGAATACTAGTTCACATTTCTATCTTTTTTAAGATTGACAAAGCTCTTTCCTTTTTAGCAGCCTTGTGAAACAGGACAGAGATTTTTGTGCCCATTATGCAGATGAAGCAACTCGAGAGAGGGGAAGTGACCTGTGTAAACTATTAGCGTTGGAAAGGAGTTTAGAGGTCATCTAATCCACCCCTATCCACCTTTTACAGATGAGGAAACTGAAGCATAGAGAGACTAAAAGTGATCACTAAACTAGTAGGGGTATATAAAGGGATGCATGTTTGTTGTTATTGTTGTAACAGAACTAGCCGAGTCCTAATCTAGGCTCTTCTCCTCTTTTCTCTCTGCCTCAACCGAAGTTCTCATCAAATGCTCGAAGCATCATTCTTCAAAGGGTTCAGTTCAGGGCTTTTCTGAATCCCGGGGTTATTTTTTTCCTAAGCTACCTGGAAATGGAGTATGGCTCCATTCCTAACGGGCAACGTTTCTCCCCGTTCTGGTGCCTTACCTTCTCTAGGACGAAGGGTTAGAGTAAGTGTATCTCCTCCCACATCTTCACACCCATTGCTCTCAGACCTTTCCCCACTCCCCCAAATGAGTAAACGTTGAAGATGTAAGAACAAAAACTTCCAAATCAAACAAAACCAAGAGTCCAGCAGCAGCCTTTTAGTTGGTCAGGCTTGCAAACAAACAGTCCAAAGATTGCTGGTTTGTGCCCAGTAAGGGTATACACTGATAGGGATTTATTTTACTCCCTTCTTTTCCCCAAAGGTAAAGCAGACTCAGGGAAGGCTGTGGAGTTTATTCTTCAGGCCCTCGGATGCTTGGAGCATGGAATCTCTGAGTAGCCCAAATTTTCTCTGTCACAGAAGGGAAGGGAGGGACATGCAGATCCCAGAGCTGGGGAATTCAACTCAGAGAAGGGTTCTTGGATCTGAGGACTGGAAGAAATCTTGGAACCTAGAGTATTAAGACTGAAAAGACCCTTAAAAGAGCCAGAGGTCATCCGAACTGAAAAGAACGTTAACATTATAAAGGACTTTAAATTAGAGACCATGGAAACTAAAGAAGAAAAAGCACCATAGAACATAGAATGTTCGAGCTTAGAACATAGGAACTTGGAAATGCAAGGGACTTTAGAGATTCTGTTTTCTGACGATCATTTTTTTTCTTCAGAAAAGAAAGCCATGGGTCCAACACTATTAAGTGATTTACCCAAGATAGCATAGGTCTTGGGTACCAAGCAGAGGGCGCGAGTTAGGTCCGAGAATCTGGTACCCCGGCCCATCCTTTTTGAGTCTACCTAGAAAAGGAATACCGTATTTATAGGTGTATGAGACATGCCAAGAGTCTCCATTTGCAAGAGAAATCTGGGGGCTCCCCTGCCGCGCAGAATCACGGTCCCCAGGCAGTGCAAGCTCTTCTGAAAATGGGGGTCGCTGTGGACAGTGATGTGGCGGCTTAGATGTAGAGGCGAGTGTGTTCTGTAGGGCTTTTTCCCCCTCCCCCCTCTAAGGAGGAAGCGGAGGCCGGGGCCGGGGGGCGGAGAAGAGCTCCCCAGATGGAAGCCGCCCAGGAGAGCCCTGCGCCCCCGCCCCCAGGGGCTGTCAGCACCGCGGAGCCGACTCTCCCCGGAGCTGAACCGTAGCGCTGATTATCAGCTGCCGGACGGGGTGCGGCTTGTAGCCGGCCGGTCTTCGTCTGGGCAGGTGGGTCTCAGCGTCTGTGACCCCACGGGATTGAGGGCCCAGGAACCCCAATGGGGTACGGAGAGAAAAAGGAGGTGGAGGAGGAGGCAGGCTAGGGACTGGGGGTCGGGCGGGGTTGGATACCGGGACGGGGCGGGCGGATCCCATGCTCACTCCGCTTCCCACTACGGTCAGGGCCCCAGCTGCAGGGATTCTGGGGAAGAATCCTTCCAAGGCGGACGAGCTTTCTGGCTCGGGGCTCTTTCTAAGTGTCTGTCTCTGTGTGTGCCAGTGTCTCTGTCCCTCTTTAGGTCTCGTGTCTCTATTCCCGTGTGCTCCTGTCTCTGTATTTGGTATCTTTGACGTTGTCTCGATGATGTCTCTGTCGCTGTGGGTCTCCATCTCTGTGTGCCTCTGTTTTGATGTCTCTGCCGTTTGCCATCACTGTTTGTGACCGTTTCCCACCCCTCCTTTCCCCTGCTTCTGTCAGTGTCTCTGTCTCCCCGGAGTCACTGTCTCTGTTTCTATTTCCTTTCCTCGGTTCCAACTGTTTCTGGACATCGTGTCTCTGTGTGCATCATCTCTGTCTCTCTCTGTGTCTCACAACTCGGTCGTTGGGTGTCTCTTTCTGAACCTCTGCAGCTACCTTCTCACGTCTCTCTTTCTGCGTTTCTGCGCCGTTCTTCGATACCCACTTCTCTCTCCAAGTCTCTATCTCCCTTGTCTTTGTTTCTGCTTTTCTGCCTCCGTGGCCACCCTTCCATCGTTATCCTGTCTCTCTCGCCCCCCTTGTCTCTGCCTGAGCTCCCTGGCCTGTTTTGGGCACTCTGTGCCAATCTCTCTATCTGTTGTGTCTCTGCTTCCATTTCCATTCTTCCGTTCACTCTACTCTCTTGTCTCGAGAATTTTGTTTCTGTCTCAGAAACTACCCCAGACCAGTTTCTACCTTTCTCCAGTGGCTGTGTCTCTGTCTCTTATGCCTAGGTTCCTCTACGTATCTTTGCGCTGCCTCTGTATGGATTTATTTCTGACTCCATAAGTCATTCCTTGGTCTCTGTCTCTCTCTCGGGGTCTTTACTTCAGTCAGTCCTAATCTTTTCGGCGTCTTGGCCACCGAGGCTGGGCCACTTTCTCAACCCCCTCTGAATCTCTGTCCCAGTTTCAATTTTTCAGCTTTGGGATCATAATTGGGTGTTCCTACAGCTCTCTGAGTTTCCATCTCTGACTCCATGTGTATCTCTGTATCTCCGTGTGACTATTTCTTCCCTCCCCTGCCATTTTTTTTTAATTCCTTTCTCTACCTTTCTCTACCTCCCCAGCTTCTGTTTCTGGCTCTATTTCTGTTTGGGGTCTCTTTTTCTCTAGGAAGTCTCTGAGTCCGTTCTAGATCTACCCATAGACCAGCCCTCCTTCTGTTTGTTTCTGCCCGTTGTCACTGTCGCTGCCCTCGATCTCACCAACACCAGCACCCATTCTGTTTTTCCATAATTTCAGGACCTGCTTCCCTCTTAGTCTCTCCCTCTCCCATGCCCCGTCGCCCCTCCTCTCCTTCCAAGTAGCAGGTCCTCATGTAGACCTAGAGCCCTGGGTTCGGTTGTGGAGGATTTATGTTGTCAAAGAAGCCCACTGGGTTGCCAACTGCTGCCTCGACGGCATTGCCCCCTGGCAAGGAACAGGACCAGGCCCTGCGCTGAGCCTCTTCTGGCTCCTGGATCCCCAGGGGCCCAGTCAGGCGGGTAACCCAGAGCCCGTGTCCTCTTAGGCAGCGTGCCCCGCCCGCAATCCCGCCCACCCTCCGGGGGCGGGAGAAAGGGGAGTGAGGCCCCCCTCCCCGGGGAGGCCGCTGATGTTTCCAGGGCCCCATGGGCGCTATAAAGGCTCCTCCATAGCCCTGAGCCACGCCTGGCTCTGCTGCACCAGGCCAGGACCCCTGCCCCTTCCCTGGTTCCATACCCCCGACCCCCTGGTTCCATACCCCCGACCCCCGAACTGTCTCTGATCGCTCTGTGGTGACTCTCTCCTCTCCATTCCCTCCCTCCTTCTTCCAGGCAGCCGCCGAGGGCATGGACTATTCGTACGACGAAGACCTGGACGAGCTTTGCCCAGTGTGCGGGGACAAGGTGTCCGGATACCACTATGGGCTACTCACCTGTGAGAGCTGTAAGGTGAGCTTCCCCGAGGGCTGACTGACAGACTGAGAGGGACTCAGATGAATTGGGGGAAAAGCCGAGAGGCGCTGTGGCGGGGCCGGTGTCCGGCAGGGAGCTACTGCAAAAGGTCGTGGAGGGAGGGGTGACGACGAGGCAGCCCACTGACAGAGGGACTTTGGTCAAGAAGAGCCAGCAATGGAAAAGGAGAGAGATGAGGACCCCCAGGAAGCAGTGCAAACGAGAAAGGGTCCCGAACTAACCATCTCGGGTCGAGTGGGAAAGCTGGAGAGGGCGAAAAGGGGTCTGAGAAAGTGGCTTGGAAAGCTTGGGCCATTCCAGAGGTGACGGAGACCTGGCCTAATCAGTCAGGAAAGAAGGAAGGGGAGGGACACCGACGGACGGGGGGGGGGGGGGGGAGGCTATTGGAGAAGAGGAACAGAATTGAAAGAGAGGAATAGAATAGTAACCACTGGGAGCTCTGAGCTGTTGCAGTGACCAGGACAGGACCGAAGCTCCCAAAAAGGTGCTTGGGACTAATTGGCCGGGGAAAGAAGGAGGGGCCTGGGTGGGGTGTGTCTGGAACGCAGTAAGGACCGGGACAGATGGAGAGAAAAAGAAAGTGACAGGTAATGGGACTCCCTGCAGTGAGAACCAACACAAGCTGAACTTGGGGTGCTTGGAGGAGTCACTGTGGCGGGACAAAGCGAGTGTGGCGACCAGGGCTTGTCTCTAACAGCTCAGGAAGCGCTGACTTTGGACAGCTCCTCCTTCCTACTTCCACCTCAGTCCCTGAATGAGGCTTTGGGTCGGAGGGTGGTGGTCAAGGACCCCAGAACCTGGGTGCCGGAACTTCGACCTTCTCTCAGCTCTCGCTGTACGAGACTCCGATTTCTTTGCGGTTTGAACCCACCCCCACCATCCCCTGAGTTGGGCAAGAATAACTTTAGGATCCAACAGACACAAGGGCTTGCCTGTTAACCTGTCTAGTATTCAGCCCGCAATAGGCACATGCCCATTCCAAATCTTAACCAGTTTTCTAGGACCCGCGAAGTGGAGATCCTTCTCCCTCTCCAATCCCCTTAATTCCAGTTAGGAAGAACCTGGACTGGTTCTGGGGGCCACTTCCCTTCAGGGTCATAAAGGGATCCCTTTCCCTGTCACCTCCTTGTATCTGGCTCTCACCCAGCCTCCCAGCCCGCATCTTTCCTCCAAACTGCGTAGAAGCCTTTTGCTGCGTTCCTGTGCAGATTTTGCGCTCATACCCTGGAGCCTTAGCTGCTCACCCTGCGCAAAGAAAACTCAGCTTCTCTTCCTTACAGCCCTCTTTGGACCAGACTAGTGCATTAGTCCCCTTCGCCGCTCCTTGTTCCCAGCTACTGGTCCTGGTTGGTTCCTCACCCACTAAGGCAATTCCCGCTGCTGCCCTGGACTGCTTCCCTTTCCTTCTCACCTCTTCCAATCTCGGCCTAACTATGGAAACCTTGTTCCTCATTCTCTTCAACTGTATTCTATTCCCCAATCCTCCCTCCTCTCTGTGTTCTCTTCCCCTCTCCCTGTATATTTCTACCTCTCTCCACATTCCTGTTCTCGAATTCTTTTCTTTCTCCCCTTGTTTTCTCAATTTTCTCCCTTTGTCCTTTATCCGAATCCTTTCCCCAACCCTCTCTCCTACTCCTCTTCCATTTTCCCATACCCTCCTCTCCTCAGGTCTTTCCACACTCTCCCAAGGTCTGTCCCCCTCTCTTCTTTCTAAGTCCTCTCCCCTGTTCCTAGGCGGTTTTCCTTCACCTACTGGTCTCTTCCCTCTCCTTACATCTCCTACTTAATTCCCATGCGCTTTCACCATTCCCTAAACCTTCCTCCAGTATCCTTTCCTCTTGTTCTCTCCTTCGTTATCTCCTGTCCTCACTCCCCACATCTTTTCCTTTTCCCTGGGTTCTTTCCTTTTATTCTTAGGTCCTCTTCCCCTCCCCACCCTTTCCCATCTTCTTTTATTCTTTCTCTCCTCCCCCATCCTTTCTTCTCTTCCCTCCTCAGTTTCCCAGTCCTCTAGCACTCTATTTCGCCACCTGAATTCTCTCCCCCTTTCTCATTTCCTCTCCCACTTTCCCCAGGCTTCTCCTTACTCCCCTGTGTCCTCTTTCATTTTTCAGCATCCTTTCCCTTAGGTGTCTTCCTATAATCTTTCTCTTCTCTTGCCCCTGCCTCTTATTCTCTCCTCCTCCTGCAGCTTCTTCCTTCATCCTTTCCCAGCTGCTTCTCCCCTACGCAGGTGTTTTCTCCCCCTCCTCCTTCATGTGGCCGCCCCTCCCGGATCTCCGGTGCTAACTCCCTCTGTATCTCCCGGGACACAGGGGTTCTTTAAGCGCACCGTACAGAATAACAAACACTACACGTGCACCGAGAGCCAGAACTGCAAGATTGACAAAACACAGCGTAAACGATGCCCCTACTGCCGCTTCCAGAAGTGCCTGACTGTGGGGATGCGGCTGGAAGGTGGGTGTGATTCCGGGTCCCAGCCCCAGCCTCAGTTCCATGTCCATGTCCTATCCACAGACTCTTCTCTCTCCCTGCTTCCTCCTTTTCTAGCACCCACTGGTGCCCCACTCTGTAGGGCACAAGAGAAACTAATGCAAGATGGGGAAGGGGAGCAAGAATTGAATTTATGGGGGGGGAGAGAGAGGGAGAGAGGGAGGGAGGGAGAGAGACAGACAGAGAGAGAGAGACAGGGACACTAAGAGAGAGAGAGGCAGAGACAGGGAAAGAGAGAGGGAGAAAGAGGGTGGGAGAGAGACAGAGAAGGAAGGAGAGAGAGGGAGGGAGGAAGGGAGAGAGAGAAGGACTAGGAAAGCTGGGGAAAAAAGAGCTGGGAGGTGACCCAACTAGATAAGTGCAATGAGTGGGAGGGGCGAATAGGTGAAGGAGAGCCCTGAAGGAGGGAGGCCTGGTGATGTCTGTTGGGGTCTACATTGTTTTGGGTGATCCTGACTGACTCTGATCTCTGGAGATCATAGGTGAATTTTCTGAAACTGGATTACATTAACTTAGCAAGACAGTGAGTGTAGTGCTGAGTATGGGGAAATGAATTTTAAGACCTGGGTTCAAGTTTGGATTCTGTGACTGCTAACTCAGTGTGCCCTAGGATAAGAAATTTGACCATTTCCTCCTATGGAAAAAGAAAGCAGTTAGACTGGATGGAGCCATTTCATGGTTCCACATCCAACGTGCTTTCTCTTATGTTCTGTGTTCTAAAGGCCTTTTCATTGATTCTCTATAAATCAAGGGATATTAATATTTTAGCCTTTTCCCTTTAAGCTTTTTACCTGAAGCTGGGAGAGCAACTGGGTTGTATTGCACAGCTCAGATTTATGTAGTACTTTAAGCTTTTCAAAGCTATTCCTTCAGTATGAATCAGAGAGTGCAAGTATTATTATCCCCATTTTACTGATGAGGAAACAAGATCAGAGAGGGAAAGTGATTTGGCCATTGTTCTCAGAACTAGCCAAGTGTCAAAACAGAGTGCCAGGGGTTTACTGAATTCAAATCTATCACTTCTCCCTCTGAGGAGTAAACAAGCAGAGAACACCCTCTAAGATCTAAATCAGTTATGTTGGAGTAGGGCTGGGATAGCCCAATGGTTCCGAGGGACTCTCCAGGATAGTGACATTACAGATACATGGGGTCATGTCACTGGCTTAAAGGAGCCCATGAGCCGTGGAGTTGGAGGGTCTCACTGTGAGAACCAAATAGTTTGAATAAATTAGAAGTCCATCCACCCATGTATCCAAACAAGCCTTTACTAAGCACCTACTGTGTACATGGTCCTGCACTCATTATAAGGGGGAGTGCAGAGATGAACAAATTATGGTTCCTTCCCTCAGGGAGTTTGTAGAAGGGCAGATGAGACTTGTATTTGAGTAATAAAAATACACAAAAGAACATGGCACAGTGATGAAGAGGGGTATCAGCAAAATACTCTAAGACTTCCTCAGAGGAAAGAAAGATCACTATGGGTATGCTAGAGGAGGAGAAGGGAGGCCTTACAGGCTCAGGGACAGCTCCACAGAGGAGGTGGCATCTGAACTGAGAACTGAAGACAATCCAGAGGTTGCTTTAGCCAGCCAAGCTGCAATGCTGACTCTGCTGGTTTTTAACTATGATCTTCTTTACATGGGGAATGTAAGACATGGCACCAATCCATTTTCAAGCTCCTCCAAATTCCCCTTTCTCCCTGGGTGGGGGGAGAAGACAGGAAGTTCATAACTCAAAACTCACAGAGAAATAGAATATAGAACGTTGGCCCCAAAAGACACCTTAGAACACGGATTGCTGGCTTAGAGAAGACTTAAGAATGTAAACTGTTAGAATAAAGAATTTTAGAGCTGTAAGGGACCTTCATTATTGTTTAGTTGTGCCCCATCTGGGGTTTTCTTGGCAAAGATGCTGGAGTGCTTTGCCATTTCCTTCTCCAGTTCATTTTACAGATGAGGAAACCGAGGCCAACAGGGTTAAATGATTTGTCCAGGGTCACACAGCTAGTAAGTACCTGAGTCCAGATTTGAACTCAGGAAGAGGAGACTTCCTGATTCCAGACCTAGTGCTCTATCCATTGTACTCACCTAGCTTCCTAAAGGAAGGGTCCTTAGAGATCATCTAGTTGGAGGCAGTGAGGCACAGTAGAAAGAGCACTGATATTTCAGTCAAAGGGGGAAGGTTCAAATCCCACTTGATAATCCCTGTGTGGCCTTGGCCAAATTATTTCATTTCCATGGACCCTAATTTCCTCATCTATCAAATTAAGGAGGTTGAGTTAAATGATCTCTGAGATCCCTTTTAGCTTCTAAGATCCAAGATTCTTTTATCTTTATAACTTATTCAAGATCACAAAGTGATTTAAGGACAGAACAAGAACCTTGCCTGTGGACTTCCTAGTTAGAACCTTTTCTATGGCCCCCCAGTGTCAGCCCAATGACACACATTTCTCAACATAGGGGGTGAGGGGCAGGGAGCTGGGCAATACTGTCTCTCTGAGTCTCAGAAGCAGAAGAGAGGATAAAGTTAGAAGAGATCACCACTAGCTTTGACCTAGAGCAGTGACTGATTGAGGCCTCTATTCATCTTCCTCCTCCTTCCTCCCCTTCCTCCCTCCCCCTACTCTTCCTGGGCCAAGGGAGGGCTCTCCCTGTTCCCTACTGAGGCTCTCAGTCTGTGCTGGGAGATGTTGGGGGAGGGGCCCAGAGTAGAGATGGAGAGAGGGAGGAGGGAGAGCTGAGCTGCAGAGAAGCACCTGTTCCCAGCCAAGTGACACATTCTTGGGCCGTGGGAGGAACATCTGGCTGGGGACTGGAGAGGCCTTCCTGGGGGAAGGAGCTTCCGGAAGGGCTGGGCAGTGAGGCTGCCTTAGGTTCCAACAAAAGAGAGATCCATTTATTTGATCATTCAAATGGACACTTATTGAGCACCTACTATGTGCCAGGCTCCATATTCTTCATTTTGGGGGGATTCAAAGACAAGTAAAGCTACTCCCCTCTCATTAGGGTTCTTACAACCTCTTAGAGAAGAGGAGAGGTGTATACAATGCAATAACAACATAATAAGCATTTATTAAGTACCCACTATGTGCTGAGTGCTAGGTGGGGGAAATCAAACCCTAGCATCTAGGGCAGCCCCAGATGCTGAATTTCCTTCCCACAAGGCAGTTGGGCACATTGCTTCCCCTCCAATAACCACTCAGCCCCCAAACACGCTCTGGAGTGGGGAAGAGGAGGAATAGGTGACTTGTTTGGCTATATTCCTCAACCCTGCTTGCTTAGATCTAGGAAAGCAGATCAGAGTTGGTTTGAACAACCAGAGGCCCAGGGAAGGTCAAGAATACCTGGAAGATCCATAAAGTCATGTGGTTTCCAAACCTGGGCAGAGCCATATCCCTTAGAATGCCACACAGTGGATTGCCAGTCACTTGAAGTAAGATTCCGAAACTCATTAGAAGAGTGAGTTTGGGTCAGTTTCATGGAGGGAGGATGCATGACATCGCTACAGAAGTATGGCTGGGAGGGTACCCTCCATCTGCTTCTGCCACAGTCAGACAACATCAGAGCTAGAAAGGACCATAGAACCCGATTGCCAGAATTAGCAAGAACCCCAGAACACAGACTGTTAGAACAAAGAGAAAATGTGAGAGCTTAAAGGATGTAGAAAGTGAGAGATGGAAGAGACTGTAATTCCATTCCACTCAACAAACATTAAATGCCTGCTGAATCAAAAAGAGAAAACAACCAAGTCCTTTCCCTCAAGAAGCTGACAGTTGGAGGAATGTAACCAATATGCAAATAAACATAATAAAAACCTAATTTGAGGAAGGAGAAAAATCTAAGGGGGTGGGGAGATGGAGTGGCAGCAGGAACCAGGGAAATCTTCTTGGAGGAAGCAGGAGCTGAGCTAAGCATTGAAGGGTGTTGGAGATTCTGATAAGCACATTTGAGGAGAGTTTCCAGGTGGGGGCGGGCGTTGTGTGAAGACATGGAAGCGAGAGAGAGGGAATGGCAAGTTCAGAGAATAGCTAGTCGTACAATTTGCCTGGAATGAGTGCATAGACCATGAAAGGAAGTAATGTGAAATAAGAACGGGAAGGTAGGTTGGAGCCACATTGTTGTGGGTCTTTGAAGGCTGAGCTAGGAAGTGAGTGTGTAGAGGTTGTTAGGATTCAAAGAAGTTATCTTGAGCAGGGGAATGACATGGTCAGAATCGGGGCTGTTGCTACATAGAATCTTAAAACTGGAACACGGTTTCCAATGTAGAACTCTAGGATCAAAAGGACCCTTAAAGACCAACTAGTTCCACTCTTTCGATTTGTAGATGGGAAAATGGAGAGAAGAAATGGCCTGTCATGTAGTAAGTCAGTTGCAGATCTGGGGCATCACCAGGCTTTCATGGATTAATCTCTAATAGCCAGGGCCAGAGTTGGGCTTGGAAATTGAGGAGAGGTGATAAGGGAAGCCCAAGTTACTTCTCTCTGGTCAGTGTGGGAGGACTTCCTGACAGAATCCCTCTTACCTTCTCCATAGCTGTGCGGGCAGATCGAATGCGAGGTGGGAGAAACAAGTTTGGCCCCATGTACAAGCGAGATCGTGCCTTAAAGCAGCAGAAGAAGGCCCTGATCCGGGCCAATGGATTCAAGCTCGAGACGGGTCCACCCATGGGACCTCCTCCACAAACTGACTACCCCCTGCCACCGACCCTCCACCCAGGGGCCAAAGGCTTGGCACCTGCCCCACCTGCAGGGCCACCTGGTGACTATGATCGGGGCCCCTATGGCCCACCAGCTCTGCCGATGGCAGTGCCCACTCACGGTCCCTTGGCTGGCTACCTCTACCCTGCCTTCCCTGGCCGTGCCATCAAGTCAGAGTACCCAGAGCCCTATGCCAGCCCCCATGACCCAGCCCCACCCTACGGCTATCCAGAGCCATACCCCAGTGGCCCTGGCCTGCCTGGGGTCCCAGAGCTCATCCTCAAACTGCTGCAGCTAGAACCTGATGAGGGCCAGCTCAAGGCCCGCATCCTGGCCTGTCTACAGGAGCCTGCCAAGGGCCGGCCTGACAGGCCCACACCTTTTGGCCTCATGTGCAAGATGGCGGACCAGACACTCTTCTCAATTGTTGAATGGGCTCGGAGCTGTGTAGTCTTCAAGGAGTTGGAGGTGAGTGGCCAAAACCAATGGTGTCCTTATCCCTCCCCTTCCTCTTCCCCTCTCCCCTGCTCTTTTCCTCCTCTAAACTTTCTCTTTTCTGTCTCCCTTTATTTTTCTTTCTCTCTCCCTTTTCCTCCTACCTCTCTTTCTCTCTCTCACTTCCTCAGTCCTTTTCTTTCTTCCTCTCTTCTCCTTCTTTCCCTTTCTGGTATCACTCTGGGTTCTAATCAGGGACAAGCCCTCACCCGAGAGTGTGGTAGAGGATGGAGGTAGAGGATGGAAAGAGCATGAAGGAGGAGTCAGGGGACCGGGTTTGTTTTCTGTCACTTTTTAGCTGGGTGATCCCAGGCTCAGTTGCTTTGCTTCTCTGGAGTTTCTGCCTCTGGATAGCATCCTCTAGCTACAAAATGGCAGGTTAATCATGGGTAACCTTGAGGACACTTCCAGGTCTATGGACCAGACTGAGAAGAGAATCAAGTGGCCTCTCTGTTTCCATTCCTGTTTCTTTTTTTTTTTTAATATATTTTATTTGATCATTTCCAAGCATTATTCGTTAAAGACATAGATCATTTTCTTTTCCTCCCCCCCACCCCCCATAGCCGACGCGTAAGTCCACTGGGCATTAGATGTTTTCTTGATTTGAACCCATTGCTTTGTTGATAGTATTTGCATTAGAGTGTGCATTAGAGTCTCTCCTCTGTCATGTCCCCTCCATTCCTGTTTCTTGTCATACTCTTGGATCCTTACTATCCATCTTCTTTTGGAACTTTGACTGCCCCATTCCCTTCTCTCCCTTCTATTTCTCTTCCTTTCTCTAGCTAAGCTAGAAGGGCCAGTTCTAATACTAGGATACTCTATTTTCAGATGGGGAAACTGAGTCCCATAGAGATTAAGTGATTTATGCAATTATATAGGTAGTAATTAGCAACAATTAGTCACTGCTCTTTGGGTCTTCAAATCTATTGCTCTTTCTTTTTTCTTTTTTTCTTTTCTTTTTTTAAATTTTATCTAATTGATTAATTAAAAATTTTTTTACATGGTTACATGATTCATGTTCTTTCCCACCCCTCCTCCCAACCCCCTCCTGTAGCCAACAAGCAATTCCACTGGGTTTTACATGTGTCATTGATGGATCAAGACCTATTTCCATATTATTGATATTTGCACTAGAGTGATCGTTTAGATTGTATCCTCATCAACCCATGTGATCAAGCAGTTGTTTTTCTTCTGTGTTTCTACTCCCACAGTTCTTTCACTGGATGTGTATAGCATCCCTTCTCATAAGTCCCTCAGAATTGTCCTGGATCATTGCATTGCTGCTATCTACTGCTCTTTCCATTCTACCACTCTGCCTCTAGTTCCCTGATCTTCCTCCCCCACTTCCTGTCTTTCTCTCCCTCTTTCCCTTTCTCTCTCCCTATTCCTTTCCTTCCTCCCTCTCCTTCCACCTTTTCTCCTTCCCCTCTCTTTTTCCCTCCCCCATCTTATTTCTATCTATTTTCCCTTCTCTCTTATTTATTTGAATCATAGAACTGAATAAGAAAGAACTTTGGGTGTTCTCCAGACCAGTGGCCATCTGCCATCTTGATTGCTTTTTCTTTATCTCTGTGGCATAGCCTGTGATGAGAAGAGCAATGTATTGGGAATAAGGAGCCCTGGGCTCCAATCTGGCTCTGTTGTGTCATGTTGGAAGAATCATTACTTTTTGGGTCTCAGTTCCCTCATCTGTAAAAGGAGGAGGTTGAATGAATTAATGCTGTCTGGTCTCTCTTGTCTCTACCATTTGTAAAGCTTTGATGGGAGAGGCAAAATCAGTTTTGAGGTTTTCCCTTTAGGTAGCCTCTCTGAACACTGAAAAGGCCAAAATGGGGATCCTGGATCCTTTTGGTCTTCTGTGCTTCTGGAAAGGAGCTCGATTAATGGGTATTCTCCTGCCTGCATGGCCCTGCCCTTAGCTGGAGAACAACAAAGGAGAGGATAAGGGTTTCAAATTGTGGCTGCCTATGCTGCCCAAAGTGGGAAATCTACCTATGGGCCACTGACTATGGCTGATATTTGGATCTCGAGGTTGAACCTTTCTAGGTCTTTGGGAGAGGCACATGGCACCATGGCAAAGATTTGGAGGGCATTTCAGCTAACCTTTACCTCCGATTCCTCATTGTTCTGGGTGGGGGGCATAGAGGGGGTGACCCTGAGTTATTTTTATAAAAATTAAATGTATTTTTTCCAGACAAAACTCTACTTTCTCTTTCCTACCTCTCCATATCAATTGAAAAGTAAAAAACCTCTTGTAACAAAGATACATTGTGAAGCAAAACAAAGTCCTGCTTCGACCGCATCTAAATATATACGTGTGTGTGTATGTGTGTGTGTGTGTGTGTGTGTGTGTGTGTGTGTGTGTGTGTGTGTAGGCACACACTATGGATGCAGAGCCAGGCAAACAAAATGCCTATATTAACCCATTGACCATGTCTGACACACACATGTGTTGGTATATATTTATGTATAGTTATTACATATTATCTGTGTTATGTTTTTATTTTTTGTTATTGAATACATTATTCTCCTGGTTCTGCTTACTTCACTCTGCTTATAGTTCTTATAAATCTTCCCAGGTTCCTGTGACCCTGGGTTCTTAAAGACTAAGGTGAAGGGGCAGCTGGGTGGCTCAGTGAATTGAGAACCAGGCCCAGAGATGGGAGGTTCTGGGTTCAAATTTGACCTTAGATACTTCCTAGCTGGGTGACCCTGGTCAAATCACTTGATCCCCATTGCCTAGCTTTTACCTCTCTTCTGCCTTAGAACCAGTACACAGTTCTGGTAGGGGTTTTAAGGAAAAAAGAAGACTAAGGTAAGCTTTGACTAACCCTTCCAAACTGAAAAGGCTCGGAACAGGCTCGTTGACAGCCTGCGCATCTATGTCCCAGGACCAGTCTCACCAAGTGTGGGATATCTCATTGCTGAGTTGGCTGCATATCGATAAATTTTATGGCCTCAGCAATTCTCAGGGAAGAACTCCCTAGTCCTAGAAGGGTCGAAGACTGCATTGGTGGAAGGAATCATTGTGGAACAGTGGAAAACCAGCTGACTCTGGAATCAGAGGACCTGGGTTCAAATCTCACTGTTAACATGGTGGAAATGACAGGTTAGGCAAATCACTCTGGACTTGAGTTCAAATCTATAAATAAAGGGTTGGGACTAGATGGCCTTTAATTCTGTTCCAACTCTAGTTGGAGGATCCAATGAATTCCAACCGAAATAAGTCTTTGAGGTGTTAAAGGAATGGAAATAAGAGGAATAGAGTCCACAGAGGGTTGTTGGAACTTTCCTATTGATAACATTCCTAGCAAAGACAGCCAGGCCACTGTCTGCTGTGCCCTTCCAATTCCTGGACTGATTCTCTCTCCCTTCCCTTCCCCATTTCTCAGGCTTAGATAAGAAGAAAAGCAACAGGAAAAGTAGAGACAAAATAAAGAGCTTCCCAATAAGAGGGAAACTTCCCAATAGGATGAAACAGTGGCTCTTAGGGAGCTGATGGGAACTCCTATTCCTACCCCTTGAGAGACCAGGGAGAGGGGGTAGGAGAACTTCAAGAGGGCACCTGGGGGGTCTTATACTTTCTATGTTTTGCCATGTCACGGCTCATCTTTCTGCATATTAGAACTGAGGTGGGAAATGAGAGAGATCTCAGCCCCCTAGCTCTCAAAGACTCAGACTCTGCTGATTTCAGGAAGTTGAGGGGGAGGCACCCCTGTGGGCAGTGACTGTTTGTCTCAGTCCTATCAGTGTTTGCCTTCCATTCCAGCCGAGATGTTGTTGTTCCTGAGCCTGGACTGTAAACAGTGGGGCCAAACTGGGCTCTGGGGCAGCAGCAGCTTTGACTGGCTCTTGTCTGTACTGATGGCTAGAGAGCCACAGCCTCCTCTGGGCATGTAGGGTATGATGGCTTGATGTCTTTCCTGGGAAAAAGAGGGTGAGCCAAGGGCCATATCTGTTCACAGGACGGGCCTGGGCTGGGCTACAGGATAACATCTGTATTGGGGTGGGGATGGGTCCCAGGGTTGGGGCACCATTTTCCATCTTAGATACTTGGGGGGGGGTTATTAGCTCCAAAGGCCATGGTCTATCCTAGAAGTAAGAGGACTGTGGGAGAACAGAGTCTCCCTTTGTACTGGTACCCTTTGTCCTGGTCTCTCTCTAGCTACTGGAGTAGACACTGGCTGAGAGTCCTGGGGGCCTAGGCATGAGCTGTGCTTATTAACATAAGTCATGCTTCATGTTGAATAAAGACTATGATGGAGGTTGGAGAAACTGTGAGATGGGGCCATATCATCAGGAAATATTTTAGGTGAGGGAAAGAGAGTCATCAGGACACTGAAAAGGTAAATTATTTCTTTTGTGGAGGATCCTGGTCAGCTGGAGGCATTTGGAGGGCAGATCTTGGTGATTATAGAGCTCTGGATGCAAGTGTAGGGGGTGAGGGATACGGTGCCATCCCCATGGGTGTTCCCCATCCAGGAGAAGCAAGGCTTTCTGCCCACTTTGGTGAGTGTTTTTTCCTCTTCTACTGACTGGGCCTTCCTGCTTCCTGTCTCCCCTTGCCAGGGTCAGCATTGAGCCCAAGAAACAAGCTCCTCGCCATTCACAGTGTCCTGCAGTATTCTTTAAACAACTATGTAGATAAATACCATCCTGGCCCATACAATGTTCTCCCAAGCTTGGGCCATCTGCACACCCTTTCCTATTGGCCCAGCTGAGACCTTAGTCTGGTAAGCAGCCTTCGAGATCAGAGGCTTTGATGAAGGTGAGGGAAGGATGAAGAATGGTTCTGCCCCATTTCTTTACATGGCTGAGAATCCCAGAATCTACTCCACTGAACACATCTGTTGCTTGGGCAGCTTACAGGAAGAGGGAGGACTTTAACTTCTAGGCTATCAGGGCTGGATGGAATTGAAGAGACAAGATGGTAGACCACGGAATGTTAGTAGCAGAAGGGGCCTTAGCATGTAGAATATTATAGAAGGGAGGGACGTCAGGACACTGAACCTAAAATCTTAGAGCTGAATGGAATCTCTCCTGACTGATGGGTGAATAGTTATTCCACTAAGGTCCTTGGGAGTTAATTCATGCTAACCTCTTATATTCAGATAGCCTGCCCACTGCTGTTGTACCTACTGTCTAAGAGAGTTACAACCAATCTCCTTTCTGCTCAGGCCCTGGGCAAACCCTGTGTTGTCCTGAAGGCTGGAGAAGAAGGGGAGGGGGTCGAAAAAAGAGCAGGGGAGGACTCGGGGGGGGGGGGGGGGGAGGGTTATGGCTAATAGTCCCTTTTGACATCAGTTCACACTCCACGTCTGGCCTTTGAAACCCCCCGGAGCCACGATTGGCAACAGATTTAACTCCCCAGATATATGGTTTCATTTAAGGGGCAGTAATTCTGTCAGTCTGTCTCTGACAAATGAGCCCCCTGCCTGCCACTCTGTAGGGCCAGCCGGGAGCATGTCAGCCACCCGAGAATTACAGACCCGAGCTGGCCTTCGGCAGGGAGACTAATCAGAACATGGAGGGTGCAGGGGGCTCTGGGGGTTGGTCTGCTGTAAGAGGGCCTCGGCAGGCCAGGGGTGGGGGCGACGGGAGCGAGGTCAGCATGACATCCATAAATACCCTTCTGGAACGAGACGGGATGAGATGTGTCAAGGTGCAGGGGAAGATTTGCAGCTTCCCCTGGTCCTGAGAGGAGGACTTGTAGGCTGTAGGGAGTGGGGTTGGCCCAGGGGAGTGGTGGCCAACTTTGTCCTAGGGACTATAAATTTCCATTTTTATATATATTTCAGAGGGGGGTGGTAGGGCATGTACAGGGAGACAGGAGAATAACCTTTAACTTGAGCTTCATGAAGGTTAAACCAATTGTCTTTGCTTAAATGAGGGTCCCAGCCACCTGCCTTCTAACAGACTCCCAGAATCATATAGTGCTTGAGCAGATAGGGACCCTGGAACATAGAATGTCAGAGCTGGAAGGAATCCTAGAACACAGAATGTCAAAACTGGAAGAGACCTCAGAACACAGAATGGGAAAGTTTGAGGAGACCTCAGCAATCATCTAGCCTACCTCTTCTTCCACATTTAAATGAGTAGGAAACTGAGCCAAAATGAAAGGAAATGACTCACCTAAGGTCTCTGAAATGGAGCAACTAGGTGGCACAGTGAATAGAGCCTAGAGTCAGGGAGACTCATCTTCTTGAGTTTAAATCTGGCAGTTGTGTGACCCTTGGCAAGTCACTTAACCTTATTTCCCCCAGTTACCTCATCTGTCAAATGAGCTGGAATAGGAAATGGCAAACCACTCCATTATCTTCGCCAAGAATCCCAAATGGGCTCACAAAATTGTCACACATGACTGAAAGGAATGAATAACAACAGGACTTGAAGTGGGGATATATTGGAGCCCAGATCAATCATTCTTGGGGAGTTGATTGTTAAATTTTCAGTGTGAATATTTACAGCTTAGAAGTTGGCAGATGCTACAAATTGGGGTTTGGGTTATGATTTTGTTTGTTGATTGTTAGACTTGGGAAAGTGATGGAGAAAATGTTAATAATGGGGTAGATTAAACTATAATTCATCTTGTGTACCACTCCCTCCAAAGAGTTGTTTGTTAAACATTTACCAGCATGTTCTTGATGCAAGGCCATGTCTTTTTGACTCTCAAGCTCATGATCTTCTCCATTTCATGCTGTAATGATTGATACTGGAGGCTCCATCTATTTCTCAACCAAGCATAGCTATGAATCAAAGTTAAAGCAGGAAGCAGAGCCTGAAATAGGTTTGCATTGCTGTCCAAGGAATTTGTAGGAAGAGGCCAATCATCCTAAGCATAATTATAATGGATTGGGTTAGGGCTACTCTGGCCTTTACATTGACCTGTGAGAGTCAGGAGATCTAGTTTCAAGTTCAGCTGGGTGACCTTGGGAAAGTTACTGAATGTCATCTTTGGACCTCAGTTTCCTCATCTTTAAAATGGGCATAATCATCCTTCCATTGTGTCCCTTGTGGGGTGGTTGTGGAGAAGGCTTCTACTCATCTCCTTCTAGCCTCAGAGCCACCTTGTATAGGAGATAAGGATTATTGTCCTCATCATTAGAGGATTTGTGGCAGAGCTGAGAATAGAAGCCAGGTCTCCTGTTACCCAGCCCTAGACTCTTTGTCTTACTCTAAGGAGGGTGGAGGTGGAGGGGAGGCAGAGCTAAGGTTAGGAGGAGTAAGGTTTGAGTTAGCTTTTGCCAGTGCTGATCTCTGGGGCAGGAGTTTGTATATGTAACTGCTCTGGGGCTTCCACATCCCTGGGTCACAGTGACCCCTTCCCCCTCTCTTGGCTTTAGGAGATCTTTTTTTATCTGCCATCTCATTCTGCTCCAGTGATAATAGCCCTGGGGGTGGAGGCTCCCTCTCTATCTGAGGGCTATAGCCTCAGGTCAGATCTCATAGCATTTCCTCCTTCACCATGAACCTTCTGCTGCCCTATGGCCTCCTGCTTTATGTTCTGTGTGGCCCCAGTAGCTATGGGGGACCATCCCATTGTTAGAGCTAAGCAGTTGAGGGGAAGAGAGAACATGAGGAAGGAAGAGGAGGAGGAGGAGGAGGAGGCAGAGAGAGAGAGCATATTGTTTCCTCTGCTTAGTGTTCACCTCTGTCTAGGTTCAGCTCCTACCCTTGACAGGTAGGCAGGTGGTTTGATATCCAGTCCTGTTAGACATCTGGGACTTGGCCACTGTGGAGTATCCATTCACGAACAGTTAGTTTTGATTAGGAATCAGAAAATCTGATCTAATTCACTGGATGACCTTGGGCTGGATCCATCCTCTAAGACTGAGTCTTAGTTTCTTCATCTGTAATATGAGGGATTTGAATTGGATCATCTCCACAAGATCTTCCAACACTAATAGCTAATGGCTTATGTTCTGGGGCCCCTTTCATCTCTAACATTCTGTGTTCTGATCTTCTATTGTTCTGAGGTCTTCCAGAACTTATATTTTATGTTTTCAAAGTTGTCCTAGCTCTAATATTCCATTTCTTTTCAGCTCTAACATTTTGTGTTATAAAGACTATTCAGGGGCTGGGGCTGGGGATGAGTTACTGGGTCAAGGGAGGCTTGGTAGTTGGGCCTGAAGGACTAGAATTCTGGAGGTTGAGGGGGGACTCAAATTTGGATTTTGGGACCCCTGATATGGTCTTACTTGTACCACCCTAGAACCACCCATTGTTGTTCAATTGTGTCTGACTCTGTGACCTTGTGGACCACAGCATACCAATACTGTTCTGGGATTTCTTGGCAAAGATAAAAAAAACAAAAAAACAAAAATGGTTTGCCATTTCCTTCTCCAGTTCATGTTATAGATGAGGAGACTGAGGCAAAGAGAGATTAAGAAATTTGTCCAAGGTCACCTAGCCAACAAGAATCTGGGACTGGATTTAAACTCGGGGCTTTCTGACTCCAGACCCAGTGCTTTATCCATTGTGCCACAGAGCCACAATCAATACCTGCCCAAATCAGTCCAAATCACACTTTTTCCAAAAACCTGTTGTCCAAGATCTCTAGAGACAAGACTGGGGCTCACAGCTTCTGAGTCCAGATAAGGTGGAAGATTAGCTAAGCCAGTGAGTGGGTCATCTTTGTGTCTCTGTGACAGGTGGCTGACCAGATGAAGCTTCTGCAGAACTGTTGGAGTGAGCTACTTGTCTTTGACCACATCTACAGACAGATCCAGCATGGGAAGGAGGGGAGCATTTTGCTGGTCACTGGCCAGGAGGTACCATTTTTTCTTCTTTCCCACTTCTTCTATAACTTCCACTTTCTTTGCTCCCCCAGCCTTACCCCCTTGGGACTTCTAAGAGGTCAAAGTAGAACTACTTTCCTAAGATAACATAACTTAGGTACAAGCTCAAAGATCTTGGCCTATAGTCCCTTTCCTTCCTGTAGCAAGACCCTGATGGGGATGCTGGGGCTTTAGGCCACAGTCTTATTTTTGGCAATACTTTGGGGTCCATCATTCTCTAGGATGTAAATTCTGGGTGTAAAATTCCAAGGGATGAGATTCTGGGCAGGAATAGAATTCTCTCTCTCTTCTCTTCTCTACTTAATTAAAAAATATATTTTTTTGCTATTCCTCGGTACCAGAATTGAGGTCCAGCCCCTTCTCTATATCTCGCTCCTGGCATATTCCCTCCTTTCCCCCTTAGCTCTCAGTGACCAAAGTCACTGAGAACAGTCCAGAGAACTGTAATCTGATAATTAAGAATACATGTTTCTAGAGCTTTTCATTTTTACAAAACATTATGGGTTTGTGAGGTGGGTCATGTGGGGATTCCAAGCCTCCTTTGAAAAATGAAGAAATGAAGTCTTGAGAACAAAAGTGACTCACTCAAAATCCCCCCTGCTAATTGTCTCTCCATGACATTGGGATGGAGCCCAGGTCTGCTGACTTCAAGCCCAGGGCGCTTTCCATTGCACTGAATAAAATATTAGCATGAAAGTGCTAACAGCCACGTGATAATATATCGACAAACTGGGCAGTAGAGAATGTTACAGTATGGTGTCTCAGAGCTGGAAGGGACCTCAGAGGACATCTAGTCCACACGAATCCCCCCAATACCATATCATGGAGTCTCCATTGGAGCATGGCCAGTGGAAGAGCCTTACCTTCAAAGAGAATCTGGGATTCTCTCTGACCAACCCCTCACCTCCTCCATGTTTAACATGTTACACATGATAGATTCTCAGAGATGAAGCCTTGACTCTCTCCAGCATCATTTATCTCCCAATTTGGGGGATTGACATGGAAAAAAGGTGGAAAATGTATGTGTGTGTGTGTGTGTGTGTGTGTGTGTGTGTGTGTGTGTTCAAAGCATCGCTTGATGGCTCAGTGGATGGAGCACTGGACCTGGACCCCAAAAAACCCAAGTTCAAATCTGGTCCCAGACACTTAACTAGATGAATGAGACCTTGAGAAAGTCACTTAATCCTTGTTTGCCTTGGAGGGAGCTGGGTTGTTTAGGGGATTGAGCTATGGACCTAGAATCAGGAAGATCTGAGACCAAATCTGACCTCAGCCACTAGCTATGAGACCTTGAGCAAGCCACCTAATCTATTTGTCTTGGAGGGAACTGGGTTGCTCAGGAGATAGAGCTATGGGCCTAGACTCAAAAAGATCTGAGTTCAAATATGGTTCCAGACACATACTAGCTGTCTGACCTTGAGCAAGTCACTTAATCTTTATTTGCCTTGGATGGAGCTAGGTTGCTCAAAGGATAGAGTTCTGGGCCTGTAATCAGGAAGACCTGAGTTCAAATCTGGCATCAGACACTTACTAGCTATGTGATGCTGGGCAAATCACTTAACTTTTATTTGCCTTTATCTACCAGAGAAGGAATGGCACTCCATTGGAGTACACGTCCAACAGGGAAGGAATGGCAAACCTCTTCAGGATTTTCGCCAAGAAAACCCCCAGATGGTATTGATGAGCTGCAGTCCATGGGGTCATGAAGAGTCACATGGCTGAAAAACAATAAATCGTAGATTTAAAACTAGAACGAGAGGCAGCTGGGTAGCTCAATGGTTTGAGAACCAGGCCTAGAGATGGAAGGTCCTGTGTTCAAATCTGTTCTCAGACACTTCCCAGCTGTGTGACCCTGGGTGAATCATTTAATCCCCAGTGCCTAGCCCTTACCACGATTCTGTCTTGGAACCAACACACAGTATTGATTCTAAGATGGAAGGTAAGGGTTTAAAAAAAAAAAAGAAAACTAGAACAGATCTTAGAGGTCATCTAGTACAATCCCCTCATTTTCTGAATGAAGAAACTTAGACCCAGAGAGGGAAGTGATTTATCCAAGTTCACCCAGAGGAAATAAACTGAAGAGCAGAAATTTGAACCCAGGGCCTCTTGCTTCCAAATCCCACGTGCTTTCCAGTGTGAGAATTTTCTGTGGATCTGAGAGCATTTGGCATATTATGAGTTTGCCTATGCGTCTGTGGCCATGAATGGGTGCGGATGTGTGCTTGGGGCTGTGGGGATGTCAGTGTGCATGGGCACAAGTCCCTCTGTCTGTGTGTCAGTGCATTCATGTGACATTCTGCCTGTGCTGGGGAGAGTATGCACATAGTCGAGGTGTGTGTGTGTGTGTGTGTGTGTGTGTGTGTGTGTGTGTGTGTGTGTGTGTGTGTGTGTGTGATGCTCCACTGCCTTCTAGCCTGCTCATAGCCATGTGCTGGAAGGAGCAGAGAGCTGTGGGCCTGCTCCCACCCCCTTGGCCTGCCTGACCCTGCTTGGGGAGCTGAGTCTGAGCCCAGCTCCCATTCACCAGGTACAATGATTCACAAACAACAGCAAACGGCGCTTGGGGCTCCTTTGTGCCTGGAGGGCCCTTCAGAAACTGGCAGTGTCAGCTCTGGCTGCAGCCACTGATGCTTTGGCTCCTGCCTGCCTGCCTGCCTGCCTCCCTCCCTCCCTCCCAGGCCTGGGTGATGATGGTGGGCAAGCTCAAGCTCAGGGGGTTGGGGAAGAGAGATGGGGGCCCTCTAGAACCCCAGAGCTGATACTGCCTTGCTCGGGGCCTCAGTTTGCTCATCTCTAAAATGAAAGAGCCTCGATTTGATCTTTTTCAGTCTCAGAACCCTTTTACACTCTTGAAAATTAGGGGGACCATACCACCAGTGCCCCCCAAAGGACTTTTGTTTATTTGGGATAGATCCATCGATATTTATTGTTTTAGAAATTAAGATATCTTTGGGTTATTATGAACATTGTTTTTGACCTTAGAAATCGAAAGGCTCTCAGGGACTCCTCAGGGGTGGCCAGGCAACCCTAGGAGAATGGCTGGATTAGACAATCCCCCAGTTCCCTTCTAAAATTTTGCCTAGTTTCTGTCACTACCTGAGAAGGTTAAATTCAGACATCTAGGGGGTCATGTACCAATTGGAAGAATTTTTCCTTGTTTTTTTCTCCCATAAGTTCCTGATTCTTTGTTTTGAAAATCAAGAATCTGGTCTCAGATTCATCATTGACTTGATGTGTGGCCTAGAGCAAGTCATTTCACCTCTCTAAGCTCTGTCTCTTCTGTAATATGATGACATGGAAGTAGCTGGGACAATCTAGAATGATCTAGGATGATGACCTTTGTTTCTCTGGAGAACCCTGGAAAAGAGATTAGCTGAGCAAAGAAAAGGTGGGAATGAGAGAGAGAAGATGCCAAGGTATCTCCATTTCTTCATCTCCCCGTCTCAACATGTTTCCAGAGGTGGGAGGCATTACCCTGGACCCCAGGGACTAAGAGTACTGAGCCTCAGAATAAATGACAAGGTTCCCTGCTAGAAAAAGGGGGATGGGGAAGGAACCCATCCTGGTTCTCTGTAGGCTGAAATAATCTTTGATGGTTGAAACAGTCAGAGGACCTGGAAATAGTCTCAGCTCTACCATTTAACTCACTGTGTGACTTTGGGTAAGTCACTCCCTCACCCAGGAGCTCAGTTCACATTTATGTAAATTAAGGATAAGGAACTAGATAGTCTCTAGGGTCCTCTACTTCTAACATTCTATATTCAGTTCTAATATGCTGTGTTCTAAGAACTCTTCTATCCCTAATATTCTATATTCTATGGACCCTTCTGATCCCTAACAGTTTGTGTTCCTTCTATGGCTTTACATTCTATAGTCTAAGGTTCCTTCCACATCATTCTGCATTCTTTTAAAAACAGATTTTTATTGTGATCTTTGATCTCACATCATCTTCATTTCTGAATATCTATCTACCCTGCTCCTCCTCTACTCCCTGATCATTCCCTTGTAACAAAAAAGAAAGAGGAAGAAAACATTAACCCACATTTATAGACTGACATTCTGTAACCAGAGTCAATTTAGTTCTACAAAGAAGAGGGAGGTGCATTCTTTCTCTCTCTCTCTCTCTCTCTCTCTCTCTCTCTCTCTCTCTCTCTCTCTCTCCTTTTTCTTCCCTCCTTCCTTCCCCCCCTTTCTTACTTCCTTTATTCTTTCTTTTCTCTCTTTTTTCTTTCTCTCCTTCCTTCCTTCCTTCCTTCCTTCCTTCCTTCCTTCCTTCCTTCCTTCCTTCCTTCCTTCCTTCCTTCCTTCCTCACTTCCTTCCTTCCTTCCTTCCTTCCTTCCTTCCTTCCTTCCTTCCTTCCTTCCTTCCTTCCTTCCTTCCTTCCGTCCTTTCTTTCTTTCTTCTGTCCTTTCTTTCTTTCTCTTCCTTCTTTCTTAGACTCAAGACAGTGTATTGGTTCCAAAGTAGAAGAGTAGAAAGAGCTAGGCAATAGGGGTTAAGTGACTTGCCTAGGTTCACACAGCTAGGAATTGTCTGAGACCAAATTAAAACCCAGAACCTCCCATATCTAGGGCTGGCTCTCAGTCTAACTACCTAGTTGCTTCTGGGAGATGTATTTTCTCATCTTTTCTTCCAAGATAAGCACAGATGTTACAATTGCTTTACATTCTGTTATGTTTCGTTTTTGTTATACTTTTTCCATTCAAAAGGGCCGTCCTATCTCTAATAATCCTGTCAGGTCCTTTCTGGCCCTATCATTCTATTGTCTGATATTCTAGGTCTCAGCTCAAACAGTAGATTTGAGAGTTCTTTCCTGGTCTAGAATTCAGTGTTCTGGGGTTCCTTTCAGATTTGGGGGGAGGGGAGTCTGGATCTATGAATTCATTGGTGAAGGGGATTCTGGATAAAGAAATTCTCCTTTCAATTCAGAAAAGCAGCCATTCTTCAACTGAGGGTCTTAAAGAGTTGAATAGAGGTACTGAGAAGTTGTGATGAACCCAAAGTCACACAGCCAATATGTGTTAGAGGCAGAACCCTAACCCAGATCTCTGACTCCAAGTCTGAGTTATTTGATGACGCCCCTTATCCTTTTCTCCCAGACCCACTCCTTTGAAATCATTTGAGTGGGGGGAAGCTAGGTGGCTCAGTGGCTTAAAAGCCAGGCCTAGAGACGGGACATGCTTAGTTCAAATCTTATCTCAGACCTGGCCAAGTGACTTGGGCAAATCACTTGACCCCCATTGCCTAGCCCTTACCACTCTTCTGCCTTGGAACCAACATGAAGTATGGATTCTAAGACAGAAGGTAAGGGTTAAAAAAAAAAAAAGAAAAAATATTTGAGTGAATTCAAATGAAATCAGTCAGTAGATAAACCTGAGTTCCAAGCTCTCTCTCTCCCTACCCTCCCAACCCAGACCTGGGCAGTCTATGTGCTGTTATTTCTAGAAGGGGTTATATGTCCCTGTATGGATGTGGGTGTGGAATGGGGCTGATGACTTTTTTCAAGTGACCCCAAGGAGAAGACAATTTGACCTTCTAGAATGGAGGGGGGGGTGTCTGTGTAAATATACCTTTTCAGATCCCCAATTTAGGGCCAGACAATATGTTAGAGAGTATCTAGCCCATTGTCCTCATTTTATAGCTCAGATCCAATGGGAGAACTGATATGTCCAAGTTCTCATTTCATGGCCCTTTCTATTCCATCCCATTCCACAGCCCCTCCCTCTGATTTGGGGAAGAGGCCCCTTTGGATCTTGAGTCCTGCTTCTTCTTCCTCCAGGTGGACTTGGCAACAGTGGCAGCCCAGGCAGGATCTCTTCTCCACAGCCTAGTGCTTCGGGCCCAGGAGCTTGTCCGGCAGCTTCACTCTCTACAGGTCGACAAGCAGGAATTTGTCTGCTTGAAGTTTCTCATCCTCTTCAGCCTTGGTGAGTGTGAAGTTGGGTGTGAGTGATGATAGAATCAAGGTACTTGTTAAAGATGGGTAAAGTAGGGTAGTGGAATAAACAATGGGGTTAGGTGTCAGAAGACCTGGGTTCATTGTGATCAGACTTACAAATTTTTCTGGGCCTCAGTTTCCTCCTCTGTAAAATGAGGGGATCGGACTAGATCATCTCTAAAATCTCTTCCACTTCAAAAATTCAATATTCTAAAATTCCACTAGTTTGAACATTCTGGTTTTGGTTCAGACATTCTACAACCTGAAGTTTCTTCTTGTACCAACATTTGTTTATCTAATAGTTCATGTTTTTCTGATATTGGAAAGCTATTCCCTTCCCCCTTTCCCCCACACCCAGGGGTCATTGTTCACTGGAAATCTCAGCCATTTGGTTTCTTCCTGAGGAGTCGGGCAGGCATCTATCACCACTGTCAATCAACCTTTCACAATGCAGTCTAGTTGTTTACCTTATATCCACAGCAATTTAGCAAGGGTACCCAGATGGTCTCAGCATCAAGCCACACTAAAGACATCTCTCTCACACATACACCACCATCCAAGTGAAAGAAGGCCAGGCTGATATGCCAATCAAAAACCTTGGTTGGTGGCCCAATATGGCTCTGCCATATTCCCAAGTCCAGGTGCTCACAAGAGCCATCTCCTGGCTGCGGGTATCAATTAGTCTGGGGGATTTTGCAGCAAATGTTCTTTTAAGTTGGGCAGAGCCACCCGTTCCTTCATCTATTCCACAAACACTCACTAAGTAATTGGCAGAACCCAACTGCCAGGGCAGGGGAAGATGCAAAAGCTAGATAAGACGTTCCTCCTGCCCTCCTGGAGTTTACCAAAGAGCAGGAGGCTAGACACAAAACCAGATCCCTACAGTATACAACATTATATGGCAAATACATTGAAATGGTACAAAACAAGGGCTTTCAAAGGGTTGGGGGAAGAGGTGGGAGCTCAAGCAGAGAGGACTTCTGGGAGGAGCTGGTGCGGATTTGGCTTTCTAATGCTGGGTAGGAAATCATCTGGGGAAGAGGGGGAGGAAGGACACAGGCGTAGTAAACACACCGGGGCAGGGATTCCAGGACACTTGAAGTGTAGGAGTGTCCGGAAGACGACGACCTGTCCAGCGAAGGCTGGGAGCGGAGGGATCTGGGGGAGAGCCGCGTTTGTGACGGTGAGGATGAAATCTATTTCCCCCCTTAAATTCATCAATTTTGTTGGAACACAGCCGACACACATAAACAAACACCAACAAGCCACAAAGTGAGCTCCCAGAGAAGCTCGAGGGCACAAAGGGAGTTTGTGACAGATAGCAGCTCGACTGTTCCCTTTTGTCATTTGCTGTTTGCTTAAAAAAAAGGGAAAGCTGTGTGCTTTAAATTGTACAAGCCCAGGAGCCGACAACGTCACCCATTGTGTTCAGCCCGAGTTTATCACCACTTAATATTGTCTTCATTTACATAGTTGTAGTCACGTGGGAATGTTTTCCCCCCTCCAGCTTTGCTCATTTCCCTTTGTATCACTTCATTCCAGTCTTCTTATATTTCTCTGCATTTTTCACTTGTACCTTCTACCCCCCCCTCCCCCCCTTTTTGGATCTGTCATTTTATTTTCCTTTTTGGACCTGTCTTTATTTTTTTTCTTTGGCATAGGGAATGCGCAGTGAGAAAACTCCCACTAGCGAGGCAAGTCGTCAGCTATTTAACTTAAGAGTATTAGACGGTTGCTTGGGGGTAGGTAGATGGTATTGTGTTTAGAAGTCTTGGAATAAGGAAGATCTGAGTTCAAATCCAGACTCAGATACTTAATTATATCAGCTGTGTGACCTTGGGCAAATTCCATAACCTCCCAGCTTCTGTTTCATATCGGTAAAATGAGAGTAATAACAGCATCTACCTAACAGGGTTGTCGGGGAACAAGAGAATGAGCATATTTGTGTAAAGTGCTTTGCAAACTTTAAAGGATTATAAAATGGTAAATGTTGTTATTATTATTTTTTAATAGCACCTACGGTCATATATCCAGTCCATGTTAGGTGCAGCCCTCCATTCAGCTTTTCCTGACCACAAAGTTGTGTGTGATGCTACCTTTTATTATTGCCTTCAGAGCAATAATAGGGTTAATAACAATAGGTCAATTGTTACATATTTAATATTCATAATATTATTAAAGATTGCTCTTAGAGCAACAATAAATGGTAGCTTAACACTAAATCTTACTTCAACTTGTCCCAATTTATTCAGCCATTTCCCAGTTGTTGAGCATATAATTTATTATCAACCTTTTGCTATAGATATTTTTATATAGTCAATTTTTTCTTTTTGTTTTTAACTGCCAGCTTGGGGATGGGGGAGTATATGTATGTGGTTATGGGTATGTGCAATTGGGAATGATTAGAAGGGGTCTTTATTATGTGAAACTGTTTATAATTGGTATTGTTGGATATATTTATAATTAGAGTGATTTGGGGAGTATATAATTGGGGAATGATTTGGATGTATTTATAATTGGGTGATGATGCTGGTATGTGTAGTGAGGGGGTAATTAAAGGGGAGTAGGGAGTATGTGTGGGTAGAGGGGTAATTGTGTACTATATGTAATTGTGAGGAAGTGGTAAATTGATGATTAAAGGTAGAGATTATTTTCTAAGAATAGAAGTCTGTGAGGAATGGTGAATTCTCTTCGTTATAAAGAACTACTTCTTAGTTTGATATACCCTGAGTTACTGGGGCAAGAATGAAGGTGCTAAGGGTGAATGGCACAATGGAAATCACGATGAATTTGAAATCCTCAGATGAGGGTTCAAACATAGTGTGTTGCTATG
Organism: Monodelphis domestica; assembly: GCF_027887165.1. Taxonomy (NCBI): domain Eukaryota; kingdom Metazoa; phylum Chordata; class Mammalia; order Didelphimorphia; family Didelphidae; genus Monodelphis; species Monodelphis domestica. The sequence goes on along the minus strand of NC_077227.1, from coordinate 425,949,274 downwards.
TGACCTTGGACTTCTTTCCTCAGTATTGTCATCCAATTGATGGGGTATTACTACCTATACTGCCTAGTAAGTTGGATTATTGTGTGGATCAAATGAAATGATGCCAGTGGAGATCATGGGATCATAGATTTAGTGTTAGAAGGGAATTTATGGGTCTTCTGGTTCAACTTTCTCATTTTATAGAAGCAGGCAAGGTATTTTGTAAATCATAGCACCAATAATCCTGATATATAAATGTAACATTTGTTAAGGTGCTATATAAATGTGAAAGTATAGTATAATGAAAAGAACACCAAATTTGTCATTGAAGGACCTGAGTTTGAATTTGAGTTACACTATTTACTAATTGGATCCCCTCTGGCCCTCAGTTTCCTCATCTCTAAAATTTTAACTAGGTTCCTTTCTATTCTAAATCATGTGATCCCAAGTTATTATTGTAATTGACCCCCATCCCTAGAGTTTCCCTAAATTCTAGAAGTGAGCCATATAATTACCAATCTAAAGTACTGGAACCCCTGGAGAGAAAAGATGGACAGGGATGGGAGAGACTACCCCCCAGGGAGAGGAGAAGGTGAATGCCTCCTTCACAGATAATCACTCTCTTCTCCATAGCCCAGGAAAGAACCTCAGCTGGAAGAGGTCTTTGGGCCAGCTTTGGGATACAAGTCTGCTCATCACACTAGGTGCTGCCTTCTTGGGCTCCCAGCCCAGGACCTCTGTGTTTCCATGATTAGTTCCCTTCTCACCCAGACTAAATATCCCAGAATCAGAGCAGTGGCAAAGAGAACTTCTCCTTGCCCCCCCCCCCCTCAAATTCTTTTTCTGTTTCATCAATCCTTTTCTCCCTTTCTCTGGGATTCCAGTTCTGTAACCTGCTTCCCCCCTCCCTGTGTCAACATTTCTGCCCAGACTGATCTGATGACATCTGCTGGAGTCCCATCCTCCTTCCACCCATGTACCCATCCATTACCCCACTTGTCCTCCATTCCCTATTCCTGTATCTAGTTCTCATTCCTATAACATTTTACAACTTATTATTAATAGAATTGCCTACATTTTTATAATACTTCAAGGCTAGGGGAAAAAGTTCCCTTGATTACAACCCTGAGGTATTTAGGGCAATGATTATTATCTCCACTTTATGGATGAGGAAACAGAGCTTCCAAATAGTAGTCTTTTGACTAAGGTCAGGTGTCCTTGGCTGGTAAGTGGTTTAGCCATTGGGTTTAAACCTTCTAATTCTCAAGTCTGATAATTTCCCCCTATATACTATATATCAGCAGCAGGGTCTAGTCCTGAGGGGACTTCAGAATTTGATCAATTTACTTAATTTCCTTAAGAACTCAAGATATCCTATACCACATCTCTTCTTGTTCTCTGGGTATCTGAGGTCTGGTCAATTTCGCCTTTTGCTCCTAAAACACTCTTCAAGATGGAACCTCAGAATGTAGAATTTCAGAACAGAAAGAGACCTTAGAATAGCAGAATTGAACAGGACTTAAACAGAGATCTAATAGAATTTTTACAGGATCATTTAATTTACAGCTTGATGGGATCCTAGATCAGAGGACATAAGAGGAAATACCCTTAGTATAGGTCCTGAGATTTGGGGAAGGGAAGGGCTTAGGACTATAGAAGTAAAGAGCTGGAAGGCACCTCAGGACCCATTTCCCTCCAACCAGCTTACTTTACAGATGAGAAACACTCAGGGTGCTTAAGTCCTGCAAAGGCAGGAAGCATCAAACGCTGCATTTGAACCTGAGTTCTTATTTCCAAAGCTAGCAACCTACATTTTACCACTGCTGCCTCCCCTCTCTTTCCTGATATCCCAAGGGTGAAATTCTATCTATGTATTTGTGGTGTGTATGTATGTATGTATGTATGTATCTTTCTGTCTGTCTATCCATCCATCCATTCCTCTATATCTATCTATCTATCTATCTATCTATCTATCTATCTATCTATCTATCTATCTGTCTGTCTGTCTGTCTGTCTGTCTGTCTGTCTGTCTGTCTATCTATCCATCTCTCTTTCCAAATTATGCATATATACACATATATAAACACAGACAAATATTTATACATATCCATACATGCAACATGTATTTATATATGCACACAGATCTATGTGTACACATGTTTATATATTAAATATATCATCCCTCCATCCACTCTCACATATATATATATGTATATATATATATATATATATATATATATATATATATATATATATATATATATATAGGTCCCATGAAATGTCCTCTTTTGTTGGTGACAAAGGCTGGACTAGAACCCAGATCTCCTCATTCCTAGTCCCAAACCTCTTCTGGCATTTCACCCCGCCAAACCTGGCCTCTCCCTGTCACCCTTTCTCCCGCTTAGCAAACTTGATGGGGGCTGGTCTCCCCTTCCCCCGTTCCCCCTTAGACGTCTGACTGGGCGGCCTCGGAGTGGGCAGTTTTGGAGGCAAGTCGGGGACTGGCCTGACTGGGAGGCTGCGCCCCGAGGCAGCGGCGCCTCGGGATGTGATCCCCTCTCGCTGCCTCCCCCCTCCCCAACACCCCGCCACAGTACAATCGGAGCTTGCCTTCCGCACTGACAAGGGACAGCCATTTGGTGTCTAAATAGATTTCTCTCCTGAGCAGGTAAAGAGGCTTAATTAAAATTAGGAGCCCTCTTCTCAAAATAGCAATATTTATGGAGCCGGCCCAGGGTAGCTTTGTTCTACAGAAGGGCTTAATAGAAGCTTAATGGATTGACCTAACATTCGATTTCATGACTCACATTCAGGGAGCTCGGCGGCAGCAGGCGGGGGCCGGGCGGCTTTCAGAGCGCACATTCCCTTAAGCGTTTGCAATTTATCAACAGCTTCTCGCCAACAAAAGGCGTCTTGAATAGCAGGCCCACTTGAGGGTACACACATCATCCCAGAGGCTGGAGATGTGTGAGGGGGGCCATTGTGCCCGACAGCCTTTGCAACTGTTTCCCTGTCTCCCAATGGAGTGAGTCAATGTTATTTGGACAACATTCTTTATTCCTCGCAGGAATGAAAGGATTATTCAAATATTCAATTAAACAGTAAAAAAAAAAAAAGGTTTTTTTTTCCCCTCTTTTCCCCTGAGAACCCCAGGCGAGTTCATCCAGCAGAACTGCCTATTGTCAGCGGCTGCTTGAGGGGGGGGCTGGGTTTGACATCTATCAATATAAGTTCTTTCTCCACTGCTGACACCCACTGTCACCCTACACAGATAAAAAGGGGTCCCCAAAGGCAGGAGGGGATTGTGGCAGATGCTCAGCTCCCTCCCTCCCTCCCTCCTCCCCAGGCTTGGAGGGGTAGGGAGTGAAGGGAGTGACAGGAAGAAGAAATTAATGCGAGAGGGGAGTGATTTGGCTCATTTGACCTCTTTGGGTCTTAATGCCCTGTCCTTAGTAGAAGACCTGGGGTTTTCCATATCTGGACTTGGGGTGGGACTAAAGGTGGCATTTTTAGAAAAGTGACATCATGGGGCAAGTGGGAAGAAGATTGAATTTAATAGCGTCCAGGTTGAAGTTTCAGCATCCATCCCAACTTGTTACTAATCCCAGGCAAGTTTCTTTCTTGGTGCCTCAGTTTCTTCATCTGTAAATGTGAGGATTGGACTTCTTAAAGTCCCTTCCAGCTCTAAATCTATGATCCTCCTGTTAAGTTCCTTTCCATCTCTGGGTCTCAGTTTCTCCCATTATAAAATGAGGATCATTTCTCCCTATCTCAAAGGGTTGTGTGGAAGGCATTGTGGAAGTGGAGGTTATTATTAATATGGTCTTTCCAGGCAAAGGGGTGAATGGTGCCCCTCTACTGCCCTATCATTGCCCATTGATCTATGGGTGTGTGGGCCAACATCATGGCATTAACCTAAATATTAACCTAAGGAGGCTATTTTTTGGCTAGAACAAAGGAGACTTGAAGGGTGGGGATGTGCTCTATGTCTTCAAGAGCTCCAAGGGCTGACCTGTGCAGATTTGTTCTCTGGACCCCAAGAGAGGGTGTAACTAAGACCCCTCGGTAGAAGTTATACAAGTCCAAAGTTCAGGCCAAGGTTGTATGAAAGACCTTTGGGAGGAATGCTGAGGAGGGGATTCCTGCTTCAGGGAAGGATCCGGCTAGCCAACCTCTGGGATACTCTCGAGCACAAATATTCTTGTTCCAATATTCCTTGTTCTAACATTGTATTCTAAGGTCTTCTTCCATCTCTGGGGTTCAATATTCGATTTCCTAAGATCTCTTCCAGATTGGATGATGGGGTTTTTCTCACAGTCTATGTTCTTTTTTATTACTATGCTGACTTCCATTGTCAAGTATACATATTATATAAACAAGAACAAAAGAAAAGAAATAAGAAAAGCAAAAGCAGATCTGTATATAACAAAACAAAAAAGCGATTGTAAATGATTGTACATGTAACTATAAGCTTGTTATATACAGATTTAGAAAAAAAATCCAAAATAATTTCGAGAAGGTAGTACCAAAATTGCCCTGTTTATTTCCATGACCTTTCTGGTTCCCATAGATGTATCTGGCTTTTGTTGCTGTTATTATCTTTATTTCTACAGATGTCATCTTATGGTCTTCCCTTTTCATATTGTATTATCAAATACCCTATCCTGTTGTAATATCATAAGGTCACTTCCAGCTTCAACATTCTATGCTCTCAGATCTCTTCTAGCTCTCACACTGTGTCCCTAAGATCACTTCAAACTCTATGAGTTGATGCTCTAGTTAGGTGATAGGGATGGAATGGAGGTGGCCACAGAAACTCTACCCTGACTCCTTCAAAGCCTTTGATCATGGTTGAAAGAGCCTCATGTGGGCAGGTTGGGTCTCTCTCATTTCCCCTGGCTCCTGTCCAGCAGGGTGTTACCTGCCTTCTGGGCACTGCCTTCCCTTAGCTGGTAGTCCCGAGGAGTCCATACCTGTGCCCTCACCTAAGTCTTGGATACAGATATTCTTGGATACAGAACAGGGAAGGACTTGATCAAAGACCCTGATGACAGGGGAGAATGGACACTTGGGGCTAAAGGCGCTACCAGCTCATATCTCCTTGAATCTTTTTGGGTATATTGGCAGGGGGAGGAAGAAGGTAAATGAGTCCTAGCATAGCATAGTTTGTTGTTCAGTCTTTTCAGGCACATCCTACTCTTGGTGAACCCATTTGGGATCTTCTTGGCAAAGATACTGGAATGGTTTGTCATTTCCTTCTCTATCTTGCAGATGAAGAAACCGAGGCAAACAGGATTAAATGACTTGTCCAGGGTCACACAGCTATTATCTGAGGCCAGAGTTCAATTTAGGACCAGTCTTCCTGACTCTAAGCCTGGCGCTCTAATCACTGCACCTTCATATGAAAGTAGAAAGTTGATTCTGATGTCAGAGGACTTGAGTTCCAGTTCTGCTCCTAATATTTACCACCTGTGTTACCTTGGGCCAATTGACCTCTGTGTGCCTCAGTTTTGCCTTTAAAAAAAAATAAAATGAGAGAATTGGACTAGATGGCTTTTGGGATCCCTTCCAGCACAGATATGTGATAAAATGGTCCAACTATGTTGTAAGGGGCACCTAGGTGACTCAGTGGACAGAGAGCCAGGTCTGGAGATGGGAGGCTCTAAGTTAAAATCTGGTTCAGATGCTTTCTAGCTGTGTGATCCTAGACAAGTCACTTGCCTGGCACATACCACTCTTCTAGCTTAGAAGCTATACTTGTATCCATTCTAAGACAGAAGGGAATGTTAAAAAAAAAAAAGATCCTGCAGGATCCTGCAGGACTGATGTTGCTCAGAGCACTATCTGGGATGCCCCTTGGGGAGGCACCTCAACTCTAATAAATCTACTTCTCTGGGCCCTTCTAAGGGCCAAGAGCCTTCTCTGGCTGTGCAACCTTGGAAGAAAGGGCAGAAACAAGTGCTTATTAAGCATCTACTGTGTGCCAGGCACTGTGTCAAATTCTTTCCAAATATTATCTCATTTGATCCTCACAGCAAGCCTGGGAGATAAGTGCCATTAACCCTATTGGGGAAACAGAGGCAGACAGAGGTTCAGTAACTCGCATCACTAGTCACATAGCTAGTGAGTGTTGGTGGCTAGATTCAAACTCAAGTCTTCTGGGCTTTAGGCCCTCTGCTCTCTCCACTGCAACGCCTTAGGTTTGTTTCTTTTATGCACTGGGCTGCAGTCAGGCACTTGAAACATAGGGAAAAATAAGACCTGGGTTTGAATCTGGTCTCTCCTGCTGACTCATTGTGTGACCTTGAGCAAACCTCCCCCCTCCCCCTTGATATTTCCTTTGTAAAATGAGGGAGCAGACTTAGGATCGGCAGCAGAGCAGAAAAAACACCGGACTTCAAGATAGAGCGCGGGCTCTGAATTCTGGCCCTGACATTCACCAGCTGCATGCCCATATTTCTCCTTTTGTCAAATAGGGAGCATCCATGCCTTACGGAGAGAGCTGGAAGCCAAGTCCTTTGAGAACTTCCAAATGCTACTGAAATCTGAATTATTATCAAGAGGGCTTTCTAGCAAATTAGAGTTTGAAGGGACTTTGGAAATCATTTAACTCAGCCTCCTCATTTTATAGATAAGGAAACTGAGGCCCAGGGAAGGGAAGCAACTTTCCCAAAGTTATATAAGTAGTAAGTAGTAGAGTCAAGATTATTATTAAACAATATTTCTATAATGTATGATTATTCACATAATTATATGATATTTATGTTAAGTTGCTCTAATAATTTTTATGTTAGAAAATGATCTATTACACCAATATTTCAAACCTCGATGATTTCAGCAGTGTGGAGGCTTCCTCCACCACTTCAGATCAGGGCCCCTCTGTAACTTGGCAATGGTTCTGAGAGTTGCTGTGGCTGGGAAATTTATAATATTGGCGGCCAGCTTTGTAATGAGCCTCTTGATTTAGAGTCACGCCAGTCATCCCATAGCACATACAGCTTGTCATTGGTTTCCAATTTGGAGCTTTTCAGCTTTGTAGGACCTGTCAACCAATCAATTAGTCAATCTAGAATCAATTAAGCACCTCCTAGGTGCCGGGCCCTGAGCCTCCCAGGCTTGCTGAGAGGATCAAATGAGGAAAAGGCTTAGCCATGTTGCCTGGCACACAGTAGATACTTAATAAATGCTTGTTTTTGTCCTTTCTTCCAAAGTCACCCAGCCAGAAAAGGCTCTCAGCCCTTAGAAGGGACCAGAGCAGCAGATCTCGTAGAACTAAGGTGTCTCCCCAGAGGGGCATTCCAAACAGAACTTGTAGTAACATCAGCCTGACCTTCAGGATCCAGGGAGAATTTACTGTTTCTTGAGGAAAGCAGGGAGCAACTGGGCACCAAATCCCTAGAAGATGAAAGGAGGAATGTGAAGAGGCAAATTAAACAGTTGTGGACCTCAAGGAGCTTCCATTCCATCATGGAAAACAATATATACACCTATAAGTGTGCAAAAAAAACATAAACAAAAATTCAAAATAATGGGGAGGAGACACTGGTTCCTGGGGGCATCAGGAAAGGCCTTCCTGCAGGGAGTGCCATTTGAGCTGAGTTTTGGGGAAAACTAGGGATTCTAAGAATCAGAGCTGAAGAGAGAATGCATTCTAGGCATGGAAATGGGAAATGGAGTACCGTGTGTGAGGAACAGTAAGGCAAGTTGGACTTGGATTCGACTATAGAGTATATGAAGGAGAGTACAGCAATTATTACTAAATTTGAGGGGTGACTTGGTGGCTTAGTGGATAGGACCAGGCTTGGAGATGGGAGGTCCTGGGTTCAAATTTGACCTCAGATACTTCCTAGCAAGTCACTTAATGCCCATTTCTAGCTCTTACTGCTCCTTTGCCTTGGAATCAGCACACAGTATCCGTTTCAAGACAGAAAGTAGAGATGTGTGTGTGTGTGTGTGTGTGTGTGTGTGCGTATACACACACACACATATATACATATATACATGAGGAGAGGAAGAGGAGGAAGAATAAGACACAGAGGAAGGGGAGGAGAAAAGAAGAAGAGGGGAAGAAGGAGAGAAGGAACAAAAAGGAGGGAGAGGAAGAGATTAGAAGAAGAAAGCACTAGATAACTCAGTAGGTAGAACATCATGCTTTTGACCTACAGGTCCAAGGTTCATGTGACCATCTTTTTCTATGAGGCACCATGTTAGAAGAAAGAGAATTGGATTTGGAGTTAGAAGATCTGAGTTCAAATCTTATCCCTACCACTTATTATTTGAGTGAGCTGAGGCAAGTCATTTAACATCATCTATAAAATGAGGAGATTGGATTTAACAGCTTCTAAAAGACTTTCCAGTTCTAGAGTGATGATAATAATAATAATAACAACAACTAACATTTATATAACTTCTACCATGTGCCAAGAACTGTGCTAACGTCTTTATAAATATCTCATTTGACTCTCACAATAACTCTTGGTGCTATTATTATTCCCATTTTACAGATGAGGAAACTGATGCTGACATAAAGTGATTTGCCCAGAGTCACCCAGTAATGACCACATCCCAGACTTTGAGGCCAATCATCTATTCAATTGATCAAACTGAGTAAAATCCCAGTTTACTACTTTGCAACAAGAGAATTATGATTCAGAGACATAGAGTGATTTGCCCATTTAAGCAGTGAGTGAGCTGAAACTCAGACCCAGGGGTTCTGATTCTAACTCAAGTCCATAGTGCCAGGTTACTGGGGGAGTAGGGTGGCATTTGGCTTCTGGAAATGCAGAAAGGCTTGAAATCCCCCTTGAGCTTTTTATAAAATGATGGGACAGGAGTCAAAGGATGTGAGTTTGAATCCCTATTTAGACGCTAATCATATGACCAAGTTAAATATAAGGAATGGGATCTGTGGACTTCAGAACTCCCCATAAATGAGAATAATTATTATGCATAGATTTAATTCAGTATTTCATGGAGGAGTAGTATAGTGGACAGAACATCAGAATAATACACTCAGAGATCTAAGCTCTTCTACTCACTGTATGACCTTGGCAAACTCTTTTATTCCTCTGAGCATCCATTGCTAAAGGGTCTTTGCCCTACTGGCTCATAGAACCATGCGGATGAAGCTCTGGGGAAATACAAAAGGACTATTGCTAATAACTTACTGAATTATTCAGATATGTTCCTCCACTGAATCCACCTTTGATGCCTCATGTTGGCCCAGAGATGATGAGTTCTCAGAGGCTCTGTCAGCAGAGCATGAGCTTGGGCAGATTGGACCAAGCCAAGAAGGTAGAAGAAGGCTTCACGTCTATGTGGGCAATGGGCTGGGTATCTGTTGTCTGAGGATAAGCCTTGATCGGAGAGCTCCACTGGGGAGGGGGCGTTTCAGCCAGGGGAGCTCATCAGTTTGACCCACTAAGGCACATAGGAGGGAGTCCACATAGGGGTGCAATTCATAGAATGATCCCTTGAGAGCTGAAAGGGATCTGAGGGGCCACCATGAGTCCAGCTCCATCATTGTGCAATGTGGGAACTGAGGCTCAGTGATTCTAAGTGACTGGCCTAAGGTAGATAGTAAATAGTAGACCCAGGATAGGAACTCAAGACCTGTGACTCTAGGTCAGAGTTCCAAGTTCATTGCTGCTTCTCTAAACTCCTCATTTTATAGCCTGAGACACTTCAGCACTGAGGGGAATTGACTTGTCCAAGGTCATATAGTAAATAGAAGAGCTTAGCTCTTCAGGCATATTATTTTCATGTTCTTTCCACCTCCATGAAATGCTGACTTAAAACTATTCATAACAATTCCTCTCATTTATAGAGTTCTGAAGTCCACAAATCCCATTCTTTATACCTACAATATAGTTAGCGGTAGAACAGGAATTTAGACTCAGATCCCTTGAGTCATGTCCTATTATTTTATAGATAAGTAGACCAAAGACTCAAGAGGTTAAGTGCCCAGTCTATTTTCATTTAAAATTTTTATGAATTTGAGTTATAAAAATTAATATTTTCAGTTTAAATTTTTATTACTAAATCTTAGATGAGAGAACTTAAATTTATAGCTTATTAAAAAAAAAACACCTTTACCTTCCATCTTACCATCAAGACTAAGTATTGGTTCCAAAACAGAAGAATGGTAAGTGCTGGGCAATGGAGTTTAAGTGACTTGCCCAGGGTCACACAGCTAGGAAGTGTCTGAGGTCAGATTTGAACCCAGGACCTCCCAGGTCTAGGCTTGGCTCTCAATCCACTGAGCCATCTAGCTGCCCCTACAGTTTAATTTTAACTTTGTAACATAAGATCACAGGCAATTTCTCAGAGTGGGAGGGGGTCTCAGTACCCTGAGCTGTGATGTTGCAAGAGCCTTCTCTCTTACATAGGCACCGTTGGGCCCTGGGGCTCAGCTAGTGTGTGTTCATGGAGGAGGGGATGAAACAGGGATCAGTATCTGGGGGCACCTTAGCCTCTGGTTGCTTGGGCTCAAATTTCCCTAAAAGCTGTTGTGGACAACAAGGGCCTTAGGCAGGCGCTGTGGGCGGGCAGGGGGATCAGGGTTTCCATGATCATTGAGCTCTCTGGACCTCTCCAGCGCTCAGGAGTGTTAGGAAGGATTAGACGTAGGGCTTTTCACGAGGGGCAGAGACTAGGTTGTTTCCACCTGACTGGCTCAGGCTCCATTCGCTCCCTTCTCCTCCTCCTCCGGCCCCCAGATTTACCAGGAGGGAAGTAAATACGCAAGCAGAGGGGAAAATTCACCTGATCATAGAGTAGAAAATTGGAAAGATCTTTAGAACATAGAGCGTTAGAGCTGGAAAGAACCTTAGAACATAGAATGCTAGACATAGGAGGGATGCTGGGACTTATTTAGTCCAACTTCTTCCTTTTTTTTCAGGCAGGGAAACAAAGCCAGAGCAAAGAAATGACTTGCTAAAATTCACACATAAGTAAGTGTATGGCTGGAATTTTAATTCAGTTCTTCTGACTCTGCATTCATTGCTCATTCCAGGTTACCATGCTACGTGGTGGTAAGATGTGGATAGAAAGCAGAGATTTAAATCCAGCTTCAGATACTTACCATGTGACTTTGGGCAAGTCGATTAACTTCTATTTGCCTCAGTTTCCTCAACTGTAAATTGATTAACAATAGCACCTGCCTCCCAGGGTCATTGTGAGGATCAAATGAGATAATAATTGTAAAAAGAGCTCAACACAATGCCTGGCATGTAGTAGGTTATATATACTTTTCCCCTTTCTTTTCCCCTTCCTTCCTATCTTTCAATTCAATTAATTTCCCTCAGAAGACATTTTTAAAGTGTCTACTAGAGGGGGGTTAAATAGCATGGGGGATAGAGCACCAGGGCTAGAAATGGGAGGTCCTGGGTTCAAATCTGACATCCTCAGACACTTCTTAACTGTGTGACCTTCCCCCTGCTTCTTCCCCCTTTACCTAACCCCATTACTTAGTCCTTACTGCTCTTCCGCCTTGGAATCAATACAACAGTATTGATCCTAAGATGGAAGGTAAGGGTTTAAAAAATAATAAAATGTCTATTATGTCCAGGGACCCTATATTTGATTCTAAAATACAAGAATCAGAAACCATATGGTCCTTGCCCTCAGGAGGTTTGCAGTCTGTTAAGAGGAGTACAACATCTTCACTAATAAGTTTGATAAAGTTAAAACATGATGAATGAATGAATAAGCCTTTGTTCCCTTCTTTACCTGAGGGATACCCATAGAATGATCAGACCCGCTCTCTAGGAGCTCAGACTCTAAGAGGAGGAGGCAATAATACATTGAGGAGGTTTCAGCTACAAGGCAGATGGAAAGGTCTTATAGTCCTTAGCGGGTAGTGGCAAAGCAGATGGTAACGCATCCTCTTAAATGTCATTTCCACTGATAAAATCATACCTGTTTCTGATTTGGAACCATTTGTTGGTGTCAAGTTCTTTGATGTGAAGAATTTTATTTACTGGGTCTTTAGGAGCTGCAGTTGCTAAAGGATGCAGGGCAAAGGCAGCCAGGGTAGGGGTGGTGTCATACTTGCCCTTCAGTGGCAGTTGGTCAGTGCCTGTGATTGGTGATGGCAGTGGAGGATAGAGAAGGTGGACCTTTTCTCCACAGGGACTGTTCCCCTCTTTTATGGCTTTGGGGGCCAGGCTAGAAGCAGGACTAATAATCTAGGCTTTTTCCAGTCAGGGCTCTTGGGTTCAGGGTCCTGGACTCTTTCCAAGAAGGGTTGGGAGCAAAGGAGCAGTCTAGGCAAAGTGCTCTAGCAAAATTTTTTAGAGAGAGATCCTTTCAGCTGGGGTGGGGGAAGAGTGGGGATCAGAGAGGGCTTCCTGGAGTAGGTAACACCTTTGCAGGACCTATCAGGAAGGATATCTTTCTCTCTTCCTTTTTTTTAAGCTTTTAAAATATTTCCATTTTTTCTTCAGTTTTTGACAATAGTTATTTGGCATTTGGGCATTCAGATTCTCTCCCTCCTCTGCCCCTCCTCCAGGTGGTAACTAGTCTGATATAGGTTATACCAGTGCTGTCATGTAATCCATATTTCCATTTTCCTCATGTTGTGAAAGAAGACACATAACACACATTCAATTAAAAAAAAACCCATGAGGGAAATAGTGAAAAATGGCATGCTTTGATCGACAAACAGACTCCAACAGTTCCTTCTTTGGTTTTGGAGAACATTTTTCATCATGAGTCTCTTGGGATTATCTTGGAAGTTTGCTTTGTTGATAATAGTTTAGTCTTCAGGAAGAAAGTTTTCAACAAGTGGAGCTCGTATCTTTTGTTGAGAGAATGAGAAAATTAGGGGACCCAGAATTAATGTCTTCAGGAAATTGAAGGGCTGCTAATGGACTTACAGATAGAAGTAAAATGTTATGTTACTGGAAAGCAGAATTTGGCTTATCTTTTTATTTATTTTTTGTTCAATTTAATTTTAAAAAGTTTTAATAACAAATATCCACATGAGTTTTCCAAAGTTATATGATTCATTTTGTCTCTTTCTCGTCTTCCCTCCCCCCTCCTGAAGCTGACAAGCAATTCAATATGGGTTACACATGTATTATCACCCTAAACCCATTTCCATATTATTCACTTTTGTAAGCAAATAATCTTACAAAACCAAAATTCCAAACCATAAACCCAAATAAATAAGTGAAAAATCATATGCTTTCATCTGTATTTCTGCTCCAACAGTTCTTTCTCTGGAGGTGGAGAGCATTCTTTGTCACAAGTCCCTCAGAATTGTCTTGGACCGTTGTATTGCTGTTTAGTAGCAAAGTCTATCACATTGGATCATCCCACAATATTGCTGTTACTGTGTATAATGTTCTGGTTCTGCTTATTTTACTCTGTGTCAAGAACTTGGATTATCTTAAAACAAACACACAAACAAACAAACAAAAAACTTCCTTAGAATGAGAGCTGTCTCTAAGTGAAATGGGCTGCCTCAGACCATGGTAAAAGATCTCCATTACTGGAGCTCTTTAGTTAAAGGCTGACTGGCCACTTGGCAGGAATAGTTTGATTAAGGTTTACAAAGTGTGTCTTTCTACCACAGTCCTGTGAGAGATATAGGGCAAGTCCTGTGCCATCCCATTTATGAAAACAAACAAACAAACAAACACAACCCCCCCCTTCCATCTTAGAATCAATACGTGTATTGATTCTAAGGCAGAAGAGTGGTAAAATCTAGGCAATGGGCATTAACTCACTTGCCCAGGGTCATATAGCTAGGAAGTGTCTGAGTTCAGATTTAAATCCAGGACCTTCTGGTTCCAGACTGAGCCATCCAGTTGTCCCCCACCCCATGTCATCCCATTTTATAGAAGAAGCCAAGTAACTGAGAGGGGAAGTGATCAGTCCAAACTGATCCCATTCCCTTTCCCCTATACCATATTTATACCAGGTTGTACTGGGCATCCTCTCCATGGGAATCTGTGTGGGAATGTATATCTCTCCAGTTGTGAATTCCCAGACCTCAAGGACTAAAGTATCTCATTTTTATAATCCTTAGAGTAAGCAAGTGTATCATCAAAACTTTATAAAGATAGTCTTGAGGTGAAGGATGGCGACCACGGAGGGGGATGATGTGAATGAGGAGAATTACAACTTTAAAGAGGTGCTGGAGATGATAGTGACAGGGACGCAAACAATAGGAATGAGGATAAGAGTACCAACTGATGTCCAAAGGTAATGATGGTGATGCTACTGATGCCCCCTCCAATTAAATGCTTCACAAATCAATTTGCCTCATGCACAGATTTGAGCATGCTATTACTTGACTTAGATCCCTTTTATGTCTGTCTATTACCTGTAGAATAAAGTCCATTCTTTATTTGGTATTCAAGGGACTTCAGGATCTTTCCAGTTTTAGCAAATGCTGCTCCATTCTGTGTACTTTATGCTTGACCAGACGAGGCTAAATTGTCCCCCATGTTTTCCTACATTGAACCTTTATTCACTCTATCCTCCATGCCTAGAATTCCATCCTTCTCCATCTATACCTGTTGAAATCATACTCATCCCCAAAGATCAAGCTTAAACATCACCTTCTCCAAGAAAATTTCTCTGATCTGAGCAATTAGAAGTCATCTTTTACGGAGGCAGCTAGGTGGTGAAGAGGATACAGTGCTTGGAGATGGGTTCAAATCCATCCACAGACAATTACTATCTGTGTGACTATGAGTAAGTCACTTATCATCTGTATGCCTCAGTTTCCTCATCTATGAAATGAGGATAATAATGGCACCTACCTCCAAGGGTTGTTATGAAGATCAAATGAAATAATTTTTAAAGGTCTTGTCCCATAGTAAATGCTATCTAAATGTTAACTATATTTATATTTCCCTCCTAAACATTTTTTGTTTATATCTTTCTGTTAGATGTGGAAGGAATTTGTACATCCCATGGTCCATTTTACTCATTTTATAGTGATAGAGACAAGACCTGTGATTTCACTAATATAGGGAGCTCCATGATGAGGAAACTCCTTTTGCCAATGTAGGCATCATCTTCTCTGCATCTCAGAATCTTAGAGAATGTCCTGGGGGTCCTGAGAGGTGGTGTAATTAGCCAGTATGTGTGTGTGTGTGTGTATAAGTAGATTTGAACCCCGGTCTTCCTGGCTTTGGGGATGGCTCCCTATTTTGCCACATTTATAGAGGAGAAAATGAAAGTATAGACAAGAGAAATGACTTGTCCACAGTCATATAATAAGTAGCAGAGTAAGGATTTGAACCTAGGTCCTCTGGCTCCAGATCTCTTGTTTTTTTCCATTGTATGTGCTGATTAATAATGGGATCATTGACATGATGGGAATGGGGATAAGGGTGTTGAGGGGATAAGGATGAGGACAGAGGAGCCGGAAGAGACAAGGGAGGTGGTGATGCTGATGCTGTCCCCATCTTGCTGCAGATGTGAAGTTCCTGGAGAATCACAGCCTGGCAAAGGATGCACAAGAGAAGGCCAACGCAGCCCTGCTGGATTACACCATGTGCCATTACCCACACTGTGGTGACAAGTTCCGGCAGCTGCTCCTGCGCCTGGCCGAAGTGCGTTCTCTCAGCATGCAGGCGGAGGAGTATCTCTACCACAAGCACCTAGGTGGGGAGGTCCCCTGCAACAACCTGCTCATCGAGATGCTGCATGCCAAGCGGACTTGAGCCTCTGGCCCGGCCCTGTCCGGCCCCAGGGACTCTCAGAGGAGCTGGGATCGAGGCCATGGGCCAGGGGAGGGTGGCCTTGGTTCTATCTGGAGATGATTTATTTTATTATCACAAGGCTGGTGGGTCTTACTTTTTGGCACTGCTCCATTCCTGCCCTCCCAGGGACATGCTCCCTGACCAGTGTTTGGGAAAGTAGGGGAGGGGGGATGGCCTGGATCCCTGGTGTATGTGTGTATGTATATTGTGTGTGAGCACATGTGCCCATGTGTGCCTGCAACTTCCAGGCCCCTGGCTGATGTCCTGGGAGGTCAAATCTTGGCTTTGCTACTTGCTTTCCGTGTGACGTTGGGAAGTCCATTCCCCGCCCTAGGACTTGGTTTCCCTCTCTGTAAAATGAAGTGGTTGGACTAGACGATCTCTAAGACCCCTTCCAGGTCTACATTCTAGGATTCTATGGTAATTACCCTGGAGAGTTGATGGGATAGAAAGAGCTCTGACCCCAGAGTCACAAGGCCAGAGTTCTAGTTCTGGCCCTAATGCTAACTCATTGTGTGGCATTGGGCAAGTCAGTTTCCTTCTCTGTGCCTCAGTTTCCACCTCTGTAAAATGAAGATGAGATAATTTTGGGTGTCTTTTCTAGCCCTACCCTTTTCTTCTTCTATACAGCCCCTGCCCCTCTAGAGATCCTGCTTAGCCCAGTGACTGACAGGCTAAGCTGCCTCCCTGCCAGCCACCAGCCCTGAGCTCTCAGGGGAGATGTGGCACATTCTCTCTATTCCATCCTGATCTTTATGCCGAGGGGCTGAAACACCAGGACTGGGTTGGAGGGGATGTGGTGTTACTTCACAGGGAATCCTTTCTCCTTAGTCTCAGCCTCCCTATGGGACAGACCCAGACTTCATAATACCCCCAGCCACAGGGAGAAGATAGGAGAGAGGAAAAGAGGGGGCAGAGAATCTCCTCAGTGTAAAGATGAGAGAAAGCCCCCAGCATATCATGCATTTGTCTGATTTTTTCATAAACCCTTAAGAAATCATAGAATGAGTAGGAGCAGGGTGGGAAGCAGACCCTGATTCGTAGACCTTGTTATTTTAGCAATAAAAGTGTCATGCCGGCAGAGGCTCATGGGGGGCAGCAGGAACTTGGAAACCAGCTTGGACAGGAAGCCCCCTGACTTCCCTCATGAAAATATTCCATCCTCTTAGGTGGTAAATCTAGGCTGACATTACCTGTAAGGCTTCAGAAGAGGACTGCTCTTCTCAATGTTTCCATCACTCCTTGAGAGGGAGATGGAGTTCTCTGTGGGAGCGATCTGGGGACAAACCTAGGATCTGAGGAGAGGGAGGGGAGAGAGTTTAGAGTTGGCATCCACTGCAAGATCCCTTATTGCTGTTATATCTCCATCCCCAACATCTTCATTCTTCCCTAGCTCCATTATGGAGTTGGCAATCATCTCTGCAGCCCTTTTAATTACAGGGAGTTGATGTTTTCCTATCCAGAGCAGACTCGTTCCTCTTGGCCTTGGAGGACAGACAATTTTAGGAGTAGTGGGTAGAAATTGCAGAAAGACAGATTTAGGAGTTCCCTAAGGAATAACATCCTCATAGCTAGGGCTGGGCTGACCAGATGTCCAATGGATTTCCCATTCCTGGAGGGCTTCATGTAAAATATGGATGACCAATTTGTTGGGGACATTGTGGAGGGGATTCATCTTCAGGAATGATGGGGGGAGTCCTCTGACCAGGTGACCTTGGGGTCCTGTCTAGCTCAGAAATTACACAATTCAAGATGGTCAGGATCTCTTGCCTGCCTTCATCCCCCAAGGGAATGCTAGATCTTTAGGGGGTAGTTTGGCCCCTAGAAGGGTTCTTAGTGGTGTGTGTGTGTGTGTGTGTGTGTGTGTGTGTGTGTGTGTGTGTGTGTATGAAGTGAAAGAAGTCCTGAGCTTGTGAGGCCTCTGCTAATGTGGAGATACACTGGTCCATTGAGGAGGGCAGAGGTCAGTCTCTTTTCTGTCTGTCTTGTAGACATCCAGGAAGAAAACAGGTTGTCAAGGAGCACTGTTTGCCCCCCCCCCCCCGGATCTTTTTCTCCTTTTATGGGCTGGGGGAAACAAAAGCAATGTTGAGGCAAAGGGCTGGGGAATGAGTGCTCTAGCACCTGCCAATCATAATACTCATCTGCCTGGTACTGGTCTGCTTGCCCTTCCCCTTCTGGGATCTATCCTGAAGCCTCTGTCTCCTCTTTTGCGTTGTGCTCTCAGTGGCCCAGAGCCTTTGTAGATCTGTCCTCAACCCCAGTTCCCTGGCACCACCCTCTGTCCCTCCATCTGCCTAATTTACCAGGGCTGGGCTGGGAAGCTAGGTGGGGTGAGGCAGGAGGACTTCAGAACAAGACAGTGCATGAATAGATGAACCAGGGGCTTTCCCCCTAGAGCCTTCCTTGCTGCCATTTGCCTGAACCTGAACTTTGGTTCAAAAGCATGGGTGTTTTTTCCTCCCTGTCTGTCAGTCTCTGTCTGTGATTCAATCCCCACTGAACGGCGGTCCATTGAAGAGCTGGTGACTGGCGGATGGGAGACACACACTGTGTCCTCTTTCTGGAAAACAAGAAGTGCCCTTAAGTGTCTCCCCCTCCCCAGTGGGAAGGTCTCTACCCTTCTCCCCTCCTCCAATAAATTTTGCAATTGGTTTGAAAGTGTTTTCATTTTTGTTTTTTGAAGCTTGAAGTACCAATCCTGACTCCCTTTGCTTGAGGTTCTGAGGGAAGATGAAAGGGTGGTAGATGAGGCTGACATTAAAAACTCAACAGAGACAGACATGTAGACCACCAAACCTGGTTAGTCCCTCTAGGACACCATCTACACATCACCACTCTGAGCCTCAGTTTCCTCACCTGTATGATTTCTAAGATTCCTTCCAGCTGTGACATTCTGTGTTTTGGGTCTTTTCTAGGAGACACATTCTATGTCTTAAAGTTCTAAGAGTCAATGTTTTAGCATCCTGTATTCCAAGCTCCCTTCCAACTCTAATATGTTATATTCCAGCTCTAACATTTTGTGTTCTAAAGTCCCTTCCAGCTTTAACATTCTATGAGTCTATGATTCAAAGGAGTTGGGGTAGGAGCCTTGGCTTGTCTCCTGCTTCCTAAAATGAGGTTCCCATGTCCCAGAGTAATCCAGCTGCTGGCCAGACACAGAAGGCAGATTGGTTTTGCCATGGTGGGAGGGGGATAAGAATAGGGGTGGGCAGGGCAATATGGGTGGTCATGTGGATCAGTTAAGCTGAGTCAAGGGGAGGGGGCAAGTGTTTGATCAGATTAGAAGGGAGGAGGGTAGAAGAGCCTGGATGCAAACAGACCCAAGTTGGACTCACAGAATTAGAAGAAAAGTAACATAATTGGTGAGAATACTTAGAAATCTCTGGCTTAAATCCCCATCATTCCCACTCCCTGGACAAGAGTCCTTCTTCTCCCATGTCCAGCCCTCCTGATTCCCTGTGTTGGATGGAATGAGACTCTTCATTTGCCCTCTCAAACCTCTTCCATGACTTCAAACTCAGATGAATCTAACCTAGGAGAGTTGTGTGCCATCCATCTCCATGGTGATGAAGACATTAGAAGAATGCTGGGAGGAGTGAAACTGGGGAGGGGAGCTTAGCAGGAGAACCATCCCCTCACCAACTCCCACCTCGACACACACACACACACACACACACACACACACACACACAGAGCTTTGGGGATCCCTAAATATGGGTAGCCTAAATCAAGTGCTTCTTTTGATCTGATATTAACCCCACTCCATCTCTTTGGCGAAGGAGGGTTAGTGCTTGGGGAGAACAGCTTCTGGCCCATTCCTTACAGTACTGTCTGGGTTAAAATAATTCATGAATTTAGGATCTCATTAAAGTAGGTCCTCCCCTTTCATTGAAACAGACCATACTCCTTTCTTGTCTTAGCAAACAGTATTCATCAATCAACCAGTACTTACTAGGTACTAGGAGCTGGGGCAAATACAATACAAAAGTGATTTAGTCTATGCCCTCAAGAAGCTTATATCCTACTAGAAAACACAGGTAGGACACACACAAAATAAAAAGGGAGTTAGTGAGAGAGAATAACAACTGGAAGAATCATGAAAGGCTGGAAGGAGGGCTCAAATTGAACTGAACTTTGAAGAGAACTAGATATTTCAAGAGTCAGAGGGTAGAAGAAGAGAGTATTCCAGGCCAGATGGATAGTCCATGAGAATGCAGAAGTAGAAATGGAATGCTACAAGTGGAGAAAAGCCAGCCAATCAATTGGGGGCACAGTGGATAGAGTACCAAGCCTGGAGTTGAGAAGGCTCATCTTCATGAGTTCAAATCTGGCCTCAGATAACTTACTAACTGTGTGGCCTGTCTACTCAGTTTCCTAATCTGTAAAATGAGCTGGAGAAGGAAGTGGCAAATCACTCCAGTATCTCTGCCAAGAAAACCCCAAATGGGGTCACAAAGAGTCAGACAAGATCTAAATGAGTGAAGAACAACAAGCAAGTCAATGTAGCTTGACTGTAGAGTAAATGAGGTCATTAACATGTATCATCAGGGGAAAGTAGACAGGAACCAGAGTATAAAGGACTTCAAACACCATTTATTTTAAGGGTAATGGGGAGCCACAAAAATTTCTTGAGGTAGAAAAGTGATACGTTCAGATCTCTGCCTCAGGAATGCTGTCTTGGCAACTGTGTGGAGGCCAGGCTGGACAGGAGGCTATTGCAATAGCATCAATTAGAGGAACTAAGAACCTGGACAACTGTGGTTGTGGTGTGTGTGTGTGTGTAGAGAAAAGGGGATGGACTCTAGGGATGTTGAGGAAGTGGAATCAAAAAGACCTGGCAAATGATTAGATTTGGGAGAGTAGTCTTAGTGAGAGAGAGTGAAGAGTTTAGGATGATTCCCAGGGTTCCAACTTGGGTGACTGGAAGAATGGTGATGGCCTCTACAGAAATGAAAAAGTTAGGAAGAGTTGCAGTGACCAAAAATGGGTGCCACTCAGAGGTTGGTCTTCAGATGATAGATGGTCAGCCTCCGCGTCTTTCCAGCTCCACCCAGTGCTTCTCTGGCAGTCTTCTAGACTCCAGAGTCACCTCCATTCCACGAGGAAGTATTGGGGACAACAGATAAGGAAAAAGAATGAAAATCTGACATATCTGTAGGATCCTGACCCTCCCCTGGGGTGATGATGTTCAGGGCAGAGACTTTGAGAGAGAATGGTACTAAGGCTGGTGGTCCTCACTGCCAGGGGAAAGGGGGTGGGTCAGGGCCATTCAGACCCAGGAATCTAGGGCAGTGATCTCCATAATGGGGCTGTGAACCCCTAGGAAGTCAATCACAAAGGATGGGTGGGCATCCTTAGATCAATCAAAGGATGGGAAAGAAGGTTAAGTTCTAGCCTCAGAATCAGTTAATTATGGACTAGTGACAAGAAGAACTATAACACCCCCTTCACCCATTATCATTTAACATTCTCCCACTGTACCATCTATGACTGATGCTGTCCCACTCCCTTCTGCCAAGGTTGTTATGATCCAGCCTTGGCCTCTGTCACCCCAAGGGCCTGCATTGACAAATTTTCCTCCCAGTCCAGGAGTCCCATAGTGGGACTTCTAGACCTTGACTATGGCAGGCAGACCTCAAGGAACCCTATGTGCTTCAGTGGCCATGAGTAAGAGCCCTGCTGCCCCATCCCCTTCATTGTCGGTGGGATGGAATGATTTGCCCAGGGAATGAGTGGGTCATGTTTTTCTTTGCCAGTCTTGGTACATTATCTTATCTCTTAAGCCTTGATCTTTTCAGAACTCTTTTTACTGCTGAGGGAATCTTCTTCCCCCCAAATCCCCCCTCCCAGTCTACAATCTCAGTGTCATCTCTTATTCCTCACTCTCACTTATTCCACATATCTAATCAGTTGCCAAATGTTTTTTCCCCCTCTCTGCAACATCTCTTCTATCTTTTTCCATCTCTAATCAGCCACTATTTTAGTTCAGGCCCTCATCGCCTTTCACCTACATTTTGGAACTCGATGTTCTACCTCAAGTCTCTTCTTATTCCAGCCAACCTCCATGTAGACTTTCCAGAAGTACAGTTCCAGATCCAGAAGTGCATCACCCCTCTCATTCAATAAATCCCAGTGGCTGGCTGCCTATTGAATCTAGGATTAAATATAATTATTATTTATTATTTAATTTTTTGGTTAAGCCTTATAATATTCCTAGTAGTATAGAAGTGCATGTATATAGTTTATAAGTAAGCAAAAATGGAAATATTGGGTAGGGAGTGATTAAAAATATTTTTCTAATAGAATTATTGTTGTTCAGCTGTGACCAACTCTTTGGGACCCCATTTGGAGTTTTCTTGGCAAAGATAGTAGAGTGGTTTGCCATTTCCTTCTCCTGTTCCTTTTATTGATGAGGAAACTGAGGCAAACAGGGTTAAGTGACTGGCCTAAGATCACACAACTAGTGCCTGAGGCCAGATTTGAACTTAGGAAGATGAACTTTTCTGATTCAGCCCAGTGCTCTAAATATTGCACTATTTAGCTGCCCCTACTGATCGGGGTATATAAGCAAAAACGTTTGGAGAGCACTGGCCTAAGGGACCAAGGCTGTAAGAGTGTGTCTCTGACGACTTCTGTGGGCCTGAAGGAGCTAAATAAAGATGGTCCAGGATGAGGGAAGTATAAAAAGTAACAAGGTGTTACAATAGATAGAATGATGGAATTGTAGGCAAGAAGACTGGCGTTCCTGCCTGGGACACTTACTAGCTGTGTGACCCTGGACAAGTCATTGCTTATCAATCAGTTTCTTCATCTGTAAAAATGGAGCTAATAACAACATCTTTCTCGCAGACTTGTTGGGAGGATCAAATGAAGTAATTAAAGTGCAAACCTTGAAGAGCCATGCAAATAAATATAGACGATGACCCAAATTAAAATCCCCGGGGAGAGGCTTTACATGTCTAAAAAATCTGAAATTAACCAACACTGAATAAAACAAGCGATCCTATATAGAAAGCAGGTAATGAGAACTGTACACAAAACCAGGAATCTCTATTATATATAGCTTCCTTTTCCTTTTAAGTGTATAATTCATTCGATATTACTTCCAAAGTATTGACCCATTTATATTTCTATTCCTTTCTTTCTATTAGCTTTTTTGTGCATTAAAAAAATGGTACAATGATCTTTTCTTTCTTTTTTTCCTTTTTTTTGGGGGGGGGGCAATACTATTGCTAGCTCCCCTTCCAATTCCCTTCCTTCAGATTTTTTTTTTTAAAGCAAGAATGAAGCCTTTGCAACAAGTATGTGTAGTTGAGTAAAGCCAATGTATATGGTGCACCTAGGTGGCTCAGTGGATTGAGAGCCAGAACTAGAGATGAGAGGTCCTGGGTTCAAGTCTTACCATAGACTTGTTTTAGATGTATGATCCTGGGTAAGTCACTTAACCCCCATTGCCTACTTCTGGAACTGATACTTAGTATCAATTCTACAACAGAAGGTAAGGGTTTAAAAAAGGGCATGCAAAGTCCATGTCAAAAAATGTATGTCTTATTCTACATCTTATGACCCTCACCTCTCTGCCAGGTGGATAACAAGCTTCATCATTAAGAATTCTGGAATTGTGGTTGCTCATATCATTTTGTTAACCCTTCCCTTCCATCTTAGAATCAATACTGTGTATTAGTTCCAAGGCATATGAGTAGGACCAGCGAGGTAATAGGGGTTAAGTGACTTGCCCAGGGTCACACAGCTTGGTAATATCCTTGTTCACATTTCTTAAGTCTTTCTGAGTTGTTCTTCTTTTACAGTTTGTTATTGTATAAATAATTTACCAACTTCTGTTCCTTTCATTCTACATCAGTTCATACAAGTCTTCCCAGGTTTCCTTAAGACCATCCCATTCATCCCTCAGTTCTTAGCTTCCATTACACACACCGTAGTTTGTTCCTGAATTGATGACCATCCCTTTGTTGCCAATTTTTTGCTATAATAAGTAGAACTGCTATCAATGTTATTGTACATATAGATGTTTTCCATCTGTCTTTAATCTCTTTTGAGGGATAGGCTTATTAATGGCATTGTTGGGTCAAAAGGTAATGCATAGTTTAATTACTATTAGGGAATAGTTATACATTTCTTTGCAGAATAGCTGGATCAATTCACAGTTCCATCAATATCTCCATCAACATGCTTTTCTTCCTGTAGCTTCTTCAACAATTGACATTTTCTTTTTATATCATATTTGCAAATCTCGGTATGGGATGTAGAATCTTGGATTTGTTTTATTTTGCATTTCTCTGATTAATAGTATCATAAATCATCTCCCCCCCCCCCCCATAGCTGTATTGGTGAACCTATAGCAACACATGCTACTGCATGCCAGAGGGAGCTACTCCCTTCTCCCTCTCCACTTGTGCCTGAGGACATTTCTCATATCATTTACCCCTCTGTCCAGCAGCCCAGTGGGAGAGTTCTTCCTCCCTCTTCTGTTTGGGGTTAGGCAGGAGGCTCACATGCAGTGTGAGGGTTGTACTTTGGGCACTTGGTCTCTAAAAAGTTTGTCATCACTGCCATATAACTTTTTCTTTTTTTTTTTGCATTCAGACTTGGCATAGAATTTATTTATTTTTTATTTTATTTAGTCAATTTAGAACATTATTCCTTGGTCACAAGAATAATATTCTTTCCCTCTCTCCCCTCCCTCCACCCTTTCCCATAGCCAACGAGAAATTCCACTGGATTTTACAAGTGTCCTTGATCAGAACCTATTTCCATGTTGTTGATGTTTGCATTAGGATGATCGTTTAGAGTCTACATCCCCAACCATATCCCCTCGATCCATGTAATCAAGCAGTTGTTTTTCTTCTGTGTTTCTACTCCCACAGTTTTTCCTCTGAATGTGGATAGTGTTTTTTCTCGTAGATCCCTCCAAGTTGTTCAGGATCACTGTACTGCTACTAACGGAGAAGTCCATTACATTCGATTGTACCACAGTGTATCAGTCTCTGTGTACAATGTTCTCCTGGTTCTGCTCCTCTCACTCTGCATCAATTCCTGGAGGTCGTTCCAGTTCAAATGCCATATAACTTTTGATAGCTTGAATTTCTCCTTTTGAAAACTACATGTTCCTGGAATTTGACCATTTATCAGTTAGAAAACGGCAGCTGTTCTCATATATTTGAATCAGTTCCTTATAGATCTTAGACACCAGACTTTTATCAGAGAAATTTCTTCCAAATATTTCCACTCAGTTCTATTAACTGCATTGACTATGCAAAGCCTTTTCAATTTTATTAGTCAAAATTGTCCATTTTATCTTCTATTAAACTCTTTATCCCTTCTTTGGTCATGAATTCTTCCCCAATCCATAGTTGGGAAATGGGTTTTCTCCATTGTACCTTAAATGTGTTTTTGACATAATTTTTTATATTTAAGTCATGGATTCATTTGAAGCCTAGCTTGGTATATGGTGTGAAATGTAGGTCTATACCAAATTTCTTTTCATTTTTCCTAGCAGTTTATGTCGAATAGTGTGACTTTATACCAATAGCTAGTGTCTTGGGTTTATCAAACTATGCAACTATGTTCATTTGTTTCTGTATATTACATAACAAATCTAATCTGTTCTACTGATTTCTATATTTCAGCCATTCACCAATAGTTTTTTTAAAAATAAAAACCCTTAACTTACATCTTAGAATCAATCTATATATTGGTTCTAAGACAGAAGAACAGTAAGAGTTAAGCAATGAGGGTAAATTTGATTTGAGTCCAGAACCTCCTATCTTTAAGCCTGGTTCTCAATTCACTGAGCCATCTAACTGCCCCCTGCCCCCAGTCACCAGTAGTTTTGAAGATTAACGTTTTATGCTATGGTTTAAGATCTGGTACTGCTAGGCTGACCATCTTTAGATTTTTTATCATTTATCCCTCCAGATGAATTTTTAAAGAGCTAAAGAAATTATATTGGTCTCTATCAGAGCACCGCCCCCCCCCCCAAAGACTACTTGGGGGCAGGCATTATGTCTTACTTTGTACACTTCCCGTTCTGAGCCTCAGTTTCCTCATCTATAAAACAGGGATAATACATTTTGTAAAGGGTTGTTGTTTGTAAACATTAAAGCACTACAGAAATGATCATAGGATTTAGAGCTGGAAGGGATTTAGTGGTTATCTAGTCTAGTCTCCTCATTTTGTAAAAGCCCACTTAGAAATGTGAGTTATTCTTATATTCTTACCTGAAGGGCAGTCATTTGGATGAAGAGTTAAACTTGTTTTGTTTGGCTCCAGAGGAAAGGAGCAATGAATAGAAGTTAAGGAGAAGCAGATTGCTCTCCAATTCAAGGAGGAATTTCCTAATAATGGGGGCTGTCTCCAAATGAAATAGGTTGCCTCAGACATAGGGTCATGGGATCATAAAATTTAAACCAAGAGACATCTTAGAGAAATGTTGTTGATTGGTTGAACTAAGCCAACACTCTTATTTTTTGATGGGGAAACTGTGGCTTGTCCAAAGTCACATAGGTCAAAACTGGAGAAGACAGTAAAATAATTCTATGCTTCAAGTAGGAATTGGACTAAATGACTTCTGAGGTCTCTTCCGGCTCTGACAATTCCTGTCTCTTTGAATTCTTATTTTTCTTTTTTTATATTCTAAGCTTTTTTTTTCATTTCCTGAATGTCTGTGTTCCATAGTCTAACATTTTTTAATTCTAAGGTTCCTTCCACCTCTGACATTCTATTGTCTAACATGTTATTCATGGATTCACAATCAGGAGAGACCCTCACTAATCATCTCAGCTTCATTTTATTCAAAAGGATCAATGATTTCATCTATTCAGTGGTTCCCTCCACCAGGGTTGATTCCAATCCATCTATGCCTGCCTGTTCTGTACAATTCTTGTCTGTATCTTCCCCAAAATTCACCACTGAGGCTTCAGGCATAGATATTCTGGAGTCCTCTCTGGATTTCTTCTATGCTCTTCATGTGCCAGGAAAGCATCCTGGAAGCATGTTCACTTGTCATTTCCCATTCTTGCCAGGTGACCAACCCATCATCTCTTCCTATCATAGAAGTCCTTGACATGTGCTCTGATTCTTATAAGTCCCTCACTGGTTACATGTTGTATCTACTCTCATCCACCCTGATGTTTTAGAAGCAATTATATTCCATGACTCAACACCAAAAAGCAACCCTGGTAGAATGTTAGTATTGAAAAGATGGGACTTAGCAGTCATGGAAAGTTTGTGGTAAGAAGCTCTGCCATTTCTCCAAAGCAATTCAGTTCCCTTTCTTACTCCTCTTCAGTACTGGGTTTTAATCAATTACACATCTATTCTCTCTCCCAGATATGAATACCAGTAGAATAAGCTCTATGGGGTATCTTTCCAGGTGTATGTTAAATCTGGGCACTAGACATTCTTCATCCACTTGGTCTTTCTTGTATAGATGGAAGGTCAAACTCTTTCCCAAGATGACAGATTTCTCTCCAGGAGCTTCTGCAAAGTTCTGAGTCTCAATGCAATCAGAACAATGACATCTAAAAGAGGAGCATTTAGAGAACTTCATCAACCCTGAGGAAATCCCCTTTTCTACTTGGACTTGTTCTGGATTTCCTCCATTGTGGTGGTGAATAATATTTGGAGAGAACACATCTCCATGTTTTATGCTTTGCTTAATGCTTATTATCAGTGAGTCACTGAAGGGGATTATTTCTATTGTTATGTCTTCCAAGGAATCTTGAATGATTTTGATGCATGGAGAGGAAACACTTTGTTATCAAAAAGCCAGTAAGAAAGTGTTTTGTTCTACCAAATCAACTGTGTGTGTGTGTTTTTCATTATCAACAAAGGATCAGCACAATGGGATCCTATATTCTCTGCATCTTTCAGTTAATTGTGCAATGACAAAGTGTGGGCCATTGTTGAATATGTTACTTGTGAAAGCCCCCTTGTTCCCTAGTAATTCTCTCATTGAGGATGCTCTCAATTCATATATAGAAGATGCTAAGAAAGATTCTGTAGAGATGAGAGACTAGGCATACAAATGGGTAGTCATTGATTGAATTCATTCCTATTCTAGGATGGTCATTTCAAAGGAAAAGGGATGAGGAGACTCAGAGGGAAATTTTGGCTGCCTTCAAATATCTGAAGAACTGTCCCTAAGGGACAGAACCGGAGCAATAAGTTTCAGAGGGGAATTGGGACTTGATGGCAGGAGAAGTTTCCTTACGCTAAGATCTGTCCAGTGGTCAAATGGGCTACCTTGGAAGATAGAGGCTTTTCCCCTCAGTGGAGACCTTCAAGCTGAGGCTGCATGACCACTTGTCAGGCGAGTTATGGCGATTCTTGCTCCAGTATAGGTTGGACCCCAAGATGACTTCTGAAGTCCCTTCCAACCCCAAAGCCTGTCATTTTGTGTGGAATCAGAAATGTTCTCTTAGGACCCACTGTAAAGGGGAGAAGCTACCCAAATCACACAGAAAGGTGAATGAATCCAGCCATGAGACCCATGCTCCAACCAGGGCTCTGGTTCTATTCCATTCAACATCACAATTCAGTTCAACAAACATTTATTTAAGGCCTTCTGTGTATAAGGTCTACGTCCTTGGTGTGCTGGCCAAGTTCTTCCCAGTTTGGAGTGGGCTGCTGATTTCCAGGATGTACGTCTGAGGGCTCAGCCTGTGACTGGTATAATTGGGCAACATTTTCTGTGGCCTTCGCTTGACCCTTGCTGAAGATCTGTTAGGCCCTAGAAACCTAAGCACAGACCAGGTGAGGAATTAAGGCTGGTTTTGAAGGTGGCTTTGGTTACCCTCTGATGTTCTAGGTCCACGGGGAGGAGAGAACCAAGAAAGGGAAAGAGGGAGGAGAGGCGAAGGGACCCTCACTCATCCCTACTCCAGCTGCCATCTAATGCTTCAGTTCCTACCTGAAGGTCTCAGAATTTCCCAAGTCTGCTCCTTCAAATTCTGCCCCAGGGGGTGAGTAGAGAGAGAAGGGGAAGGGACTAGGTGAGGAGGAGGAGCTAGTATTTTGGGGGGGGGGAAAGGGCAAGCCTGCTGTTTCTGTTCTTAGCACAGTGCTTGGCACATAATAGACACTTAAGCTAGCTGACTGGCTGGAAAGGGGTAAGGGCACGGCTCCTTTAGAGAGGTCTCTATCCCTGAGTAAGGAGGGTAATGAAGCTGGCTTCATTCTGGAGTGGCAGGGGTGAGGGGTGGATGTGTTGGCTAGGATTTTTTGGTGGAGGCTGACCATTGTGATGTGGAAGGAGGATATGTTCTTTGAGGGGTGGGTGTGCTTGCTTGGCACCCCTGGGGGTAGTAGGGCCAGAGTACCTCAGGGCTTTTAGCAGGAGGAAAGAATCATATCACTGGCAGTCTCTGTGGTAGGAGGGTCTTTCCCTGGCTCTTGCTAGTGGGGAGGAGGAGCAGGGGGCAAAAGATTAAGGTCTGTTTCTTGGTGATGAGGGAGAAGGGCTATTGCCCTAGGGTAGAAGACAAGGCTGTTTCCCTGAGGGTAGGGTGGGAAGCAGATGTTCCCTGAAGTGGGGAGAGGAGGGGGTCTCCTGGGGCTACTTTCTCTGGCTCTCCCAGGGGGCTGGGCCCTGTTGGGCAGGGCAGCACCTTCCTGGAGTCAGGGAGAAGCTCACTCCATGTTGCTATGCATGGCTTAGCAACGTGCATTCACTGAGGATAATGAAATTATCCCCAGGAAACAATGCAGGCATCACTTGAAGCCAAGAAGGAGCCAGAGCTGCTGGCATCTCTTGTTTGTTAAGACAAGGCTTATGCCACAGGAGTTGGAGGTGGGGGGGAGGGAGGGAGGAGGCCCCCCGAGCTCATTCTTGTCTCAGCAAAGGGGGAAAAAAAAGAGGGGAAGGGGGAGAGGTAGTCACCTTCAGTCCTGGCACTCCAAGGTGAGCCCTGAGGGGTCCGGGAGGGTGAAAGAGAGGAGAGGAAACTCATGTAGCTAAATGAGACTGGTGATGGGCAGGATTCCCCCTGCAAATCTTGTCCAGGGACCACACTGGGTAATGGCTAAGCCACACAGTCTCCCTCCAAGCCTCCAAGTCTCCCTCCCATGTCTTCTGTTCTCCACCTTTGTTCCCCAAAGGATCCACTGCCCCCTGTTCCTGTCCCCTACCAGCCCACATGGTCCCTCCTCCCCTCCTCCCATTCTGGCCCTTGGTTCTGGGAGGGGGAGGGTCTGGGGTGCGCCAAGAGAAATAAGGACCCGATCTGGGCGGTTAGACCCTCGAATGTTCCAGCAGAAAGGTCTCTGACCTGTGGATTGTTATAATATGCAATGGAAGAATTGGATGGAACTTTGGAATAGACTATTAAAACAGGAGGGGACAATGGGACAGAATGGGGAACAGTTAAGTAGTCAATAGCATGTGTATAACTAACAGATCTGAGGGCTTTTGTGGACCTCAAGTTGGACATGAGTCAACAATGTGTGCGCCATGACAGTCAGACAGGCTCACTGGGACTTTAAAAATGGACACAGGAAGCCCTTGCGGAACGACTCCCGTATGATTTGTATTTCCAGAGAGCTGTCTGGGGGTCCTGAGAATTTAGGGGACTTACCCAAGGTCACACAGCTAATAATCTCTGAGAGCTGTAAAATCTGAATCCGGGTCTGTTTGAGGTTCATTACCCCAGGCAACTGGATCTAAGGTTGCCTTGATAAACATTCGGGCAGCCAGAATGAGGAAGTTCATAGGATCATAACTTTCGGGCTAGAAAAGTCCTTAGAGGTCTAGTTCAATCCTCTTATTTTTCAGATGAGGAAAGCTGAGGCTCAGAGAATGTAGTGACCAAGATCACTTTCACGGTAAATGACAGAGGTAGGATTTGAACTCGGATCTCTTACTCCTGACTCTCTACTCTTTCCTCTTCCATTCTCTTCAGTCCAATTCAGGAGCACTGTGTTCAGTTCTGGGCTCTAAAGAACATTCTCAAGCAGAAGTGTGTATCCAGTCTCTGGGAGGGCAACCAAGATGCTGAGAGGACTAGATTGCCATGTGAAAGGAGGGTGAACTAAAGGAACCTGAGGGATTTAGCCTAGAAAAAAGAAAACTGGGGTGGGGGGCTGGTGGTTAGGATGACTTGTCTTGTCAAAGGACAGAACTGGAGAGTCAGTGTGGTATAGTGGAAAATATCCTCCACTTGGAGTTGGGAGAAGCCTACTTTGAATCTTGCCTCTGCTAACTGCCAGCTGTGTGACCCCAGGCAAGAGATTCAGCCTCTCTGATCCTCACTTTCCTTCTCACAAAATGTATGTAGTATGTATGTATGTAGGGCTGATTTCACGGGGTGGGGGCAATCAACCTAAGGAAAGTGCTTTGCAGACTTTCAAAAGCCAGCCACCATTAACTTAGGGCAGGGATGAAAGTTACAGCCCGGCAGAGTTTGACCCACTATTAGGGAGAATTAATTATCTCTCCATTCAAGTTGCCCCAAAGAGGAATCCGTAGCCTTTAAGTTAGTGAAGAATTGGGCACTGGGGGGGGGGGGTCCTTCTCAAGGGGGAACCCCGAGGAGCCTGGAGGGGGACTGGCTTTTCTGATATGGCTTGGGCTAGATCTCCCTGAAGACCCTTCCACCTCTAAGATTCATCAAATTGAAGGGTTCCGGCAGAGACTCTCCTTCGGCTACTAAATAGGTGTATGCCTTGGGGCACGTCATTACCCCTTTCTAAGGAGTTTCCTTAGCTGTAAAATGGGTGTCAGGCCTCCTGACACACACCTACAATCCCAGCTAGGGGGGAGGACAAGCCTGAGGGATCTCTGGAGCTCAGCAGTTCTGAGCTAGCAGCAAGGCTAAAAGTTGATTGAGAGAAGGAACTAAAATCACTGTGACCGCGGTGGGAGGTGGAGGGGAGTGGGGGCAATGCCTAAAGAAGGGCAACCAATCCGGACCAGAAATGGAGCAGGGCAAAGTGTAGAGTGAGATGGGGCCCGTGAGTAGCCCCTGCCCTTCCAGCTTGGTCAAGTTAAGGCGACCCTGTCTTCAAAAAGGATAATAAAAGAAAATGGCATGAGTGTATTCATCCAGGAGATCTTCATTTTCTCTGTAGCATGGACCCCTGTCTGATAAAACCTGTGGATGCCTTCTCAGAATGTTTTTAAACACAAAATAAGATCATGGCATCCACTTAGGCCAACAAATCGAAAGGCAATTATCAAATTATTACAAAAACAAAAACAAGTTCATGGACTCCAGGTTATGCATAAAATCCTGCTTTAGACAGTCTTTAAGGTTTCATCAAGCTCTCACATGCTATGTTCTAAGGCCCCCCAAATTGCACTATCTAGGTTCTGGGTTCTTCCCAGCTCTCACAATCTAGTTTCTAGGTTCCTCCCAGCTCTCACAATCTGGATTCTAGGTTCCTCCCAGCTCTCATATTCTAGGTTCTAAGGTTCCTCCCAGCTCTCACAATCTAGTTTCTAGGTTCCTCCCAGATCTCATATTCTAGGTTCTAAGGTTCCTCCCAGCTCTCATATTCTAGGTTCTAAGGTTCCTCCCAGCTCTCACAATCTGGATTCTAGGTTCCTCCCAGCTCTCATATTCTAGGTTCTAAGGTCCCTCCTAGCGCTCATAATCTAGTTTCTAGATTCCTCCCAGCTCTCATATTCTAGGTTCTAAGGTCCCTCCTAGCGCTCATAATCTAGTTTCTAGATTCCTCCCAGCTCTCATATTCTAGGTTCTAAGGTCCCTCCTAGCGATCATAATCTAGTTTCTAGGTTCCTCCCAGCTCTCATATTCTAGGTTCTAAGGTTCCTCCCAGCTCTCACAATCTGGATTCTAGGTTCCTCCCAGCTCTCATATTCTAGGTTCTAAGGTTCCTCCCAGCTCTCACAATCTAGTTTCTAGGTTCCTCCCAGATCTCATATTCTAGGTTCTAAGGTTCCTCCCAGCTCTCATATTCTAGGTTCTAAGGTTCCTCCCAGCTCTCACAATCTGGATTCTAGGTTCCTCCCAGCTCTCATATTCTAGGTTCTAAGGTCCCTCCTAGCGCTCACAATCTAGTTTCTAGGTTCCTCCCAGCTCTCATATTCTAGGTTCTAAGGTTCCTCCCAGCTCTCACAATCTGGATTCTAGGTTCCTCCCAGCTCTCATATTCTAGGTTCTAAGGTTCCTCCTAGCTCTCACATTATAGGTTCTAAGGTTCCTCCCAGATCTCATATTCTAGGTTCTAAGGTTCCTCCCAGCTCTCACAATCTGGATTCTAGGTTCCTCCCAGCTCTCATATTCTAGGTTCTAAGGTCCCTCCTAGCGATCATAATCTAGTTTCTAGGTTCCTCCCAGCTCTCATATTCTAGGTTCTAAGGTTCCTCCCAGCTCTCACAATCTGGATTCTAGGTTCCTCCCAGCTCTCATATTCTAGGTTCTAAGGTCCCTCCTAGCGCTCATAATCTAGTTTCTAGATTCCTCCCAGCTCTCATATTCTAGGTTCTAAGGTCCCTCCTAGCGCTCACAATCTAGTTTCTAGGTTCCTCCCAGCTCTCATATTCTAGGTTCTAAGGTTGCTCCCAGCTCTCACAATCTGGATTCTAGGTTCCTCCCAGCTCTCATATTCTAGGTTCTAAGGTTGCTCCCAGCTCTCACAATCCAAGTTCTAGGTTCCTCTCAGCTCTCACATTCTAGGTTCTTTACTTTAGATGTCAACACTGTGACACAGAATTTAAAAAAGTTTTTCCATGAAGCCTTATCTGATTTTCATGGAAACTTCTTTAGTTCTGGGACCTCCTCCAAGCCCCAGTGCCCAGCTCTGTGCATCGTAGGTGCCCAATAATGAATGGGTCCCACGTTTCTGCTTTTAGGTACAAATAAAGGACCGTGGTGAGAGGGTGTCTCCAGCGGGGGGGGGGGGGGGCTGCCATTCTGGGACTGCCTCCTTTCTCTTCTCCCTCCCTTTGTCCCTGGGGCAGGCTCAGGGGAAGGGGGTGAGGGGGGAAAGTGCACGAGCTCTTCTCAGAAGTTGACAATTCCCGGGGAGATAAATGATGGTGACCTTGCTACACTGAATGGCTCAGGATAGTAAATTCTCCAGATTTATCTAGGACGTGCGCTTGTTTAGTTAACCTGGGGTGGGGGTTGGGGGGGCATGGATGACTGGAAGGATAATTATATATCTGTATACATCTATGCATGTATGTATGTATGTGTATCGCAGACAGAGCCCACGACACACACATGTGACGTATATACGGTGGGCAAACAGGTGCAAGCAGAGCTACGGGGCGCGCAGGGCTATGTTAGGCTTCTACCTTGACCCCCAACCTGCGCCCTGACTTCCATCTCCCTCAGAGGGGGCCCAGCCCCAGCCCTCCCCAACAGAAGAGAGTCATCGTTTTTGGTGGGGAGAGGCAACAGGATTCCAGGTCACCAGCTCCAAAGAGCCCCCTCCATCTGGGGCACCTCGGATTCAGGGGCTACCAGAGGAAGGGGGAGGGGGAAGCCCAAGAAAGGAAAAGTGGGAGCAGGTGGATAAGTGGTTCTTGTGTCAGCCCAAGGAGACTGAGCTCCTGCCTTCGGCCATGGGGGAGGCTGGGGAGGGGGCACCGAGTGAAGGGAGAAAGGATCTTCTGCTTTTCAGTGGGGTGTAGATGGGGAGGTTCGAGGAGAGAGAGGGGACCTCTGAATTTTGAGGGGCAGGGGCTGAAGGGGAGGAGGTGTCTCCTGTGTGTAGGGAGGTCCTGCATTTGGTGGTGAGGTGGGAGGTGGGAGGGGGCCTCCTGCTTTTGTGGGAGGAGAGAATAGGGAGAGGAGGGAAGAGCCCCAGAGACAGAGAGGGGGCAAGGTGGGGCTGAGGCAGCCAGACTCCAACTGCTTTGTTTATCTTCTTCAAGTTCAGCCTCTTTTCCCTCGGCTTTCACCTCCAACCCCGCTTCAGGCCCATTTCCCCTCCCACTCGTCCAGCCCCAAGGTGCCCAGTGTCCTGTCTTCTCCTTGCCTTTCTCACAAAAAGCTCCCCTGCCCCCAAACCCTACTGTCTGGAAAGGGACTAATCAGGACCCTCCATCCTGCCTGAGGACCAGACTGGGCTGACCATGTAAGCACTCTCTTTCAGGTGACAAAGCAAGGGGCCAAAGGAATGAAGATCTAATGGTGAAATCTGTGACATGAAGTTCTCTAGGGGAGGCAGCCCTGGAGCAGGAACTGAGTGGGGGGGGGCGGGGGATAAACTGGAGCAGCTCCCTCCGAGATAGTTACCTTTCTGAATCACCCCAGAATTTCCAGAGCTGTCCCTAAGCTCCTGGGCAGAGCCCTTTGCTCCCTTCTGAGCTTGGGTCCTGGGCCAGTTTCTCTCCAGCCCCCAGCCCCAGTAATGCTTTTACTCCTTCCACTTTCCATCTCCTACCTGAAGATTTGAATGCTGTCAGCTCCACTGCCTGAAAACAGGATGGAAATCATAGATAGGGTTACTAGCTTATTCCTGAGCAGATCCCAAGCCAGGGGGAGAGACTACAGGAGTTTTGGGCTCAGTTTCCCCACCTAACTTCTATTGGTTGACTGTCATTGGCCTAAACCCAATCCACCTTCTCCAGGAACAAGTATTCTTTCCCTCTCTATCTCTCAACTCAGCCCTCCTTCTGTGCCCTCTCCACAACCCCCAAGTCTGCCCTCTGTTTTCCGATTCAGTTCTTTCCCTTGACTCAGTCCTTTCTTTTCTCCCTCCTTCTACTTTTGCTCCATTTATATCTCCATGACTCAGAATTTAGGGGTCTGGGGGAAGGGGCTTACTGGTCTCCTCCTGTGACCTTCTTCCTCTCTGGGCCTCCGTTTCTCCTTCTATAAAATGTCGGGGTTAGACCAGATGAGTCCCTTCCAGCTCTAAGCCTATGCCCTAGGATCCCTCCCTGCCCCGAGAGTGTGGGGGACACAGAGGGTCTGTGGGAGGGTGGCTAGCTTCTCCCCACCTCCTGGACCAGATCAGGGGCTGACTGACCGCCTCCCCCCACCCCTTCCCAACAGCTGCAGCTGTTATGAAACGGTTCCCTCCTCTCCCCTCCTCCTCTCAGAACACCAGCCCAGCAACAAACTGATTCGATCTCTCAGCCTCCCTCCGTCTCTTGGCCTTGGCATTCAGACACCATGTGGAGATTAATGCTCCTGGTCTCAGAAATCTTGTCACCTGGCTCTTCTCCCAGCTAGCACCTCCCTAGGGCTCTTCTGCCCAGAAACTGAATGCCCAGCTGAGTGCTCAGCCCCTAGAGGGTGGAAATCCCCCCCTGGGCTCAGGGTGGTCCGTCAGAGGCATAGGAAAGGGATGTGGGAGCCTCAGGAGAATTTAGAACATTTGATCAGGGCTCTGCCTAGACAAACCCTTCTTTGCCCTCCTGGCTGGTTTGTGGGCTGCACAGTAAAAGCATCACCCAGTCCTGGGTTAGCCCAGGTTAGTCCAAGGGACCAGAGGCAGCTTTAATGTTGTACAAAGAGCCATGCACAAGTCAGGACGTGGGGGTCCCAGTCCTTGACTCACTTGGGCTAATCACTTTTCATCTCTGGCTCTCAGCTAGCTTTAAAATGGAGGAGTTAGATAAGGTGGTCTGGAGGTCTCTTCCATGCCACACAAGCTGTGCCCTACCATCTAGCATTCTGTGGTCTAAGATCCCATCCAGCCCTGATGGGCGAAGTTCCCAGCTCCATATTCTGTGTTTGGAGCTCTCTCTCTCAGCCAGAATGCTCCATGCTTCTCTGTATCTTTCAGCTCTGACATTCTGGGGTCTAAGGGCATTTTATGATGGGCAGCCTGGTCCCAGCTGCTCTCAGAATCTGTGGCACCTCCTAGACCCGAGTTCGAGGCTCCAGAGACTGTTCCTATCCCCAAACACCAAGCCCAAAGACAACTTACTGATTTTTCCAGTGACACGATGGATGAAATGCCCACTGGGATTTTGGCACCAAAACTGCCTAGAGTTTTAAGAAAACATCAGTTGTGTTAAAGTTTGTCTTTAACAGAGCTCAGACATGGACAAAGAACAAGCCACCCTCCTTAGTCTGTGCCACTGAATTCAAGAAGATGATAAAAATTGGGGGGCAGCTAATGGATAGAGAGTCAGGCCTGGAGATAGGAGGTCCTGGGTTCAAATCTGATCTCAGACACTTCCTAGCTGTGTGACCCTGGGCAATTCACTTAACCCCCAATGCCTAGCCCTTACCACTCTTCTGCCTTGGGATCAATACCCAGTATTGATTCTAAAATGGAAGGTAAGATTTTTTTTAAAGAAGAAATTCATCGTGTTCAAAAGTCTGTTCCATCTCTAACAACCATTGGTGGTGTTGCTATCAAAGATCTTTTTTAGATAATTCAGATTATTTCCATTTCTCTAGTCTGTTGAGGACTAGCACTTTTCTCCCAAAAGCTTTGTGGGGTAGTCTAGACAAGAATTAGTATTCCTATCTTATAGATGAGGAAATCAAGGCTTAGTTAAGGTTGAGTGACTTGCTCTGGGTCATGCCACCACTAAGTGTCAGAGCCTGGACTTGGAACAGGCAGCTACTAGGTGGTAGAGTGGGGAGATTGCTGGACTCTGAGCCAGGAGACTTGAGTTTGAATCCTGTACCAGACACTATTTGTACCTGAGCAAGTCACTTAACTTCTTTCTTCATAGTTTCCTCATCTATAAAATGGGGATAATAACCATACTTATCTCCTAGGATTGTTGTAAGAATCCTAAGAGTTAATGCTTGTCAAGCACTTGGCAGACCTTCAAGCACTACGTAAATGCGAATATTATTATCCTTTATCATCATCATCATCAAACCCGGACTTTTTACTTTGTTTTAGCTGAGCACTCTTTCTACTATGCTCCACTTCTGAAGATGACAGTCCCATGTTGAGAGGGGGCTCCAGAGCAGGGCACAGTGACTTGCTTGCAGTCAGAGGGAGAGGGGGCCCCTCGTACCTTGGTGGGCGATGTCCCTTTGGAGAGGGGCTGGGGCTGCTGCAGAGGGGCTGCGGGTGAGGCCAGGAGGATTTCCTTTCTTCATCTCCCAGGAAGCAGCGTTCATGGGGTTTCTTGAGTAGTTTATTGGCCGGGAACAGTTCTGTAAGCCACAAAGCCTTGAGTCTGTCCTCAGGATAGCTCCAAGAAAGCTGGAGTCCCAAGGCTGGGGATATGGGTGTGAATCAGAGTCAGTAGGAGAGAGGAGACAGAGCTGAGGCAAAGAGCTATCAGATCATTCCAGCTCCCCACAGCATCTTGCATGAGATACTTACTGTGAACAAGAGAGCTTTCTTTTTCTCTTTCATCCTCTGTATGGCTTGTCTAACCTGGGGTGGGGAGTGAGAGGAGAAACAGGGACCAGACCTGTGGTAATCTTGCCACAAAACCAGAGCTGGGGAGTCCAGCTGTCTCATTTGACAGAGGAGGAGACAAAGACCTGGGAAGTGACTCTCCCAAGGTCACCCAGTTGAAGGCTAGAATTAGGCATGCACCTAGTCTAATGCTCTTTCTGCTGTTCCCACAGGCATCTCATTAGTCTTGTAGCAGGGGCAGCAAACCCTGATTTAGCTTCAGTTTAGAGACAGCTTTGGAGCTTAGTTCTAGGAGCCAGTCCCCAAGAGCCAATCAGGTGCCATATAAAAGAGCCAGCTGGAGGGGAAATTATGATTTCTGCCTCTAGATAGCTGAAGGGGTCTCACGTGGATGAGAAAGGGGAAAAAAGCATTTATATACCACCCACTATATGTCAAACATTGTGCTAAGTGCTTTTTGCAAATACATGCTGTTATTATCCCCATTTTGCAGTTGAGGAAACTGAGGCAGAGGTTAAGTGACTTCCCACAACAAAGTGTCTTGAATCTAGATTTGAACTCAGGTCTTCCTGATTCTAGCCCGCTCTAGCCATTGCATGCACACAGCTGCTTTGGTGAGGGATAGACAGTAGACTTATTCTGCTTGATCCCTGACCGTGGAACGAGGAGCGAGGGGTGGAAGGCAGATTTCTGCTTAATGCAAGGTCATGCTTTTTAACAAGCAGAATTGTACACCACCATTGGCTGCCTTCAGAGGGGATGAGTTTCCAGCCTTTGAAGGAAGGTTCTTCAGTGGAGGGTCCCGCTCAGTTAGGGCTGACCTAGAATCCCAGTGGCCCTGGACATGGAGGACCAGTCTCATCTGGGATGCCTACTAACTGTGCAAGATACCCTGGGCAAGTCACTTGGGCTGAATGGCTCTACCTTAGCATCCCGGGATCGTCGTTGTCGGCGTAGTCGCTCAAAGAGTCTCTGATTTCAGCCTTTGAAGATATTCCTTCCCTTGGACAGTCTTAGCTCCCTCCTTCGCTAGCCTGCACCGTTCGCTTTAGGGACCCCGGGCCAGGGGGCTGGGGGAACTGGTGCACAATCTGAGACCCCCGAAGTCTTAGGGTGCTCCCCACCACTCACCTCGTTGTTGTAGACGGCGTAGACCAGGAAGATGTACAGCCCCTGGGAATACAACACAGAAGGGGACAGCGTCGTGACCTCGGCTCTGGGGCTCGGGAATCATCTAGCTGCCCTGGGGATGCCAGGGCCAGGGGCAGCAGGAGCCCAGGACGGACTCCCGCCGAGCACCCGCTCCCTTTTCCGCCGACGCGAGCGGTTCCTTTGGGAGATTTTGCCCTCTAGTGGCCACATGGTCAGAAACTCCGGCGGTTCAGGAATAACCTCCTCCTTCCTCCAGTCCTGAGGCACTGAGGGATGGAGCTGGGTTAGAGACTCCCTGGGATGTGCCCGCTGAACTAGAGTTCCAGGTCTGAAGTTCTAGATCCTAAATTCCGTTTTTGGGACCCTTCCAACATACTATGTTCTAAAGGAACTCCGTCAATTCTGAGTTCAAATCCAGCCTCCGCCTCTTACTACTTGTGTGACCCTCGGCAAGCTACGGAAGCTCTGTTTGCCTCAGTTTCTTCCATTGTAAAATGGGAATAAGGACAGCATCTACCTCAAAGGGCTTTCGAGAGGATCAAGTAAGAATATTTGTAAAGTGCTTTGCACCTATTGTTTTATTCAGTTGTGTCCAACTCTTTGTCACCCCTTTTGGGGTTTCTTGTCAAAGATACTAGAGTGGGGGGCAGCTGGGTGGCTCAGCAGATTGAGAGCCAAGCTTAGAGATGGGAGGTCCTGGGTTCAAATCTGGCCTCAGACACTTCCTAGTCGTGTGACCTTGGGCAAGTCACTTGACCCCCATTGCCTAGCTCTTCTGCCTTAGAACCAATACTGTTTTAGGGTTTTTTTTAACATTGCTCTTGCTAAATCCCTATAACAATACATGGTATTGATTCTAAGACAGAAGGTAAGGGTCATTAAAATTTTTTTAAATAAATAAATAAATAAACATGTAAAAGATACTGGAATGGCTTGCCATTTCCTTCTTCAGCTCATTTTACAGATGAGGAAACTGAGGTAAACAGGATTAAGTGACTTGCCTAAGGTCACACATCTAGTAAGTGTCTGAGGCTAGATTTGAACTCTGGGAAGATGGATCTTCCTGACTCCAGACCCAGCATTCTCTCCACTGCACATAACACATAGTAGGTGTTACCTTGCCCTATGTATTCCTCTAAAGCCCCATTCTGCCCCATAGTCTGTGTTCAAAAGCCCCTACCAACCCTAACTTTCTATATTCCATCACAATTTTATGTTTTAACGTTCTGAACTTGCCATTGCCTTCTGGGTCCATGAGAGACAGCACCAAGAGAGAAACGGAAATCCATGGAAACAGAAGCAAAGAGATGGAGAGCCCAGGAGAGCCAATGGTAGAGATGGGCAAGGGAGAGCCACACATGGAAGTGCAGAGGAGAGACTAGGGCAGGGAAGAGAGCCATGAGAGACTGAGCTAGACCAGAAACGGAGAGGCAGAAACAGAAATGGGGGCAGAGACAGACACACAAAAAGAGAGGGGGCTAGAAAGAGCGAGGAAGAGGCAGACACGCAGAGAGGAATGTGCATGAATTCAGACTGCATCAGGCAGAGGGAGAAATCTAGAGGGAGAGGAACTGGTCAGAGGCAAAGGAGGGCTATGGCAACCAGGGAGCTAAAGCCCATGTATAGGAGGAATGAGTGGGTACAGTGGCTGGGCCTGAAGTCAGGAAGCCTCATCTTCCTGAGTTCAAATCTGACCATAAGACTCTTACTGGCTAGGTGACCCTGGGCAGTCACTTAACCCTGTTTCCCTGACCAACTACAGTATCTCTGCCAAGAAAATTCCAAATGGCGTCACGAGGAATTGGACACGACTGAAAATGACTGAACAACAAAAACTGGGAATGAGTAGCTCTGGGGTGGAGCAGAAGAAATTGGGAGCAATCCTGAGTACTTTGTCTGCAGTCCACTTTCCACTGCCCCTCTCCACTGAATCCTGCTTCTCTGCTGAGCAAGAGCCTGGGAGATTTCCAAGAGAGATACCAGGGACAAGGAGAGACAGGTAGAGATAAGGAAAAAGAAACAGAGACACGGAGATGGACAGAGAAAGAGAGAAGGTCTGAGGAAGGAAGAGAGAGAAAACAAAGCCAGAGATAGGCAGGGAGAGAGGTCCCCATCAGTTCAGGGTGAATGAGTTTCAGATGTTTTCTTCTTCCCCAAGAAGAGACAAGGGTCAGTGGCTGGAAGCTGGACTGGATGGGGGAGGAGACTATCCCATAGATACTCCATGGAGTTAGTCCAGATGGAGTCTGCAACCCCTGGAAATGATGCCCGTGGAGCACGGGGGTGTGCGTGGGAAGCGCTTTGGGGGATGTAGCCCAACACTTCCTCAGACCTGGGCCAAGATGAATGTCCATCAGCCATGTACAGGACCTGGAAGCCGAGATCTGTGTCTCCCTCCCTCTTCCCACCTTCACCACATGGCTTCTTCTGGGATATCCATCCATCATCCCCTCCTGCCCTCACTCCAAGGACCCCACTGCTCCAGTGTTTGGGCTTCTCTGCCTTGTGGGGCAAGACCCCACAAGGATAATTCACACAGCTTTCCAGAGCAGTATGCTCTCTATTTCACAGATGAGGCTAGAAGAGAGCCAGAGACTCTTAAAGTTACACCACATGAAGCTAGGATCACATCATTATGTGTAGAGCTGGAAGGGACCTCAGAAGCCATCGACTCCAACTGAGGTCCAGAGAAGTGACATGACTTGTTCAAGGCCACACAGCCAGTAATTGTTAGGGCTGAGGGCTTAAATTCAGTTCCTCTGATTTGGCCAATTTTTCTCATTTCATAAAGAGGCAAAAGGGCAGGAGAAAGTGCAGAGTCCTGGATTTGGAACCAGAGGACCTGATTCAATTCAAAACAATAAACATCTGAATCTGAGTTTGAATCCCAGCTTTTTAACTTACTAATTGTATGACTTCGGGCAAGTAATCTATCTCAATTTCCCCATCTGTAAAATGAGAGTCAGACTGGGGGATGGCTTTTCAGTAACAAATCCTATGACTGCTCTGATTCTGGGTAAAGTGATTTTGTCACACCAGCATCAAACACCAATCCTGGAGTGTGGGTATTCTGCTTGGACTTCTGGGTCACCTTCTTGGACTTCTGGGACACCTTGAGCAGAGGAATGATAAGTAGGAAGTGTGGGGGGATCTGGGTGCCCAGGTAGACTGGACAATAGACCAGACCCAGCCCTGC
This sequence comes from Monodelphis domestica, assembly GCF_027887165.1. Classification (NCBI taxonomy): domain Eukaryota; kingdom Metazoa; phylum Chordata; class Mammalia; order Didelphimorphia; family Didelphidae; genus Monodelphis; species Monodelphis domestica. Next base: position 425,906,947 of record NC_077227.1, on the reverse strand, counting down.
TTTTCCTCCATTGTCTCCTGAGTGGGGGTACCTGGAAAGAGTTGAGGATGATGGACACATATGCCCAGGCCATGCTGAGGTGGGCCAGCATGCTGCCCAGCCACGTCAGGCCCAGAACTGGCAGCAGCACTAACACAGGCTTCACTGTTGCCCTGGGAGAAAAAAGGAAAAAGAGCCCCATCAGGACAGAAGCCGGTGATGAGGAAGGTAGAACATACCAGCGAATAGGTAGGTCCCTGCTCCCTCCCCCGTACCAAAAAAGACCAAGGATAGGGAAGGGTAACTGGAATCCTTCTGTCCTATCTTCCCATCATCCTATAAGAACAGCTGTATGGGGACAGTGGGTAGGCCAAATCTGGAGATGGAAGGTCCTGGGTTCAAATCTGATCTCAGACACTGCCTAGTTGTATGACTTTGGACAAGTCACTTAACCATAATTGCCTAACCTGTACTGCTTTTCTGCTTTGGAACTGATACTTAGTATTGATTCCAAGATGGAAGGTAAAGGTTTAAAAAAAAAAGAATAGCTGTACGATCATGTACAATTAACTTCCCCTTTCTCTGACTCAGTTTCTCCATATGTAAATTATACAGAGGGCAGAGGGTGAGGTGAGATTCAATTAGAATTGGAGGGCTCTGCACCTGAGGTTCATGAACTTAAATTTTTTTCATACCTATTTCAATATAATTGTTTTTCTTTGTAATTCTGTATATTTTAGTTTACATATTTAAAACACTACTCTGAAAAGGCATAATAATTATAAACATTCTGAGAATGGGGTAGCTTGGACAGAGGAATAAGAAGGAAGCAGGGGTTTGGGGTCCTGGGGAAGGCTGGTGAAACATCTGAGAAGGGGTCCATCTAGACTCTTTGGCTTCATGGCTAGGACTCAACCCAAGTCTTCTGATTCCAATTCAATGTACTTTTCACTAATAATAATGTCATTTCTACAATATTTTAATATTTGCAAAGCATATTGCATACATTGACTTATATGAGCCTCAAAACACTGAGGAATATAGATATTTTTATCTCCATTTTTTTTTCAGTTCAGGAAACAAGTTCACAGATGTTGTTTGTTGCCCATGTTCATCCAGCTAATGCTAGAAATGAGATTTGAAGCTAGGTGTTCCTGACTACCAGTCTAGCATTCTATCTTCTATGCCAACATGGATGCCCACAGATTCTAGGTTAGAAGTGCCCACCGACCTGAGTGTTCCTCCATCAAATTCAGGTTGTCAGTGAAAATTTGTCTTTGGCACCCAGTCCCACCAGGTGGTCTCTGTGACCCTCACCATATCTGGACTCCAATCTGCCTCTCCAGGCTATGTTGGGGGCTCAGCATCCTGGAACGTCGCCGGGCACTGGACACAGTGATTATCACCACTCGGAACAAGATGAAGGTATTCACCTGTGGGGCCAGATGCAGAGCAGACATGTTCTGCTTCTATTTATCCACATCTGGTCCTTCTTCCAGCTTTCCCCCTCGGTTCTATCACTCCCCATCAAGAACTACTAAAGTGGAACTAGACCCTCAGGTTCACTCCTATCTGCCCCTCTTGTCCTTTTGGTTCATATCCTCCTTTCCCTATTCTCGTTCCCCCAAACAACTGATCATTTTTCCTAGGACCTGCAGTTTTCCTGTTCCTAATCTAGTCCTCTAAAATCCTATCCCACTTCCCCTTGGGATCCGTTTTCTTTCTTTTCTTCTGCTCTAAGTTTTATCCCTGGTCCCTTGGATTCTCACCTTTCATCCTAATTCCCCAAACCCACTGCCACTCCCCATAGGATGCACCATTCTCATGGACTTCTTGGAACCTTCTCATTCAAGCTCCATTGAATATTATCTTCCTGTCTGACCTCAGCCATCCCCTGAGACTTTCCCTTGTTCCTGCCCTTTGCTCACAGTCAGTACAAAAAGGACAGGTCCTGCAAAGGCCCAGATGACCCCATTCCGCAAGCTCAGCCAGCAGTGGTGATCAGCCATGTAGCCATCAAAGGAAGAAGCCAGAGTGATACCTACAATGACCACTGGGAGACCTGCAAGAGAGGAAGGATGAACTCAAGACCAACAGAATATCAACCATCATTTCTCCAAATATTTGTTTGATAGTTTCAACACCCACATTTAGGGCCATCTCAGGTCTCACAGTCCTTCCCATCTTACTCATGGAACTCAAGTTAGGAGACCTGGTCAGAATCTGAGGTTGATCTGTACTTGGGTAAAGTCATTCCTTATAGCCGAGTCTCAGCTTACTGATTTATAAAATGGGGGCAACGGAGAACCTCCTATTTTACAAGGCTATGGGGACTCCATTTGGGGTTTTCTTGGCAGAGATACTGGAGTGATTTGAGATTTCTTTCTCCAGCCCATTTTACAGATAAAGAAGCTGAGGCAAATAGAGTTAAGTGACTCGCCCAGGGTCACACAGCTTGTTTGACCTCAGGAAGATGTCTTCCTGACTCAGCACTCTATTCACTGTACCACCTAACTGCATAATCCCCAGCAATGCCAGACCAAAACAGCTTCAGTTTTTCAGGCCAACCTCCTGCACCCTGGGGTTATCTCTTCTCCCTTTTCCTTGATGAAATGAGGAGAATGGTTCAAGCTGCAGTATGGGGAACTGAAAGTTTGCCTCTGGGTTGAGAGAGATCATCAGGGACAGGATTTGGGTATATGTAGTGATGGCTCCAATCCAGGCTCAAGATCAGAGGCAGTATGGATTCCTAATCCAGGGTGGATCATCAGGATTTAGAATTCAAAGAGACTTTAGAGATTCTTGACGCCCAGGAAGGTTAAGCAATTTCTCCAGGGCCACAAGGCAGTAAGTAGGAGGTCCAAGACTTGGTCCCAGGCATTGACCCCAAATCTGGCACTTTCCACAACATTTTGGTCCAAATATAGGCCTCCCTCTCACATAGGCTATATCCCTTAGATATTACTTGGGGCAAAAGTAATGGGGGACAGTCATCTTCTCCCCTCCCTCCCACCCCCTTTCCTTTGGGGGCCTCCTGGAACTTGGTCCTTACCCCAGCCTATCACGTAGTAAAATTTCATCCTCTGGCCCTCTCTCATGTTGACAGCTACGACCTTACTCCATAGCAGGAGGCCCTCCACCAGCATCCAGGTGAAGGCAGCCATGAAGAAGAGGTGCAGGAGGGCTGTCAGTACCATGCACATCACCTGGGACCAGGAAGGGCAAGCACAAAGGCTGGTGTATCACCATCCATGCTCTGAGCCATCTCAGGCACCACAGTCTCTCCTTCCTCACTCATGGAACTCAAGTTAGGAGAGCTGTGTCTGAGTCTGAGGCTCACCTGTACTCAGGAAAAGCCATTTCCTATACCTGAACCTCGGTTTTCTGCTCCATAAATGGGGACAACTGAGCACCTCCTACTTCACGAGGCTGTTTTGAGAGGAAAACATCTTTTAAATTGTAAGATGCTAGAGAAATGAGCAGTTAAGAGGCTAAAATGCTAAAGAAAGTAGAAGTTAAGGGCAGCATCAATCCATGGCTGAAAGAATGATTAATGGTGTGACATATGGAAAGAATACCAGAGATGGAAAAGACCTGGACTCAAGTCCTGTTTCTATCATTAATGATTAGTATTGGGAAAGCCACTTCATGTCTCTGAGATAAAATTTCATCAGGAAGATGGAGATGATGGATAATATTCTATACCATCTGCCTCAAAGGCAGTTGGGAGGACCAAAATAAGATCATATGTGAAGCATTTTGTAAAGCTCAAGATGATAGGTTAGAATTACTGTTAAAAATTGGTACCAACATTGGGAGGGTGGTTCACATGGTGGAGACTTAATCAATGTTTCTTAAGTGGCAGCTAGATGCCTCAGTGGAGAGAGCCAGCCTCAGAGATGGGAGGTCCTGGGTTCAAGGATGGCCTCAGATACTTCCTAGCTGTGCGATCCTGGGCAAGTTACTTAACCCCAATTGCCTAGATGTTACTACTCTTCTGCCCTGGAACCAATATTTAGCACTGATTCTAAGATGGAAGGTATGAATTAAAAAAAATGTTCATTAAGTAATAGATTGATTCACCAGAATGAATGGGACAGGAAAAGTCAGAAGACCTGGGCTTTAGTCTTGATTGCTCCTAATTCTATATGACCCTAGGTAAATCACTTTCCATTTCTGAGATTCATTTAGTTCTCTCAGTTTGCCTTCTTGGTGGTTTTGAAGTTCAGAGGGACCTCTGTACCTCTGAGGGTTCAGAGGTACAGAGGGAAGGAATGTCCTGGTTTGTGTTTTGGGGGTGAGGAGGAAATAGGATAGAGTTTACCAGCTTTATCCAGACCTTTTCCATCTTGATCCCTATTTGATGCAAGAGGAAACAGAGGAACAGGTTGGAAAGAATCCCCAATTTTACTTTATTGCAGACTTCCTAGGTGGAATTCCCAGAATGATTTGAAGGGGATCCAGGCCATCAACTCTGACGCACAAAAGGAATTCAAAGACATTTTGGAGCTATGATTTAGCTAATCTGAGTTTGGACTGAGTAGTTCTGGAAGAAATAGTTCTAAAGACGGAGTAAAACTGCCCAAAGGCATCTCCTCTTAGTCTGCTGGGACTCTAGAATCACAAAGGAGTTCAAGGCTGTCCCTTTACCTCTAATGGTCAATGTCAGAAAAGCAGCAAGTGATGTGTTACAGCTAGGGACCAGCAGATGGCAGCAGAGAGAGGAGTTGAGAGCAGTGTGTGATGACATCATCAGAGAGGACACTAACAGAGCCTGCAGTATCAGAGGCCTGCATTAAGAATAATAACTAACCCATATGTACCACTTACTATGTGCCAGGCACTGTGCTAAGTGCTTTTTAAATTTTTTAAAATTTATTTTGTAAACTCTTTACCTTCCATCTTAGAATCAATACTGTGTATTTGTTCCAAGGCAGAAGAGCAGTAAGGGCTAGACAATGGGATTAGTTAAGTGACTTGCCCAGGGTCACACAACTAGGAAGTATCTGAGGCCAGATTTGAACCCAGGACTGCCTATCTGTCTCTAGACCTGGCTCTCATTTCACAGAACTACCTACCTACTTGTCCCCCTAAGTGCCTTTTTATAAATATTTTCTCATTTGATCTTCCAATAAGCCTGCAGGGTAGATGCTATCACTGTCTAATTAACAGTTGAGGAAATGGTTAAATGGAGATTAGGTGACTTGACTTGGTCACATAGTGGTGTCTGAATCCAGATTTGAACTCAGAGCTTCCTAACTTGAGACCCAGTACTCTATCCACTGTGCCACCTAGCTGCTCCAGTTGCCTAGTGTACATAGGCTCCTCCATGTAATTTCTTTGTTGTTTGTGTAATCTTTCCCAATGATTATGCAGTAGCAGATGGGAGAGTGTGTATGGGGCAATTAAAAAAAACCATTAATTTTGTTCAGCTATCTGGTTAAATGTCTTTACTAATGTTGTACTGTCAGGTTAGCCCAGTACGAGAAAACACATTGTCTCATGACCCTTGGTTTTGAATGGATTGATACAGAACTGCTCTGGGACTCCAGATTTCTGCCTCTATGATGGAAACTCTCTGTACTGTTCCTTCTTCGCTTTCAGGGAGGTAATGAGGATGGAGAGGTGAGAAACGTTGTAGCCTTCTCTGTCTAGGCAGGACCCATCTTCCATGTTCTGACCTATAAGCACATCTATAGGATTTGGACTGCCCACCTTCTTGGCTTTTGCCCATTCGCTGAACATGAGAAGGGCTTCAGCAGCTGCTAGAGCAAAGATAAGGTTCTTGTGAACGGTGGTCCTTTCAGACTGTGGGAGCCTGGGAAAGACAGAAGAAAAGAGGTGAGGGAGAAGGGAAGAAGGAAGGAAGAAGATGAGAGGGAAGAAGAGAGAAAGAGGTAAAAAAGGAAGAGATAATGAGGAAAAGGAGGTGAGGAGGATAAGGAGATGAGAAGGAAAAGATGAGGGAGAAGGGTGAGTGGAAGAGAGATGAGGATGAAGAAAAGGAAGATGAGATGGGGGAGGAAGAAGAAATGAGGAGGAGGTAGAGGAAGAATTGGCAGTGTGAGAAGAGTGAAGATGGGAAGAAGAGAAGGAAGGAAAACAAGCTGAGCTACCAATTTTCTTTCCCAAAACCTTATCTGAGTACAAAGTCCCCATGACCTCTTCCCACCTTTAGCTGGAATAAAGTTAGAGCTCTGGTCATTAAGTACAGCTAGGCAATGGGGTCAAATTGGAGAGAGCATTTGCACATTTCTTTCCCTGAAGATGTTTGAGAAGGGAGTCACACAAGCCCTGGGGGTCTCTAGGGTAGGTTTCATCAGGTAGCTGAGAACTCCTTACCCAACAGCCAGGAAAAGGATGAAGGTGGTGATGAGGGCACAAAAAGACACGCCGCAGCCAATGAAAGAAAGGGTTTTCAGCACAGACTCCTCCTCAGAGCTCCTCTGTGTGGAAAAATGAACAAGGCAAACCACATGGAGATCGGTGGTCTTTCTGACCTTTTGTTCTGCCTAGATTGGGATGACCAGTTGGACCAAGTCACTTCCCCTGTCTGCCTGTTGGTTCTTCAAAGTGAGGAGGGTGCATTAGATGGCATTTAAGTTTCCTTACAGTTTGGATATTGTATGTTTTGAGCTCCTTCCCAGTTCTAACAATTTGCATTCCCATGTCTCTTCCAACTCTAATATCCCTCTTCTTTCTGTCTTTCTCCCACTACCCTTCCTCTCCAACCTCTCCTCAACTTTTCATTATTACTGATGATGATGATGATAATAATAATAGCAGTTGGCATTTCTGTAGCACATTAAAGTTAGCAAAGTGCTTGGCATATTATCTCATTTGATCCTCACAATAACCCTAGGAGTCAGGTGCTATTATTTTCCTTACTTTACAGATGTGGAAACTGAGGCCCATTCTAGGAAAATGACTTTGACAAGATCACCTAGTTAGTAGCCTAAGGTAGGATTTAAATTCAGGTCTTCCAGATTCCAAGTCCTATATTCTAAGCACTATGCCATCTCACAGTTTCTGGGACTGATTTAGCTGAATGTGCCCTCCTCTCCCTTTCCCTGACCCACCTGGAGATCATACACCTGTAAGAGGATGGCAAAGTTGGTGCTATGGTTGCAGAAACAGGATGTAGATTCTTGGTGCTGAGCAATCACTGAACATCCTTTGGTGGACCAGGAGCCTCCAGCCCCTTCAGGGCTGGCATAGGGAGAAGAAAACAGAGGTCCTTGAATTAGAATGAGCTCACATTGCCTGCACCCCCCCCCCCAAGCGAAGTGGGGATGAGATCACTGCTTCCATGCTGGATTCTAATCCTGCCACCAACTTGATATCTGACCTTGACAGGATCATTTTCCATTCAGTTCTTCCTTATCTGTAAAATGGGAGTGATCATACTTATTCTACTTGGACCACAAGGGTCCTATCAGGAGAAACTCAGTGTGGGTTGCTTCTCTCTGAGACAGGATTGGGTGGTGGGACAGTGGGGGTGCAATAGATACAGTGTTGGGTTTGAAGTCATAAAGACCTTGGTTCAAATCCTGTTTCAGATACCTTTTATCTGTGTGATCCTGGGCAAATCATTCAACTTCTGAATCAGGTTCCTCATTTGTAAAATGAGGATAATAATAGCACCCAGGAGCACAATTCCTCCCAGGGCTGTTGTGAGGGTCAAATAAGATAATATTTGCATTTTTCAAAAAGCTCTTACCTTCTGTCTTGTATCAGTTCCAAGGCAGAAGAGCAGTAAGGGCTAGGTAATCGGGCTAGGTGAACCCAGGACCTCTCATTTCTAGGCTTGCTACTCTATCCACTGAGCCCTCTAGGGGCCCCCAAATAATGTCATATTTGTTACATGCTTAGGATAGCGCCTGGCACATAGTAGGTGCTTAATAAACATTTGTTTCCTTTTTCCCCTCCCTCTGTCCCTTCCTTTCTTCCTTCTTTGTTTCTAAGGTATTACCCTATAACTCTGATATGGAATGCTGCCTATATTCTCAGATAAGATTGCTCCATCCATTTGATTTTCTTTAACCTTTTCTTTGTCACAAAGAGAGAATTTGAGGGGGAAGTGATGTCTCAGAAATGACCCTGGATGTGAATTCCAAGGACCTGAAGTTTAAATCTTGGCTTTGTCATTCTTGGGACCTGGGTCAAGCTTGAAGGAAAGGAAGCATAGTACAGAGGAATGCATGCTGGACCTGGAGTCAAAGGACCTGGGTTCAAATCTTGCTTTTAGCAAAGACTACCTAATTAACATTGGGCAGTTCCCTACATCTCTCTGGGCCTCAGTTTTTTTACCCAGAAAAGAAAGGTCCCTTCTGACTCCATCCTCTGTAAGCTCAAACATTAGTTTTTTTAAAAAGTACCAAATAGTTGTAAGGTTTTATCCATGGTTAATTATCACGGTATTGTGAGATTTAAAATGATTGAGGTTTTAAACTGTAGTGATTAAAATAGTGGAAGATATAAATTGTGATAGATATAAGGGAGGGTGAGTAAATTTGACCGCAGAAAATATGTTTCACTACAGTGTCTTGGTTTTTAAATCAAATATAAGGTGGTTACCAGGGAAATACTCCCAATTATTCAAATACCCAATGGGTTTTATAGAGATTTTTAATTAATAATATAATGAGGAATTAGAGAGAGAAAGAGTAGGAAAGGAATAATTATGAAGGGCCGCAAGCCAATATGGCCTAGACCTGAGTCTTAAGAGAGAGAATCAGTCAGTCAGTCTTTTAACACTCACCACAAGGTCTGCCTAAACAAGGATTCTAGTGACACTAGGCCAGCTCCATCTCAGCTGACTTCACCAGAGAGAGCTCCAGCGAGAGACTGTTCCAAAGGGCCTCTCTCCAGAGCCTCCAGAGGGACAGAGTCCCCTTAGAGGAGCTCCAGCGAGACCTCCTTAGAGATTGTCCTCCAAGAGCTTCCCTTCTCCAGAGCCTCTCTCAAGAGATTCTTCCCAAGCGGTCCTCATGAGAGATCCTCCAAAAGGAATTCCTCCAAAAGGATTTCTCCAAAAGGATATACCATCAAGAGATTCTGCTTTTTCTTATATAGGGGTTTTTCTCCCATGTCACCTCCCCTAAGTCCCTACATCTACCAATCACTGCAGACACTTTCCAAAGGACTGCCCATCTAAATTCCTGCTAAGTCGGCCAATCTCCTCAGTAAGTCTGAATCAGAAAAAATGCTGCTGTGTCGACCAATCTCCTCAGTAAGTCTGAACAAGAGAAAACACAGCTGAGTCAACTAATCTCATCAAGAGAAAACTTGCCCAACCCCTTTAGGTACCTAGCATCCCATTGTATCAATTCTAAAAACAGGCCTGGCTCAAAGAACTCCTTGCCCCACCATAAGCATGAATCCAAGTACTTTGTTTAGCAAGGAGTTTTCTGCCCTAAAGCATTCTTAAGTACGGGTGGAATAGAGGTCCTCCCATTTCTGATCCTGGCGAGTACTCACATCAAAATGGGGAATGTTTCTCAGTAGGGAATTTGAGGATTCCTTAATGTGGAATAAAATTTTTAACATTCATAAGTCTGTGAAATTTTAAGGTTCACAATATTATTATTGTTGTTGAGTGTCTTACTCTTCCTGACCCTATTTGGGGTTTCCTTGGCAAAAATTCTGGAATTTCTTGCTATTTTCTTCTCCAATTCATTTTCTGGATAAAGAAACTGAGGCAAACAGGGTTAAATGACTTGTCCAGGGTCATACAGCTAGTAAGTGTCTAAGGTCACATTTAAACTCAGGAAATTGAGTTTTCTTGATTCCAAGCTAAGTTCTCTTAACTACAGCATCACCTAGCTGCCTCACTATTACTATAGCTGGACTTTTATGGGGTTTAGGTACCTGATGGACAAAGCCCCCTCTTATAAGGAACCCTGGATCACTTAGAGCAGAACTTAGTCAACTTTTTTGAGTAACAGACACCTTTTACAGTCTGGTGAAGCCTACTGACCCACTTAGAGTAAGTTAGGAGGTGCTGAATCTGGAGTCAGGAAGACCTGAGTTCAAATTTGGCCTTAGATACTAGCTCTATGACCCTGAGCAAATCACTTAACTCTGTCTCCTTTTCTCAATTTCCTCATCTGTAAAATAAGGATAATTTAGCACAGTGCCCGGCACATAGTAGGTACTTTCCTTCTTTCCTGTCTTCCTTCTCAGAAAAATGTTTTAAAATGCTTAAGAAGATAATAGGATTGCAAAAGAAACCAATTACATGTAAATAGCATTATCAAAATATTAAAAGAGCAAGTTTATAGATGGTGGGTTGAGAATTTTTGATTGGACACCAACTTGAGAGACTGAACTAAAACATTCCTCAGTTCTGCATCCTCTACTATGGTTAGAAGGAAAGGGCAGGAGATTTTATCACCAAGATTAATTATAACCTCTTTGAACCCTGTTTTTTTTATTTGTAAAAAAATAAGAATAAGAATGTTTGGTCCTCCTCTGTCAGGTGGGGTTATTCTGAAGATCTCTAGGAAGTCACAATATTAAATCATCAACATCATCATTTCAAGGATCTCCATTATTACTGGTGTTGAATGTTTCCTTCCCTCCTCTGATGTTGACTGGAGCCTCCCAACAATTTAGTAGATTGATCTATAAATCCCTAAGCATTTACTGAATGCCTATTATGGGTCAAGTGCTGTCCTAGGTGCTGAGGATCCAGAAAGAAACAGACCCCAGAGTCTAGGAGCTAGCATTCTAGCCAGGGGATAATAGACGATCTTCTTGGATTACAGTGGCCCCCAAACATTTACCCTAGAATGGCTCACTTTCTCAAGGCTTATTCAGGCTGATCCTTGGGCAATGGATCCTGGACCTGTTGCAAGGCCTATCCTAAAAAATCTTTCCTGCATAGCAAGGCCTTCCAGGACCAAAGCAGCAGGATATTTAAGAACTTAGGGTCTCCACCTGAGAATGAGGCATTTCTGACATAATGCCTATGAAGGACTGATGATGGGTTGCTTGCATTTATTTATATAGCACTTTACAATTACAATCATTCTCACATTGGCAAAATTAAGGGCTTCCATTTTTATAAAGCTTGATTATTTTTCTAGTGATGGATGAAAAATCTATAAGAAGAATCATTTCCAGGAACAATAATATAATAGATGCAGAATTGTAAACACTTTAGTGCTAGGAGGGAATTTTGATACCATCTATTCCAACCAATTAATTTTATATAGAAGAAAACTTAAGGGCTAGAGAAGGAAAGAGACTTGCTCATGGTTACCAAGTTGGTAAATTACAGTCAAAATTTGAACCCAGGTATTATTCCTTGAAGTCTTGGGTTTTTTTATTCTCCAAACTTATAAATATTCTTAATATTGTAAATTCTTAAAATGTACAGAAAGAGAAATAGTGTTCCTTGGCCACTGGAGAATCTTGATGTCAGATTAATTGTTATTTGAATGGTTTCCAAACAATATTCTCCCAGGCCTCATGGATCAAAGACATTAGTGTTTAGCTATCATAGAAGAGACCCTCTTTCCACATAATTATCTTTGATAGTAGAGTCAGTCTTAATTATAGTACTGCTACTGGGTGAAGAGTGAGGATCCAAAAAGATGTATATTCACAAAGGATCTTTGATTCACCAGAGTAGAGTCACTGGACTATGTGTGTACACATGTGTGTATATATGCAAATATATTTGAATGTTCACATGTGTGTTTATGTGTGTGTAGTTACATATCTGGCCATGTCTCCAAATATCCATATATTCTCATTTTAAAGAATCATTTTACAATCTTCCTCTGCTTTCTACAATACATAAAATACACCTATACACAGTATAGGTATATCATTTATGTATAGTATACATGTATGTAGATATAGATATGATGGCTATTTATCTAGTTTGAAGGTACATGAGGCAGGCAACAGTCCCTCAATCCATCACTCCAGGACATTCCCTCCTATCCCAACAACAACCCTTCAATAATATGGAGGGGAAGGGCTTGACATTCCCTTTTATCACACTCCCCTCAACCAAGAGGAAGGAGCCATGTTCCCTTCTCCAACCCAACCTGCTCCCTTGAAAATCAGTAGGAATTTTTAAAAAGAAAAAAAACCCAAAAGAAAAATCAGAAAGTCAGAACAATATTTAAATATGAAAACCCAGCCGGTATGTATGGAGTAGGAGAAGATACAGGTTTTTAACGGGCTGGAGGGGGCAGGAGTATTCCCCAGCCTTCACACGGGGAGATGGGGGAGGAGGCTTGGGGGTCCAAGGCTCATATAGCGATTGTGCCAGACTCACCTAACTCCTTGTTGGTCTAGATCTGCCCATGAGATTCAGAGTGATGGAAGGTAGGAAAGAGCAATCAAATTTAACGAGATGAAATCAGTGGCAATCGGTGTCCAATTCTATATTGGGGTCTCAAAACTAAACTCAGTAATGGAAAAGGGAAGATATGGCCAGACAACAGTTGATATGAGTAAGAACTAGGGGTGTTGGAGCCTAGAAAGCTCCATGTGGGTGTTAATGGGTGTCATCGGGGTGACATGTCAGGCAAGAAAGCTAATGGAACCATTGATTTCAATATAGGATTTTTCTGTTCAGTACTCGGGTGGTGATCGTACCTCTCCTCTCTCTCCTGGTCAGACCACAAGGGGAATATTATGTTCAATTCTGGGTCCCACATACCCAGAAGGACATTGACAAATCGGGCGTAGCCAGGGGACAGTGACCAAGATGGTGAGAGGTTTAGAGAGCCAACGCCTGTGAACATTCGCACCTTGGAAACAGGCAAATCCTACAAATCAGGATGGCATTTTTTGTTTGTTGATTGTCCAGATTTAAGAAAGCAAAGGGAAAATGTTGATAATGCAGATGAAACTTGAGAGTATGTTGTGCTAGCTGCTAAACATTTACCTGCATAGTCCTGCTAGAAACTATACTATATCCTAGACCCTGGTTTTAGAATCTGGGAGGGAAAAAAGACTTAAAAAGGACAGCATAGCTACCATTAAGTATTTGAAGGGTCATCCTATGGGAGAGCAATTGAACTCATTCTGCTTGGCCTCAGAGGGCAGAATTACAATGGACTGGTGCGTGTTATGGCAAACCATCTCTTGGCTTGATGACAGTAAGTAGTGGCTGCCCCACTTTAGGAGGTAGTGGCCAGAGGCCACTTTTGGGCACAGGCCAGATAACTTTTTTATTTCATTTTTTTAGATTGTAAAGGACATTTTTGTTCACACGTTGGTTGGACTTAAATCTGTGACTTTTGGAAACTAGGCTGTTTTGAGTCCACTGACAGTGTTTCCTTTCCAGACTGGCCAGAGGAGGTCACTGTAGTATTGCTAATAACATGATTCTTGGCTGTATCACTTTCAGTTCTGCAGAGTCACTGACTCATGGAAGGGACCATCAGAGATCATCCAAGACAAAATGAAAAGAAATTGAGGGGGTGTAAATGCCCACCGCCACGTAGCTAGTGTGGGTGAGAACTGTGACTGGAAAGCATGCCTACTCCTGTGCCCTGCTGCCTCATGAGCCTCAGAACCACCCTGTGAGGTAGGTGGGGGGCGTTATAAGGGAATGAGCAGGAGCTGCTGAAAAGGCAGACGCAGGGAGGTTCCAGAATTCTGGAGAAGTGGCAGGACTGTCTTCTCCTAACAGACAGTGAAGCAGGAGGTGGATGGAGTTTGTCTAGTCTCCTAGGGTGGACCTGGTGAACTAGCTATTCTCTCTCCTGTGGCTTCCTTGTGATCCAACCTGATCCTGTGTATCCTGTGCAGGAATATCTCACATATTCCTGCAGAGCTGCTTGAGACACCTAAAGCTGTCTGTCAGTGAGATCTTCCCTTTGATCCCTGTTCCTGCTTACCTTCCAACCTTACTGCCTCTTATCATCATCTAAGGAGGGGTTTTGGGTTAGTGAAGTGTATTTTATTATAGGAACTGGGACTTTTAGGTAGAGGTAACTGTCAGTGAAGGTACTCATCTTTCTGAGGTTAGCAACTAGATTTGGTGGGAGGCTTATTTATATTCTTTAGTTTAGATACCCCAAACCCCTTTCCACCCTTCCCTTAGTTATTAAACCCAAACTGTCCTGTGATTATATATTGTCTGTATTCATTAACTCAGGGTCAGGCTATGCCTGCCCTGGGCTGGTCTACTCTTCCCAAACCAGATTACTGGTCCTAAAATACCATCCACGAAACCTACAATTATCCCAAATAGTTATACAAGTGTCAATTTAGGTATTTTGGTTTACTATTTCAGGAAGAACCATGACCTCCATTAAAAAAAATTCTTAGCTTCCATCTTAGAAGCAATATTGTACATCATGGTTTCCAAGGCAGAAGATTGGAAAGGACTAGGCAGTGAGGGTTAAGTGACTTACCCAGGGTCACACAGCTGGGAAGTGTCTGCATGATCTCCATCTTGCATATGGGAAAGACAAGGCTCACCGAGTTGAAATGACTTCCCCCCACCCCCGAAGCTGTAAGTGGAGGAATCCCAACTCCTAATTCTAAGTAAGTCCACTGTTAATTATCCCAGGACTGCATAAATAAAGGAGAAAGATAAGAGATGAGAAAGGAAGGGACCAATCACACATTCAGGGACCCTCATGTGCTTAGGAATCTCCTTATTTTTTTCTTACCCCCAAGATCAAACCTGGATGGGGTATAATGTTTCCTGTCAGGGAAAGCCTCACTTTTGAGCAGACTCAAAGAATTTAGAACTTAAGGGCCAGTAGACATCATGAATGGCTGGCTGGATAAATAAATGGATAGATGAATGAATAATTTAATAAATGGATGGATGAATGGGTAGATGTATGAATGGATAGACTAATAAATGAATGGATGAATAAATAAATGAATGGAAAAATATTTAAGTGCTTACTATGTGTCGAGCACTGGGCTAAGTAAGCAATGGAGACAAAGAGCCTTTGCTTTTAAGGAGCTCATATTCTTATATGTGGGGAAGACAATGCATTAAGATGGTTCAAATACATTCTCACTAAAAAATGAACACCCATTTCTTCAGCACTTTAAGGTTTCCAGAGTGCTTTCCTCACAATAACCTAGTTAGTGCTAGCATTTTAACATCCATTTTACAGATGAGGAAACTAAAGCTCAGAGGGCTGACTTGCCTCAGATTGCCTATGGTACAATAGACAGAATGTGGGATTTGGAATATTCAGAGGAGCTGAGTTCTAATGCAGCTGCTATAACTTACCCATGTGCCCTTAGACAATTCTCTTAACATTATCTAACCCAGGAGTTCTTAATCTAGAGTCAGTGAACTTGGAATTTTTAACATTTTGATAGTTGTATTTTACTGTAAATGGTTTCCTTTGTGATCCTGATTTTATATTATGCATTTTAAAATATTATTCTGAGAAGGAATACATAGGATTCACCAAAGGGTCTATAACACAAAAACAGATTAAGAACCTCTCATCCATTCCAGCTTCCTCATTTCAACAGATGAGGAAACTGAGGCTCTGAAAGATTAAGTCATTGCGCACAAGGTCACCCAAGTGTTAAGAAGCAGGACCAGGATTCACAGTCAGGTCCTTGGACTCTAGATCTAATGGTATTGCCCTCTTTCCTCCTCCCTCATTTCCCTCCTTCCCCTAGGTAAAGGATTCTTCCCTCTTTCACTGCTCCACCCTCTGTTTCCCAAGAAATCTTGGACTACAGCTGCTTTCTCCTGAATCAAGGCTCTCTCACCTGGTGCTGAAATTCCAGAAGGCACAGACAGGCTCCACGAGTTTATCTGAAAACCCCTGCAGGGAAAGAAAAGGCAAGAAGGGAAGGGTAGAGAGAGAGTTCACCTGCCTCCTAATCCGTCACGGAGTCTTTGCGAGGCACCAGGCTGATGACACACAGACAAAAATGAAGTAGTCCCTGCCCTCAAATAGCTTGTAATCTACAGGAGCCTACAGCATGTAGACATATAACTGTCTGTAAAAGTATGAAACAAATAAAGGTTACTTTCTGGAGGGAGGCTCTAGGAGCTTGGGGGGATTTGGAAAGACCAAATGTAGAAGGTCATGCTGGAGCTGAATTCTGAAGGAAATGAAGGCTTTTGAGAGGGTGGAGGTGAGGAGAGGGCATTCCAGGCAAGGGGACTAACATGTTCAAAGACATAGAGATGGGAAATGGACTCTCATGTGTGAGCAACAGCAGGAAAGCTTATTTGATTGGGAGGGGTAGTAATGTGTAATAAGCCTGGAAAGGTATTAGGGAACCCTAGGATGAAAGGGCTTTAAATAACAGTAAAGTCTGCATGAGATCCTTAGAGAGAAGAGGGAGCCATTGAAGGTCTAGTGGCAGCGTTCTTCATTTACAGAACAAAAGAGCAGAAACAAAAACAATGAATGCCAGGGATGGAGGAAAGAGTCAGAAACTCACAAGGGGAATTATGATTACAAGTGCTAAAGCTCTACATGGCTCTTAGTGTTTAAGAAGGGAGAACAGTTTAAATCTCAAATAAAATTCCAACTAAAAAGAATAATTGCCCTTTCTTTAGCAATTCAGAAAATTTTCTTTGAAATAACCCTGGGAAGTAAGTAATACTAATAGATTTTATAGATAAGGAAACTGAGGCACATAGTGCTTAAGTGACTTGAATTAGATTGCAATACTGGATTTGGAGTCAGAGGAGCTGGATTCAACTTCTGGTTCTACTCCTACAATCTATGTGACATTAGCTAAGTGAGTTAACCTTTCTGGGTCTCAGTTTCCTCATCTATGAAACAATGGGGTTAGACTAGAGAATCCCTTTCAGCTCAAAAAATATGATCCTGTGATCTATCATATCATATCAGTCATAACTTGAACTCAGAGTCTTCTGACTCTAGATCCAGGCTCTTAAAACACCCCACCATGAAGTCTCTCCAAAAACTGCTCAGATTTTAATATGGTACTTGAAGATATACAAAGCACTTTTCCCACAATAACCCAGAGAGACAGGTAATCTACAAACAAATTATAATCCTCATTTTAGGGACTTCAGGAATCTGAGGTTGACTTGCCTAAAATCACACAGCTAATATCAGAATATGGCCTGTGTGACACTAGGCAAGTTACTTGTTTTCCCCCCTTTCAATTAAATTTTATTTTATTTTCAACTCCAAATTATTGTCCTTCCTCCTCCCACCCATTAAGAAGGCAAGAAAAACAAGGCCCCTTATGAATATGTGTGGTCATGCAAAACAAATTCCTATATTAGCCATATCTAAAAAGAAAAAATAAAGGTAAATAAAGAGAAGAAAATATATTTAAATCTAAGTCTATCATTTCTATCTGGAGGTAGATAGCATGCTTCATCATGAGTCCTTCCAAGTTGTTGATTGTTGTATTGATGAGTTACTAAGTCTTTCTCAAAGGTGATTTCCTTTATAACATTGCTATTTCTCGAAAAATTGTTCTGCTGGTTCAGCTCATTTCAATTTGCATCAATTCATACAAATCTTCCCAGGTTTTTCTGAAATCATTCCCTTCATTATGGCTTAAAGTACAGTAGTATTCCATCACATTCATTTAACTTACTCATCCATTCCCCAGTTGATGGGCATCCCCCAAGTTTCCAATTTTCTGTTGCCACAGAAAAAGCTACTATAAATCTTTTTTGTTTCTGTGGACTTTTTTCCTTGCTTTGGTCTCTTAGGGGTACAGAAAATCAAATGCCCCCAGCTAATTAGCTTAGATGGGAAGCTGAAGAGCAGGAGATGATCTGAATCAGTATGGGAAAGTTCATAAGATGATCCATGTAGACCATGAAGGGCATGTTTAGAGGAAGGCCTTGAATCTACGTCTTCCTGAAACCAAGGTTGGTTTTCTATTCCCTGCCCTTTTTGTTTTATTTATTCAATAGTTTTATGTTTCTTGCTATTTATTAAAAAAAGCAAATAAATGAAACATTTCTCTGCCTCTTAGAGCTTCTCATTGAGCTCAATTTTTTTTGCTACTGGAATGAACAGGGGAGGAAGAAGAAAGTATCTTTTTCTAAGGCTGAGGACCAGGATCTATGTTTCTAATAGAGCTGTCACCATGGATGCCACCCACTCCACCTTACCTGGGCCTGGTGTAGAAGATGGTAATGAACAGCTGTGCTGATCTCCTGGAGGTGTCCCAGAATTGTGGATGAGATGATGGCTGACCCTACCTGGGTGCTTAGGTACCTAGAAACAAATTGGGGAATCTGTTGAAATGGAAAGAACCTTTATGTAAGAGGTGGGAGCCACAAGTTTGTGAGGTGAACTAGCTCAAACTCATCACCCTCTTAGGTGCCTATTTTCTAATTCTAGCTCTTATATTTATTATTGGTGTGTCAGTAAATTCTATCACCTCTCTTATTTCTGACATAAATGACCTCTGAGGTCTCTTTCCTGCTTAATAAAATGATGGAGTTGTGTTAAATCACATCCATCCTTCCTTCCTTCCTTCCTTCCTTCCTTCCTTCCTTCCTTCCTTCCTTCCTTCCTTCCTTCCTTCCTTCCTTCCTTCCTTCCTTCCTTCCTTCCTTCCTTCTTCTTCTTCTTCTTCTTCTTCTTCTTCTTCTTCTTCTTCTTCTTCTTCTTCTTCTTCTTCTTCTTCTTCTTCTTCTTCTTCTTCTTCTTCTTCTTCTTCTTCTTCTTCTTCTTCTTCTTCTTCTTCTTCTTCTTCTTCTTCTTCTTCTCTCTCTTCTCTCTCTCTCTCTCTCTCTCTCTCTCTCTCTCTCTCTCTCTCTCTCTCTCTCTCTCTCTCTCTCTCTCTTTCCTTTTTTTCCTTGGAATTGATACTAATTAATGTTTCTAAGGCAGAAGAGTGATAATGGCTAGACAACTGGAGTTAAGTGACTTGCTCAGGATTACACAGCTAAGAAGTGTCTGAACCAGGTTTGAATCCGGGTCCTCCAAACTTCAGATGTGGCTTTATATCCACTGAGCCACTTAGCTGCCCCTAGATCATTTCTAAAGGCCTTTCAAGCTAGGATATTCTATGTTCTAAGGCTCCTTCCAGCTCTAACACTATGCTTTGTGGCTCCTTCCAGCTCTAACATTCTATATTCTAAGGACCTTTCTAGTTCTAGCCTGTGATTTGGGTTCTAACATTCTAGGTATTGAGATTCCTTTTAGCTCCAACATTCTGTTTTAAAGTTCTTTCCATATTTATCAGTTAACCAAGCAAATTTTTTTTAAGGGTTTACTGTATTTTTGGCACTATGCTAGGCCTTGGAGATACAAAGGCAAAAAATGAACCTGTCCCTGACCTCAAGAACTTACATTCTTTGGGGGGGGGGGTTGTAGCTAGGGAATTTGCAAGGTTGATCGACAGCCCTCAAACCAAGATTCTACAGAGCTGGCTGGGTCAGGATTCTAAGACACTTAGGCAGCTGGGAAACCGTCTCTCTGAAGCTGGGATTCAGACAGAGAGGCTGTGTATCAGAGTCTCTCTGAAGCTGCTTGACTTGGATTATTCTCAAGAAAAAGGTTGAGTGTGAGTTCCCCATTCACTGGACAGATGTGATTTGGGTGTGAACTTCCTCCCTTTCTGGATCTTGTAAGGACCCTACATCTAGATTCTTCAGTCTGACCCTACCAAGGACTCTGGAGTGTGTGACAATCTGGGCCCCTTTTGGACTTCATCTTTTATTTACTCTTCAGATAGATAGTTTAAGCTTAGATTAGAAAAGCTTAGTGAGTTAAATATCTGGGTGGGTTACAGTAAATTGGGCCTTCAACCCCTGTCATTTCTTTATCCTTTTATTTAGTTAATAAAACTGTTTTATAAATTTGTGTGAACCCTTCCTTAAAGCCTTCCCTTCCTCCAAATCCTCATATAACTAGGGGTGTGTGTGTGTGTGGGAGAGATGTACACCTATAAGCACACACAAATATACTCAAAATTAATGCATAGTCATTTTAGTGAGGGAGAGGCACCAGAGGCTTGGGCCATTAGGAAGCGTCTCTTGTAGGTGGTGGCATTTAAGCTAAATCTATGTTCTGTGATTCTATTTTCTTTCTCCACCTTTGCCCCTCTCCTCCCCTCCATCAATCAATCCTTCTCTGGGAAAAAGGCATCCACAATGATCAGGATGTTTTGGTGCCTAGAAGCTGCCACCCAGTAGGACCCAAGGAGAAAAGATCTCACTTACTTTTGCCTTTCATCAGCTTTGGAGCCATCTTGAGTGAGGACCTTGTCACTTTCCTGCCCTTCCCACCCCAAGGTGTGCTGGAGGGCACTGTACGCAAACCAGGTGTTGATCACAGTGACTTTGGAGAGACCTGGGCAGATGGGAAACTTCCATGGTTTAGACATTCTCTTCAGATGACCATCCCACTCAGCCCTAGAGCCTCAACCATTCTCTGCCCCAGTTCACTTAGACCAATGACTATATTTCTTTGTAACCATCTAGTCTCCCAACTCAGAGCTGGTCTTCCCTCTCATATTGAGGAGGAAGGAGGGCATTAGAGCAGAAGACATATCATTCCCCTGAGACTGGGGTACTCAAAGAGAGGGACTCGATATCGCCCCCCCCCTCTAGATTGCATATGAACTTAAACATATTAACATTATTATGCTTTATTAATATTGTCTATGTTCCTATTACCATTTTGTTGTTGCTGTTCACTTATTTCAACTGTCTGACTCTTCATGACCCCCAAGTGGAGTTTTCTTGGCAAAGACCCTGGAGTGGTTTGCCATTTCCTTCTCCAGCTTATACAGACTGAGGAACTGGGGCAAACAGGGTTAAGTGACTTACCCAAGGTCACATAGCTAGTAAGTGTCTGAGGGTCAGATTTGAACTCAGGAAGAGGAATCCATCCACTGTGCCACTTTGCTGTCCTTCATTTTAACATTATCTGTATTCTATTGTATTTTTATTTCTAAAAATTTAACATTATTTGTATTCCATTGTATTTTTATTTCTAAAAATTTCTCCCAGTTAAAATTTTAAAGAAACCTTATCTTCTGTCTTAGAATCTTATCTTCTGTCTTAGAATCAATACTAAAATTGGTTCCAAGGCAGAAGAACTATAAGGGCTAGACAACTGAAGATAAGTGGACCTGTCCAGGGTCACACAAATAGGAAATATCTGAGGCCATATTTGAACCCAGGACTTTCCTGCTCTGGGCCTGGCTCTCTATCCACTGAGACAGTTACATTTTAATCTGGTTTGGGCTACACTTGGTAGTGTGGTAATGACCTATTGCCACAAGTTTGACAGCTCGGCCTAAAAGCATCTGAAGGGTGGGAGGAATTCCTTGAGTTTTCTTCTCTCTGAAATTTTAGAGGAGAAACTGAGGCCTAAAATGGAGAAGAGTCTAAAGCCTTTCGGCCTCTATTCTCACAGACAGGGTAGATCAGGGTCATCTCCCAGAGCTCACCTATCCCTTGAAGTCTTCTCACTTCCTCAAAGGGTACTTGGATATATTCTGGCCTTCCTGGAATCTCTAATAAATCACCACTGGCCAAGTCTCTCAGGTTCAGGCTTCGTACTTTGATGCCTGGAAAAAGAGAAAGACCTCAAAGCTAAAGAATTCCCCGGGCTCAGGGGGGTTGGACCTTCTTGTTTTTAGACTTAGGTGCTCTCCCCTAAATGGAATCATCTTAACCCTTTGGCCCATGGGCCAACCCTACAGGTTCTTCTGCAGACGTCCTCCTCCCTGGGCTTGGGCCAGTGAGGCAGTAGAAGTATTCTAAAACTCGATATAGCAAAGGTTCATGACTGAGACTGTGAACTGTGAGGCAGATCACAGCCCTTGTCTGCAGTGCCTTAGTTGAAGAGTCTTCATTTATTGCTGTGGCCCATGTTCTGGTGATGAGACTAACATCTCTAGATTGGTCCTCTAATGAAAGGCATCTACTTTATCGCTGGGCCTATTCACCAAGTCTTTCCTGATGGTAATTGAATTGATCCACAAGCATTTATTAAGTTCATACATGTATAGGAAAATGCCAGGCACTGGAAACATTAAGAAAAAAAATAGTTCCTGCCCTCATGAAGCTTACATTCTACAAGAAAGAGACAACGTTTGCATGTATAAAATTTCTATACAATAAATACAAGGGACTGAAGATCATACTTAGGTGGAGCTTTGATGGGAACTAGAGACCTCTGGGAGGAAGAGAAGAGAGGGGAAAGTCATGAGAGGCATTACAAATAGTTTATGTAATGGCGTGGAGATGGGCTATGAGGTATCTTGTGTGAGGGACAGCAAGGAAGCCTGTTTGGCTAGCTCACTGGATGACCAAAGGGCTTTAGGTACCCTGGGAAAGACACTTCTCAATGTTCTAGGCAACTTTCTAAGACTACAAATTACAGAGAAGACTTCAACCTGGACTAGTGAGGAATTTTCCTCATCCGGGGGGCTCTCAACACTAACAAAATCATGCCCAGAGGTATTTTACTGTATTGTTTAGTCCCAGAGGGCAGCATTAAGGAGCTTGATACAAGGAAGAACTTCTAAATAGTATGAGGGTATCTAAAAGGAGGATGAGGTATCTTGAAAGGTACTGAATTCCCGTCACTGAAGATCTTTAAAGGAAGGCTGGATGACCACATGTTGGGGATGTTGTAGAAAGGAGTCTTTTACTCTCAACTCTGAGATTATGTGAGTGCAAACATGATCATTCCCATTTTACAGATGAGGAAATGAAGTCAAGCTGAGAGAGGAAGCTCATTGCTCAAGTTCACATTGTTGGAGAGCTAGTATCAGCACGCTGGAAGGTAGACTCACCAATGGACCCCTTCTGGATAGAGATGTTGGCTCTCTCAGATGTGAGGAGCAGGCTCAGGCTGATGGCAAGACGCTCTACACTCTCTACAAGGACCATGGGACTTCTAATGATCTGAGGAAAGAAGAGTCCTTGGTTGGAGTCAGAGCTGGAGCTCCTTTTTCTTCTCTGGCAGTATCCCTCTGACAACCCAGGAACATCAGCAAATAATTACTCTATTCTTGAAACAGAATTTTGAGACATATATATATATATATATATATATATATATATATATATATATATATATATATATATATATATATAACCAAAGGCCCAGAGAGGGAAGGAAGGAATAAGCATTCATTAAGCATCTTTGTTGTGCCAGCCATTATGCTGTAAGCTCTTTACAGATTTTATCTCGTTACGCTCTAGGAGATTGGTGCTGGTATTATCTCCACTTTTATAATTGGGGTAATGACGACCTAGAGAGGTTGAGCCTACTCAGGTTCACACAGCTATTGGGTGTCTGAGGCTGAATTAGAACTCAGATTTTTCTGACCTCCAGTTCCATCTTTATCCACTGTGCCACCTAGGTGCCCTCTTTACAAACTCTCCTCAAAACTCTCCTCAAAAACCTATAAGCTAAATATTGTCATCTTGTTTTACAAATGTGGAAAACTGAGGCTCATTGCTTTTAAGGACTTTGTTTCTCTAGAGTGTCCCCCAATTTTTTTTTTTCCCCAGAGGCACTTGTGTCCTTCAGATGTGTAATAAGGGCAGCTTGATCCCTCCCTCACAAGCCAGGAGGGCTTACCTCTTTCATCTCCAACCACTGGGCTTTGGTTTGTTCCTCCAAGAGCAGGCCAACCACTGCCAAGAAGCTCTGGCTGAGATGTTCCTGCTGCCCATAGGGATCTTGATCTCTGACCCCGATGGCAACAACCCTCTTCAGGAAGCTCACGACAGCAAGCAGATCAGCTGGCTGCAAGGGGGTCTCCTCTGCTGCCAGGGTCTGTTCCAGGATCCCCAAGAAGCGAGTAGCCTCAGGGACACTCAGAGACCCAATATCTTCTTGAAAAATATTTCTGGAAAGCTGTGAAGAGAAGCCAAATCTCCCCTTGCCCCCTCTCTGTAGATCAGGTCACGGGACAATGGCGATGAGTCAGAGAGCATGGCATTTCCCATTGGTTAAATTGGAAATGAAAGTTGCTTAGCTACTCTGATCAAGACAATGATCCAGAGAGGGAAAGAATATGAATCATGGAACCATGGAAAAGCATTAATTAATTAATAAATAAATAATTAATAAAGATTAATTTTTATTATTTATTAATTTTATTAAAAATAAAAATTTAATAAAATCTAAATTAATTAATGAAATAAATACATTTTTTAAAAAGACAATGATCCAAGCCAATTCCAGAGGAGCCATGATGAAAAATGCTATCCACCTCCAGAGAGAGAGAGAGAGCTGATGAGTCTGAGTACAGATGGAAGCAGATTTCTTTCATTTTCTTTATTTTTCTTTTGTGTGTGTTTTCCTTTATAACATGGCTAACAGAAATAGGTTTTGAATGTTTTCACATGTATAATAGATATCATATTGCTTGCCTTTTCAAGGGGTGGAAGGGAGGGAGAGAATTTGGAGCTCAAAAAATTTTTAAATGAACATTAATAACTTTAAAAAATGTAACTGGGAAATAGTCAATGAAATAAATAAAAGGATATTTCAAAAATGTTTTTTTTTAATCAAGAAACATTTCCTCTTCCCATCATGTTCATGTATGTCCTTGCTTATACTCAACTGCAGTGGTGAGCAGAAAGAAATTTGGGCTTGGAGGATGGAGACCTGGGGTTGAATTGTGGGCTCTGCCTTTCATTAGCTGTGTGACTTCCAGCAAATTATTTCATCCTCCTGACCCTCAGTTTCCTAATCTATGAACCAATCAGTGAGTATTTATGAAGTGTCTACTACGTGTCAAGCACTGTGCTAGGTAGGCACTGTGGATATAAGTGCAAAGAATAAAGCAGATGCTACTCTTACTTGAGATAAAGAAGAGAATTTCCTCTGAAACATCATAGCTCACCCTGAGTGACTTAGAAGGAGGCTGAAGAAGAGGGGAGGAAGGGAAGAGGGAGGAAGGGAAGTATGAAAGGGAGGAGGGTAGGCAAAGGAAGAGATCTAAAATATGGCCCTAATTTGAATGATGAAAATTTTCAATTTTTGTTGTTCAGTTGTTTTTCACTCATGTCCAACTCTTTGTGATTCATTTTGGGGTTTTCTAGGCAAAGATACTGGAGTGCTTTGCCATTTCCATCTCCAGCTCATTTTAGAGATGAGGAGACTGAGGCAAACAGGATTTAAATGATTAGCCTGGGATCATATAAGTGTCTGAATCTGGATTTGAACTCAGATCTTCCTGATTCCATGCCCTGGTGTTTTATCCACCAAATTACTGAGTTCCTAATCAGTGGGGTCTCAATTTGTGAGGTGGTTTTTTTGTTTTTGTTTTTGTTTTACTATAGCAAGATGCATAAGTAAAGACATATAAAAATAAATTCAATATTTATATAAAATGAACAAATATAAATATATACACACAAAGTTGTCCAATACAGGTCCAATAGGAACTAGTTGATTGGCGATAATTTTTAAAAAACTGTCTACTAAGGAAGGGAAAGGTGGTTGATGCAGGGAATGCCATTCCCAGTGAAAACAGAAGTTAAAAAATTTTTTTTAAATCCTTACCTTCCATCTTGGAATCAATACTATGTATTGATTCCAATACTGTGCCTAGCCCTTACCACTCTTCTGCCTTGGAATCATTGATTCCAAGGCAGAAGAGTGGTATGGGATAGGCAATGGGGGTTAAGTGACTTGTCCAGGGTCACACAGCTAGGAAGTGTCTGAGGTCAGATTTGAACCTAGGACCTCCTGTCTGTAGTCCTGGCTCTCAATCCACTGAGACACCCCCCCCCTGCCCCTGAAAACAGATCTTTTGATATGAAAAAGAAGCATTATTTGCATGCATTGCTGAACAGTTTAGGAAGCTAAATATCATCTCCTAAAGGGTCAACATTGCTAATTTCCTTGACTGAACTATGCCAGTTTTCAGTTACCCAGATTCTAATTAATGGGGTCTGAATTAATGAGGTTCTATAAGTCAGGATCTCTCAGTCCTGTGACTCTCAATACATAAGTGAGGTTCTTGGGGTTCCCTGAGTTTTGGGGGGGCTCACCATGGTAGCATTAGCCAGAGCATTGACCCGGCTGATAAACTCCCCATCAGATGTTTCCTGGATATCTTTCAGTCGCTGATATGCCTCTGAAAATAAGCAAATGGAGCATATGGCATCTTGGACATTTTCAGGGAGAAGAATAAGGTTTTCTTGCACTCAGACGGTCCCCAAGCCAGTTCTGTGATGTGTTCCCTTCTCTTCCTTCTCCAGAGACAAAGCTAAGAGGTTCGTTAGAACATAGACTGCTTAAAACACAGAATGTTGGAGTTGAAGGGAATTCTAGAGAAGACAATTAGAATACCAAACGTTAGAGCCGGAAGGCACCGTAAAACA
The DNA here is from genome assembly GCF_027887165.1 of Monodelphis domestica. Lineage (NCBI taxonomy): Eukaryota > Metazoa > Chordata > Mammalia > Didelphimorphia > Didelphidae > Monodelphis > Monodelphis domestica. The sequence goes on along the minus strand of NC_077227.1, from coordinate 425,880,690 downwards.
CCTGAAGAGTAGAACACAGAACACAATGTTGGGCTCGAAGGGCCCTTTAAAAACAGATCTATGGTAAAATAGATTGTAGAATACTCAAGCTGGACAGCGGCTCAGACCATGGAATGTATCTGCCAGAAGACACGTGAGTGATGAATGGCACCTTAGGACAATGCCTGTGAGAACTGTCAGGACCTCCAGAACATCAATGGTGAGTGCTAGAAGAGATGTCAGAACATGGACTGTTCGGGTATAGAATATTAGGGCACACACAGCCTAATCCAACATGCTGCTGTCATGGAGAGTTGTAATAAGAGCACTGCCGGGTTTTGGAGTCAGAGGTCTTTGGGTTTGAATCCTGACTCTATTCCTTACTGTTTGTGCAATCTTGGATAATTTAATTGAGTTCTTTGGACCAGTTTCCTCATCTATACAATTAGGGGCTTGGAGGAAATAATCCTTAAAGCCCTTTCAAGCTCTAAATGTCAGGAATTTCCTCTATGAGACTGAGGTGTATGGGGTGTATGGGGTGCTCAGGGAGGGGTAGTATCTCTGGTATGGAGGGCTTGTCGTACCCTTCTAGGGCAGCTCTCCAGCCTCTGACCCCCACCTGACACCCAGCTCTCACTTGTGGCTCCCAGTAGCTGCTAGCATGTGGCAGCAGCCATACCCTGGGCAACAGCTTCGATAGGCCAGCTAAACCTTGTGAAGGTAGCCATTGGGTCATCGACCCCTGGTGAACCAGGGCTTTGCTCACCCAGCATGTGAAGACTGCTTTGGCGGAACGGGCAGAAGAAACCAATAAGAAGGTTCAACGGCTGAGAGGGCGACGCAGCAAAGCACTGTGGAGTGCTTAGGGCGTGTTGGAGCACAAAAGACAACACGGCCATCCAATGCAGCTGAGGAAGTCTCCAGACGTAACAATTTTTCATGCCACCGGACCCAGGCTTCCAATGCCGAGAGAGTGGGACTGTCTCTGTGCATTGACTTTTCCACTTAAATCTCTTTCACACACAAGTATCTCTGTGCACACTCATCTATTCTAACCCTGTCCACCCTCTTCAAGACCTGCGGCGATGGGGGAGTGGCGACGCAACAGGTGGAGGTGACCACTGGCAGTTGTAGTCACGATCCTGCATGTAGCCGGCCCACAGACCAGTGGTCACTCGGCCCTGTGGGCAGCAGGGACGTTCGGCCGCATCCTAGGTGACTGAGCAGCCCTCTCTAGGACAGCACTGCTCACCCTAATCAAGGGAGGGGACTAGAAAAGGTGTCCCAAACATTGCCTGCCCTACAAACACCTGGTCAGCACACTGCGGCTGGCGGGTCATCCCTTTAAGCGGTCGAAATCAAAGAAAAAATACAAAGAAACTCCTACTAGGAGCATGGAACATCAGGACATTACTTGATAGAGAGAATATCCCAAGACCTGAGAGAAGAACAGCTTTAATCGGCAAAGAACTGGCGCGATATAACATCGACATCGCAGCCCTAAGCGAAACACGCTTACCAGAAGAGGGATCACTTAGCGAACCCACCACTGGATACACCTTCTTCTGGAAAGGTAGAGCCTCAAATGAAGACAGAATCCACGGTGTTGGCCTGGCCATCAAGACCAATTTGCTCAAACAGCTGCCAGACTTGCCTGTGGGCATCAGCGAGAGGCTCATGAAGATCTGTTTGCCTCTCGGCAAAGACCGGTATGCCACAATCATCAGCGCATATGCCCCAACACTGACCAGCACAGAGGAGACCATTGAGCAGTTCTACTCTGACCTGAGTGCCGTCCTGCACTCAGTGCCCACAAATGACAAGCTGATACTACTGGGGGACTTTAATGCCCGTGTTGGCCAGGACCATGAAAGATGGAAAGGAGTGCTCGGCAAATACGGCGTGGGCAAAATGAACAACGATGACCTGCCTACTGCTACTCAGCAAATGCTCAGAGTTCGAACTCACCATCACAAACACTGTGTTCAGAATGGCAAACAAATATAAAACAACATGGATGCACCCACAATCAAAACAGTGGCATCTCATTGACTACATCATTGTATGCCGGCGAGACATCCAGGATGTAAAGATCACCAGAGCCATGAGAGGAGCTGAATTCTGGACAGATCATTGATTGGTTAGAGTGACTCTTCAAATGCGCATTGCGCCTCGCCATCCAAAACGTGCCCAGACGGTTCGTGCATTTTACAACGTGAGCCATCTTAGAGATCCATCTTATTTGCAAACATTCCAGTCCTGCCTGGACGACAAGCTGTCTGCCAAGGGACCACTCACTGGAAGCTCAACCGAGAAATGGAAACAGTTCAGAGACGCAGTGAAGGAAACATCAAAGGCAGTCCTAGGCCCCAAACAACGCAACCACCAGGACTGGTTCGAGGAGAACAACACTGCTATTGAAGACCTGTTGAGCAAAAAGAACAAAGCCTTTATGGAGTGGCAAAATAACCCAAACTCTGCTCCTAAAAAGGACAGATTCAAGTCTCTCCAAGCCACGGCACAGCGTGAGATCAGGAAGATGCAAGACCGATGGTGGGAAAAAAAGGCAGAAGAAATCCAGCATTTTGCTAATATGAAAAACTACAAATAATTTTTCAGTGCCCTCAAGACTGTCTATGAGCCATTAAAACCCACCAACACTCCCTTGCTATCCTCTGATGGTGATACTCTCACAAAAGATAAAAAAGGCATCAGCAACAGGTGGAAAGAACACTTCAGTCAGCTTCTCAACCGACCCTCTTCAGTCGACCAAAGCACCCTTGACCAGATCCCCCAAAACCGCACCATTGAACAACTTGACATCCCTCCTTCAATAGAGGAAGTCCAAAAAGCCATTCAACAAATGAGTGCAGGCAAGGCACCCAGTAAAGACGGGATCCCAACCAAGGTGTACAAGGCCTTAAATGGAAAGGCACTCCAGGCATTCCACATAGTGCTGACCAGCATATGGGAAGAGGAAGACATGCCCCCAGAACTCAGAGATGCCTCCATCGTAGCCCTATACAAGAACAAAGGCGCACGAGCAGCCTGTGACAACTACAGAGGCATCTCACTACTCTCCACTGCTGGAAAGATCCTCACCCGTGTTATACTCAAAAGACTCCTGTCATCTGTTTCGGAGCAGAACCTGCCTGAATCACAATGTGGCTTCCGACCAGATTGCAACACCATTGACATTGTCTTCAGGGTGAGGCAAATGCAGGAAAAATGCCTTGGGCAGAACCTGAGTGTCTACATTGTCTTCATAGACCTAACAAAGGCGTTCGACACAGTGAACAGGGACGCATTGTGGGTGATCCTCAGCAAGCTCGGTTGCCCAGCAAAATTCATCAAACTGATCTAGCTCTTTCATGTCTACATGACAGGGGAAGTCCTATCTGGTGGAGAGACTTCCGACCGCTTCAACATCTCCAATGGCGTGAAACAAGGCTGTGTCCTCGCTCTGGTACTATTCAACCTATTTTTCACCCAAGTATTACGACATGCTGTGATGGATCTAGACCTGGGCATCTACATCAAATACCGACTGGATGGCTCACTATTTGACCTTCGCCGCCTGACTGCAAAAACAAAGACAACAGAGAGACTCATCCTGGAAGCTCTCTTCGCAGATGACTGTGCTCTCATGGCCCACCAAGAAAATCATCTCCAAACCATTGTGGACAGGTTCTCCACCGCAACAAAACTGTTTGGCCTGACTATCAGCCTCAGCAAAACAGAGGTGCTATTCCAACCTGCACCAGGGAGGCCAACTAACCAGCCATGCATTATAATTGATGGCACGCAACTTTCTAACGTCAACACTTTCAAGTACCTGGGCAGCACCATCACCAACGACGGGTCCCTAGACCATGAGATCAATGCCAGGATCCAAAAGGACAGCCAGGCACTCAGGTGGCTGCGCTGCAAAGTCCTCCAACACAGAGGTGTAAGCACCTCAACGAAGCTCAAAGTGTACAACGCAGTGGTCCTCAGCTCGCTCCTGTACGGTTGTGAGACATGGACACTGTACCGGAAGCACATGAAGCAGTTGGAGCAATTCCACCAACGCTCCCTCCGATCAATCATGAGGATCCGATGGCAGGACCGAATCACCAATTAGGAAGTCCTCGACAGAGCCAACTCCACCAGCATCGAAGTCATGGTCCTCAAAACCCAGCTACGATGGTCTGGACACGTCATCCGCATGGACCCACAGCGAATACCAAGACAGGTATTCTATGGTGAACTGTCAGCTGGACTCAGGAAACGAGGCCGACCAAAGAAAAGATTCAAGGATCAGCTAAAGTCAAACTTGAAGTGGGCTGGCATTACACCAAAGCATCTAGAACTTGCTGCCTCTGTCAGAAGCAGCTGGCGAACCCACATTAACCATGCCGCCACCACCTTTGAAGATGAGCAACGTCGACGTCTTGCCGCTGCGCGTGAACGCGGACACCAGGCCACAACCGCCCCTCCCGTAACAACTGGCGTCCCATGCCCCATGTGCCACAAACTGTGCGCCTCAGCCTTTGGACTCCAAAGCCACATGAGGGTACACCGCAGATGAAACTGCACAAAGACAATAGTCATTCTTGATCACCGAGAGACTACCACTACTACTATATATTAATTAATTTTGTATATATATATATATATATATATATATTCAATTAGTTACAGAACTAGGTCTAGACACTTCCAAAGGATTCATGATGAACAAGGCGACCTCCAGAGGAAGAACTGATGTAGCCTGAATGCAGATCAAAATGCTTTTTAAAAAATTTTTTTTCTTTTTCTTTTTTTTTAAACCCTTACCTTCTGTCATTGAATGAATAGTGTGGATTGGTTCCAAGGTAGAAGAGTAGTAAGGGCTAGGAAATGGGGGTTAAGTGTCTTGCCTCGGGTCACACAGCTAGGAAGTGCCTGAGGACAGATTTGAACCATCTCTGGGCCTGGCTCTCAATCAGCTGAGCCACCTAGTTGCCCCTTAAATTTTATTTCTCCAGATTTTTTTTGGTCTGTATTTTCTTTCACAATGTGACTAATATGGAAATGTATTTTGCATGATTGTACATATATAACCTATATCAAATTGCTTGCCTTCTCAATGAGTCAGGGAGGGAGAAAAAGAATCTGGAACTCAAAATTAAAAAAAAAATGTTAAATTTATAGGCAATTATACATCTTTTAAAATAAAGAACTGGATCTAGAGCCCAATTGTGATTTGAATCCAGTTTTCTTTTTACCACATCACAAAATCTGCAAAGTTCATTCAAATTGGAATTTTGCAAAATCAAACAGTGGATTGAATACAAATGCTCTAAACATTGGCTCAGCACTTTTTGTGGAAGGGCTTCTGTGTATATAAGTTACTGACTTGGGCTCAGGGTATGTGTGGGGCCCTCTAAGAATTTAGAATCTAAGCTTTAAAGCACCCAGCCCCATGTCTAGCCCCCTGTCCCTCACCATCCCTCTCTTAGTGGCTGTAACTGGAAATTTTTCAGGAAGTGGTTATGGGTTGACTTTAACTCCAGGATGCTGACTGGGAGGTTTTATAGGGTAAGAGAAACTTACCTGGCCTGTAATAGCAGAGGAAAGGAAGAGATTGTAGACACCGCTCAGAACTCAGTGTTCCACTGCCAGCATCCAAAGTTGGGCACTCTTCTAGGGCCACTGTGGGCAGAGGGGAATAGAAAGAGAAGTTCAGTCTTCTGGCAAAAATAACAGAATTCTGGTTGGAAGGTATGCTCAGAGATAATTTCTCCTACCCCCTTCACCCAATGTATTATCACCCTTCTGTAGTATTTCCAGAGAGTAGTTAGTTCTCTTGTTTCTACTTGAACTCTTCCTGTGACAGAGAACTTACAGAGAACTTGTAAGCCAGTATGAATCATCACTAGATTCTACCTTGTCCTATCTCGATCTTCCTATATTTTCTCCTCTTCTTTGTAGCTAAACTCCTTGAAAAAGCCATGACCTGACTCTTCATTTTCTTTCTTCTCTCATCTAAACTATCTTCAATATGGATTCTGACCTCATCATTCAGCTGTTCTCTCCAAAACATCTCCATGAGTTTTTAATTTTCCAATTCTAATGCTATTGTCTCAGTCCTCATCCTTGGCCTCTTTGCAAAACCTGACATTGTTGACGACATTCTCCTCTTAGACACTTTCCTTTCTGGGTTGCTTTTTAAAATTATTTTATGTAACATTCTCTCGTGGCTCTCCTCCTACCTGTCTGATCTGTCTCAGTTATTTTTGCTATATCTTCATCCATGTCATATTCATTAACTATAGTATCCTCCAAGGCTCTAGCCTAGTCAGTCAACAAGCATTTATTAAATTAAATGTGCCAGCATACACTCTGCTGAGCACTGGAGATACAAAGAAACTAAAAAACATGATCCTTGCCCTTAAGGAACTCACATTCTAAGGAAGAGACAACATGTAAATAACATACAATGTACTTGTTGCTCAGTTATTTCAGTCATGTCTGACTTTTTGGGCTCCCATTTGGGGTTTTCTTGGCAAAATGCTGGAGCAGTTTGCCATTTCCTTCTCCAGTTCATTTTATAGATAAGGAAACTGAGGCAAACAGGATTAAGTGATTTGCTGAGGCTCACATAGCTAGCAAGTATCTGAGACCAGATTTGAACTCATGAAGATAAATCTTCCTGATTCCAAGCCCAGTGTTCTATCTGGAGATACATTTTCCTCCAGGCAGTAGGATTTGAGTTCTGAAAGAAGTCAGGGAAGCCAGGAGACAGAAATAAGTAAACAGACAGGGTTGGGAGGGAGGGAAGGAAGGGTACAATAAGTGAAGAAGCATGGGATTGGGAACAGTAAGAACAATGCGGAGGAATTGGAGAGTGTGGAAGGATAAAATCTAAGAACCCTGAGAAGGCATGAAGGAAGCAGAGTTTTAAATGCTATATAGCAGAGTTTATATTTGCTCCTGGAGGCAATGGGGACCAACTAGAGTTTGCTAAGGAGGAGGGCGACAAGGCCAGACCTGCCTTTAGGAAAATTAGCTCGGCAGCTAAAGGGAGAATGGATTGGAGTGGGGAGAGACTTGAGGCAGGAAGAACCACCAGAAGGCAATCACAATTTTGCAATTGCTTTTAAAGTTTTAAGAGCTTACACCATGGTGGTGGTTCTGTGAGTGGAGTGAAATGGGTGTGTACAAGAGATGTTTTGAAAATAGAAAAGACAAGATGTAACAATAGATTGGATATGTGGAGTGATTGCAAAAGATGAGTTGAAGATCACACCAATGTTTCAGGTCTTCATGACTGGAAGAATGATGGTGCTATTGACAGTAATAGGGAAGTTGGGAAAAAAGAAGGGTTTGGGAGATGTGGTGGTGGGGGTGGAGATAATGAGGCCAGTTTTGGACATGCTGAATTTGAGATGCTTCTAAGACATCCAGCTGGAGATGTTCAGAAGGCAGTAGATAATGTGGGACTGTAGATCTTGTAATAAAGGATGAAAAGGTTTGCAATTTGCAAAAATGTTGCAAAAACTGAAAAATGCAAATCTTAGGGAATGACTGAGAGTAGCATGTGACCAAGGGTCACATGGGAGCCTGAGCCTTGGAATCCGGCAAGATTCTATGCCCAACAGTTTCTTCTCAGTGTCTACTCTCCTGGAAGGACCTTGGAGAGGATTTTGTCTGTGATCAATGGAAGAAGGATTTTTTCTGGATCTGGCTTCTGGCAGCATCAGTCTGGACTTACTTGGAAATCTAACAACTTAAGATCCTGGTTCTATTTGGACTACTGGTGTGAGATTGGGATATTTGGGAAGTTAATGTTTTAGCTTAGTAAAATAGTTTAGTTAGTTATATAATCTTTTAAATTAAGTATAAGAATAAATATATTCCTAAACCCTTATTCCTTCCTACCCTTCCCAAACCAATAAATTAGAATTTATTTATATGTTTTCCTCTTGCTTTTCCCTTACCCCAAATCCTACCATAACAATCTGGAGAAACTCGAAATATATACAGAGTCTGGGAATCATCAATACAGAGATAATAATTAGATTTATGGGAGCTATTGAGAACACCAAGCCAGAGAGTAAAGAGGGAGAGGAGGGCCCAAGACACAGTTTTGGGATACATCTATGTTTCTGTTTTCTCTTTTCTCTCTAAACTCTCTCACCTGGTGATCTTGAGAGGTTCTGTGATTCCATTATCAGCTGCAAGGAGATGATTCAGAACTGTACGTATAGCCTTAGTTTCTCTCATGAGCTCCAGTCCCATGCCTCTGTCTATTGATATTTCAAACTGAATGTCTCAGAGGCATCTAAAACTCAGTATGTCCATCCCAGAACTCATTATCTTTCTCCCAAAACCTTCTTCTCTTTCCAACTGTCCTATTACTCTCAAGGGTGCTTCCATCTTTCCTGTCACCCAGATTCACAACCTTGGTGTCATCTTCAACTCCTCACACTCTCTCACCCCACAGATTGAATTAACAGCTAAACCTTGTGGTTTCTTCCTCTACAATATCTCTTGCATTTCTCTCTTTGTCTTTATTCACAGAGTTACCAGATGCTGAACTATTCTAGGACATGGTCTTTCCATTCAATTAGAATCCTGCTCTGTCATCTCCCATTACCATAGAATTCTAATTAGATTAGGCCAATACGGCAGCAAAGGAAAGTGATAAATGTTGAAGGGGATGAGGCAAAATTGGGACACTAATACACTGTTGGTAGAGTTGGGAATTAGTCCAACCATTCTTGAAGGCAATTTGGAACTATGCTCAAAAGGTGCTAAAAGACTGCCTGCTCTTTGATCCAATCATACCACTACTAGGTTTGTACCCTAAAGAGATAATAAGGAAAAAGACTTATACCCAAATATTCATAGCTGTGCTCTTTGTGGTAGCAAAAAATTGGAAAATGAGGGTATATCCTTCAATTGGGGAATGGCTGAACAAATTGTGGTATTTGTTGGTTATGGAATACTATTGTGCTGAAAGGAATAATAAACTGGAGGAATTCCATGTGAATTAGAAAGACCTCCAGGAATTGAAACAGAAAAACATTGTACACAGGGACTACACATTATGGCAAAATTTAATATAATGGACTTTTCTACTAGCCGCAATGCAATGATCCAGGACAATCCAGAGGAACTTATGAGAAAGAATGCTATTCATATTGAGAGAAAGAACTGTGGGAGCAGAAATGCAGAAGAAAGCATATGATTGATCATATAGTTTGATAGGGATATGATTAAGATTTTGATGTTAAAAGAGCACTCTACTACAAATATGAATAACATGGAAATAGGTTTTGAACAATGACACATTTATAACCCAGTGAAATTGCTTGTCAGCTCCGGGAGGGGGGAGGAAAAAGAAGGGGGTAGGTGGGTGGAGATCATGAATCATGTAACCGTGGAAAATTATTTTGAATTAAAAAAATTTTAAAAGATACAAGATACTGTAAAAAACAAAACAAAACAAACATACTATAGTAAGGGATTTCTAGCAGGGCATAACAGGGCAAGTTGACAGCATGAGACCCTGCAGACCAACATTCCACTCAGAATTCCCAGAAACTGGGACTGGAGACAGAGCAGTTGCAGAAAGCAGTTGGTGAACTCTGGAAGAGTGAGGCTGCTTTCCTCTGGCAGTCAAAAGAGCCCAGGAGTACTATCTGGCTATTTCTGGGGTGGACCCAGAGAGCCAGTGGTCCCTTTTCCTTTGGGCTTCCTTGTTTCCTGCCTGTCCTTGCTACTGGAGCTGGTGCTACTGCTGTAGAGATTTCATCTGACATCTTATTGGGATTTGATGTTTGGATCAAAGAAAGGATTCCTGTTTTGTGAGATTTCTTTGGGCCCCTTTATCCTTCCCTCTATCAATCCTTCCTTAACTTGAATTAGTTAGTTTAGTATAATTATAGAGAGTATAGGATTTTAATATCGGTGATGTGTTAGAAGTAAGGTAGTCACTGATTCCCTTCCCCTCCCTCCTCCTTTTAGTTAAATAAACTTTTATTTTATATATATAGCTTGTTTAACCCTTCCTTTTAGCCTTCCCATAACCATACTAGAGAGAAACCCTCTACCAGTAATGAATATTAAAAGGACTTTTGCCATAAAGAAGTGAATATTTCACTAAAATTCAGAGAGTTCATATGGCAGAGAAACCTAGTGAATGTATCAAATGCTGGGCAACCTGAAGTTGAAGTTCAAATTTTGCTAAACATCAGAGAATTCATAACAAGAAATCCTACAAATTTAATGACTTTGGTAAAGTCTTGATTCATTCTTTCTCTTCCATTCAACATCATCAATTCATACTGGAGAGAAACCCAGAAATTGTATTACGAGTGTGGAAGCTTGAGATATCAGTGATTTCTTACTAGGTAGTAGGAACCAAGGATCATCCTTAGGAGAACACAAGGGCCTTTAGGGCAGGGATGGTTTCATTTTTATTGTTATATACTGAAAACTCCCACCAGAGTGTAGAATGGGAAAAGGGAACATTTATTAAATGCTTAGTATTTGCCAGGGCAGTTAGGTGGCACAATGGATAGAATGCCAGGCCTGAAGTCTGAAAGACCTCAGTTCCTACCTATATGACCCTGCTAAACAAGTTACTTAACCCTATTTGACTCAGGAAATGGCAAACTACTCCACAACCTTTGCCAAGAAAACCCCATGGACAGTATTGGATAAAATTCTAGGCTTAAAATCAGGAAATCCTGATTTCAAATTTAGACTCCAACACTTACTGTGTGATCCTGGGCAAGTCACTTAACCCTGTTTGCCTCAGTTTCCTCATCTATAAAATGAGCTGGAGAAGGAAATGGCAAATCACTCTACAATCTTTGCTAAGAAAATCCTCACAGGGGTCACAGAGAGTTGAACATGACTGAAAAAACAACAGCTATGTGCCAGGGAAGGGCAGTGAGGTAGCACAGTGGATAGATGCTTGGCTTGAAGTCAGGAAGACTCATCTCTGTGAATTCAAATCTGGCCTCAGACATCTAGCTGTATGACCCTGGGCAAGTCACTTAACCCTGTTTGCTTCAGTTTCTTCATCTGTATAATGACCTGGAGAAGGAAATGGCAAACCACTCCAGTATCTTTGCCACGAACATCCCAAATGATATCACAAAGATTTGGACATAACTGAACAACATGTGTCGGGCACAGGAATTAAACACCTCACAAGCATATCTCATTTGATCTTCACAACAGCCCTGGAAATTATCCTCACTTTACAGTTGAGGAAACTAAAGCAGCAGAGGTTAAGTGACTTGTCCAGGGTAACATAGTTAAGTGTCTGAGGCTGGGTTTGAACTCCAGTCTCTCTGACTCCAAAACCCAGTGCCCTATTCACTGGGCACCAAATTCCTTTTTTGGGGGAATTCAAAGGTAAGCAGCCATATAGAAGAGAAGGGAAGGGAATTCTGTCTCAAATAATGTGCACTCTGGAACAGTAGCAAAGAACTGACCTTACTTTGCCTCAGAGAGGTTTCCTTCCAGAAAACCAGAAAGAGATGCTTCAGCGGGACTGGCGCTCCCACCTGTCATGCTGGCAATAGGGAATGGGCAGCTGACATTGGAAGCCTCATTTTCCCAGAGGACTGGGGCTGCCAGCTTTCACGGATCAAGGAAAAGTGCTGAGCAAAGGATGGTCAGACATACCTTTCTCACTCTTGCCTTCTTGTTTAAGTCTCAAAGTCCTTACAGGGTTAGGGTCCAGCACACACACACATACGCATACTTTTTAGTCTCTTTCCCATAACCTGGTAGTAGTTGGGAAGAGGTAGAGGAGGAAACCAGGAAGTGGTTGAGAGGGGTGGGGGCTCCAGTGGAAAAAACAACAACCAAAAAACCCAATTTTAAAATTTTCTAACTTTTTTATATATAACAAACTGAGTGACCAGGTTGTTTGCTTGAGTCTTCTAATGCCAACAATCTGATGTGGAGAAGGAAAAATTCCCAAAGTGGGATGAGCCAGAGATTTTTTATTATTTTTAGTCATCTTTGTGCCATGTACCACTTCACATGCTAGGCCAATTTTGAATCTGGTCAATGTTTTTTTTTTCCTTTGGTTTTTTTTGGGGGTGGGGGATCATCCCCATGAGACCTACCCTTTTAGAGTGGCAGAGAAAGGCAGATTTACCCATGTATCAAAGAGACCTTGATGAGATCACTGAGGTGATGGCTTGAGTATAGCATCAGATGGAAATCAAATTATGCATTATATTCCTCCAGGTAAATAATACAACATAAGAAAGTTGGCACAAATTATGCCCCAGTTAGGACTTGGGATACCAGTTAATAGCATACGTAGCTTATAAGTATGTCATAATATTTGTGTATATGTCATACCAGACTGAAAATTCTTTAGCGACAGGGATCGTCTCTTATATTATCTTTGTATTTCTTCTGGCACTCATGGGAAGGAATAATAACAATAACAACAATGACGCCGATGATAGTAATGATGATGATGGTGATGCTCGTTGGGTTCAGCAGAATGGATACTGGATTTTAAGTCAGAGTAATTAGATTCTAATTCCCACTGCAACACTCACTACTTATATAATCTTGGAGAACTTACTGAAAGTCTTTGTTCCTTAGTTTCTCATCCATAAAATGGGAGTAATAATACTCGGACTTAAAATCCAGTATCCATTCTGCTGAACCCAACATAGGGTGTTATGAGCAAAGCACCTCGTAAACCTTAAACACCAGGTGAACTCCAACCCTGGGTTTTTCCTTCCATATTTCCATTATAACACATTCCTCTCAATAGCACTGGGAAGATGTCAGTGTTGCTATTATTATTCCCATTTGATAGAAAAGGGAAAAGGGCTCATCTGGGGGTAAGTGTTTTACCCAAGTTCACACAGTTATTAAATGGTAGAAGTAGGATTTGAACTCAAGCTTTTTGGCTCCAAGCCCAGTGTTTTTTCTGCTACACCCCATGGAGGGACTCGTAAAACAAAATGTTCACTCAATATTTGGTGAATTACCAAAATTTTTTTTTGGCACAGCAGAGTGAGAAGAACACTAGATTTGGATTCAGGAGAACAGTGTTCAAATTCTGACTGTCACTTTTTTAGACACATGACCTTGGATAAATGACTTCTTCAGTCCGAGGCCCAATTTCCTTGTGTAAAATAGAATTTAATGATATATTTAAGGTTCTTTCTAGCTCAAAATCCTCTGCTCTTACAGTTGCTTATTACATGGTTGGGGAAATGAAATGAATTGGAAACTGAGGCCTCCTGGAGGGGCTTACCAGGGCATGTGAAAGGCAACACGACCTCATGGACTGTGGGTTCGATCTCCAGGGTCCAGCGATCCCAGCCAAAAAGAAGCCCATCTTCAGGAGTCTCACATACTCGGGCCATATCCAGCTGCTCCGGGCCTAGCACTCGGGCCCATACATAAAGACTTGTAATGTTGCCCCCGAAGGCCTCTTCTTCCTTGAAGCCACCACCCAAGGAGTCCTGGTCCTGCCCAATGACAAACATGCCTCCCGGAGCCAAGGGTTGGGCTGGGGACAGGCTCTGGGCTCCTGCCTGCAGTTTGCCATCGGCCACGAGGGCCCAGTGACCACTCCTTTCCTCCCAGGTGGCACAAATATGGTGCCACTTCTCATCCGCAGAAAAGACGGGCAGATAGGGAGAATGGTACCCATGGACAACCAGGGCCAAGTGAACCAGTCCATTGTGGGCAGTGAAGCCACGAAGCTGAAGCTCATTGGCAAAGGCTGGGGCAGCATATGAGAAAATGGTGCCCACCTTGTCCACAGCTGAGTTCCACTGTATATGGGCACAGACTGTGATGGCAGTCAGCATGGGAAAATCCACTAGTAGCCTGGCATACTTTGTGGCTGTCTGCATCTCAAATACCAGGCTGGGCAGCATGTGTGTACCTGAGAGGAAGGCAAGAAGAGGAGACCCCAGTGACTTCCAGAGAGAAGGAATTAGATTTAGCATGGTGGGTTCTGTGAGAAGGGTTCTTGAAATAGGGATCTAGACCCCTGGAAGGAACCTTTAAGGTCATTTTGTCCACCGCCCCCCCCCCCATATTACAGATGAGGAAACTGAGGCCTAGGGAGAAGAAATAAAGACATTCACAGGTAGTAAGTGAGAATGGTAATGCTGAGATTTCAAACCAACTTTTCTGACTATATTTGTTATTAATTAAATGATCTTTCCCTTGGAACTCAAACCGAAGTTGTATCTTTGCTAGTGTTCTCCAAGACTATAGTCTGAAGACTGACACAGAGAGGTGGCACATTGGATAGAGTGTTGGGCCTGGAGTCAGGAAGTCTTAAGTTAAAATCTGGCTTTAGATAGGCACTAATTGTGTGACCCTGGGCAAGTCACCTAACCCTATTTGCTTCAGTTTTCTCATCTGTCAAATGAGCTGGAGAAGGAAATGGAAAACCATTTCACTATCTTTGCTAAGAAAATCCAATCCACAGTATTAGATAAAGTGCTAGGCTTAAAGTCAGGAAATCTCTAGTTCAAATCTGGTTTCATACATTCACTATGATAGCCAAACTCTGTGCCCAAACTCATCTTAAATGGACAGAGGTTCTTCCACTTGTGCTGTTCTATCTGAGGATGAAACCTAGAGGAGACTTACATATTTCCCCATATGAGATGTTGTATGGACAGCCAGTATGGATAGGAATGACTGTTAAACCATCTTATCTTTCCATGCTGGGAGGGGAATGCCAGTTACACACCTATCTGACGCAGATACAAAATAGGCTAGAGGAACTGAGAAGGCTGGGACTACTAGTGCAAAGGGTCCCGCTAGATTTCTCATTACATACCATAAGACCAGGGGACAAAGTATATGTAAAAAATTTTGCCAAAGACAAACCCACAGAGCCCAGATGGATTGGTCCATATGATGTAGCTCTCACCACTCCTACATCAATCAAAGTAGTGGGAAAAGATTCTTGGCTTCATGCATCTCACATTAAACATCACTATGCCCATGATAAAACACCAAAAAACAACTTAATGGGATACCAAGAATCCATTTAAACACAGATGCCCCAAGAACAACCCTTGATAAATAAACATAGAGCCCATGAATGCAACAAAATCGCACAAGAAGAAATAGAGACACTGAACAGATAGTGAAACTGAAATAGAATAATGCCCAAGACAGTATAAATTTGGGTTAGTTAGATCAGGGAGGATTAGCGTAGCCTGTGAAACACAGGAGAAGCAGTTCCTTGCAGAACCTGGGAGTTTATTTGGGTGGATTTAGAATCCCTTAGAATTATTAAACCTAGAGTTGCGACTTCCGGTTAAGATGGCGGCTTAGAGAAAGCTGAAGTTCAGATCTCCGGAAAACCCTTCCCGACCGATCTCAAACTAGAAGCTCCTAAGGCGCCGAAATTCAAAACGATCAACAGCACAGACCCTGGGAACCCTCCTCCTGGACCTGGACCCGGTTCAAAAGGTACGGCTCCCCTTAAAAGCCAGAACCCGAGATCCCTCGGACCTCAGGGGTAGGAGCGCAGAGTCCAAGGCTCCCGGAAGTGGCAGCCGCGCCGGGCTCAGAGAGCAGGGTCTGAGGAACAACAACCCTCAGGGTCTTCTACCCAAGTCCCGTCCCAGTCCGGGTGAAAGTTACTGCCTGGGGCTTCCGCTGCAGAGAGCCGGTCGGTCCGGGTGAAAGTTACTGCCTGGGGCCTCCGCTGCAGAGAGCTGGTCAAAACAACAGCAACCCTCAGGGCGGGCAAGACAGCCTCACGGGCTGGATCCTGCTATCCAAGTCTCAGTGAAAGTCTGTGCTCTCGGAGCTTGGGGAAGCGGCAGCCCATCCCCCCGCAGGCCGACGAAACAGCCTCACGGCCAGGGATTCTGAAGGCAACTTCTGGAAATCGAGCCAGGGGGAGAGTGTGGCCTCGTGGTCCGACCCTTCCATTCCAGTTCCAGTGAGGCATATTCAGTTTAACCCAGGGAATGCTCATAGAACCAACATCTGCCCAGGACTAAAGCCTCTGATCACCAGACAAAGACAAGAAAAGCCAATCCTCCACGTTCAGAGATGACAAACTCTACAGAAGCACAGAAGCCCCAAAATACCAAGAAAAATAAGAAGAAAGGGGCGACTCTGGACACATTCTATGGAGCCAAAATACAAAATACAGAGCAGATAGAAGAAGATATACAAGAAAATGCTCCAAAATCTTCCAAAGGAAATAGAAACTCTCCACAAACACATGAAGAATTTGAATCAGAAAGGACCAAAAAGATGGAAGCCCTCTGGGAGGAAAAGTGGGAAATGATGCAAAAGAAATTCACGCATCTACAAAACCAGTTTGACCAAACTGTAAAAGAAAACCAGGCTTTAAAGCAAGAACTAATAAAGCAAAGCCAAAACACCAAGAAATTAGAAGAGAACATAAAATATCTCACCGACAAGGTGATAGATCTGGAAAACAGGGGGAGAAGAGAAAATTTAAGAATAATTGGACTCCCAGAAAAGCCAGAAATAAACACCAAACTGGACATGGTGATACAAGATATAATCAAAGAAAATTGCCCAGAGATTCTAGAACAAGGGGGCAATACATCCACTGACAGAGCTCACAGAACACCTTCTACACTAAACCCCCAAAAGACAACTCCCAGGAATGTAATTGCCAAATTCCAAAGCTATCAAACAAAAGAAAAAATCCTACAGGAAGCCAGAAAAAGACAATTTAGATATAAAGGAATGCCAATCAGGGTCACACAAGACCTTGCAAGTTCTACGCTGAATGATCGTAAGGCATGGAACATGATCTTCAGAAAGGCAAGAGAGCTGGGTCTCCAACCAAGAATCAGCTACCCAGCAAAACTGACTATATACTTCCAAGGGAAAGTATGGGCATTCAACAAAATAGAAGACTTCCAACTTTTTGCAAAGAAAAGACCAGAGCTCTGTGGAAAGTTTGATACCGAAAATCAAAGAGCAAGGAATACCTGAAAAGGTAAATATTAAGGAAAGGGGAAAAATGTTATCTTCTTTTACTCAAACTCTCTTCTATAAGGACTACATTTATATCAACCTATGTATACTAATATGTGGGGAAAATGTAATGTATAAATAGGGGGTAAAGAAAGACCAAATAGAATAATGGTTCTCACACAAAGATTCACAGGGGAAGGGGAGGGGAAGAAAACTCCTATAAGAAGGAGAGGAAGAGAGGGGGGGGGGTTTACTTAAACCTCAATCTCAGGGAAATCAACTCTGAGAGGGAAAAACATCCAGATCCATTGGGATCTTGAATTCTATCTTACCCAACAAGGGTAAGGAGAAGGGAAAACCAAGGGGGGGAGGGGGAGAGGGAGAACAAAAAGGGAGGGAAAGAGAGGGGGGAGGGGGAGGGAACAAAAAGGGAGGGACTAAAAAGGGAAACATCAAGGGAGGGGACAAGGGGGACTGATTCAAAGTAAATCACTGGACTAAAAGGTAGAGCCAAAGAAGAAAAGGTTAGAATTAGGGAAGGCAATCAAAATGCCAGGGAGTCCACAAATGACAATCATAACTTTGAACGTGAATGGGATGAACTCACCCATAAAACGTAGACGAATAGCTGAATGGATTAGAATCCAAAACCCTACCATATGTTGTCTTCAAGAAACACACATGAAGCGGGTTGACACCCACAAGGTCAGAATTAAAGGATGGAGTAAGACCTTCTGGGCCTCAACTGATAGAAAGAAGGCAGGAGTGGTAATCATGATATCTGATAAAGCCAATGCAAAAATAGACCTGATCAAAAGGGATAGGGAAGGTAATTATATTTTGTTAAAAGGGACTCTAGACAATGAGGAAATATCATTAATCAACATGTATGCACCAAATAATATAGCACCCAAATTTCTAATGGAGAAACTAGGAGAATTGAAGGAAGAAATAGACAATAAAACCATACTAGTGGGAGACTTAAACCAACCATTATCAAATTTAGATAAATCAAATCAAAAAATAAATAAGAAAGAGGTAAAAGAAGTGAATGAAATCTTAGAAAAATTAGAATTAATAGACATATGGAGAAAAATAAATAGGGATAAAAAGGAATACACCTTCTTCTCAGCACCACATGGCACATTCACAAAAATTGACCATACATTAGGTCACAGAAACATAGCACACAAATGCAAAAAAGCAGAAATAATGAATGCAGCCTTCTCAGATCACAAGGCAATAAAAATAATGATTAGTAATGGTACATGGAAAACCAAATCTAAAACCAATTGGAAATTAAACAATATGATACTCCAAAACCGTTTAGCTAAAGAAGAAATCATAGAAACAATTAATAATTTCATCAAGGAAAATGACAATGGCGAAACATCCTTTCAAACCTTTTGGGATGCAGCCAAAGCGGTAATCAGAGGTAAATTCATATCCCTGAAAGCTCATATTAACAAACAAGGGAGAGCAGAGATCAATCAATTGGAAATGCAATTGAAAAAACTCGAAAGCGATCAAATTAAAAACCCCCAGCAGAAAACCAAATTTGAAATCCTAAAAATTAAGGGAGAAATTAATAAAATCGAAAGTGATAGAACTATTGATTTAATAAATAAGACAAGAAGCTGGTACTTTGAAAAAACAAACAAAATAGACAAAGTACTGGTCAATCTAATTAAAAAAAGGAAGGAAGAAAAGCAAATTCACAGCATTAAAGATGAAAAGGGGGACAGCACCTCCAATGAGGAGGAAATTAAGGCAATCATTAGAAATTACTTTGCCCAATTATATGGCAATAAATACACCAATTTAGGAGAAATGGATGAATATATACAAAAATACAAACTGCCTAGACTAACAGAAGAGGAAATAGAATTCTTAAATAATCCCATATCAGAAATTGAAATACATCAAGCCATCAAAGAACTTCCTAAGAAAAAATCCCCAGGGCCTGATGGATTCACCTGTGAATTCTATCAAACATTCAGAGAACAGTTAACCCCAATACTATACAAACTATTTGACATAATAAGCAAAGAGGGAGTTCTACCAAACTCCTTTTACGACACAAACATGGTACTGATTCCAAAACCAGGCAGGTCAAAAACAGAGAAAGAAAACTATAGACCAATCTCCCTAATGAATATAGATGCAAAAATTTTAAATAGGATACTAGCAAAAAGACTCCAGCAAGTGATCAGAAGGATCATTCACCATGATCAAGTAGGATTCATACCAGGGATGCAGGGCTGGTTCAACATTAGGAAAACCATCCACATAATTAACCACATCAACAAGCAAACTAGCAAGAACCACATGATTATCTCAATAGATGCAGAAAAAGCCTTTGATAAAATACAACACCCATTCCTATTAAAAACACTAGAAAGCATAGGAATAGAAGGGTCATTCCTAAAAATAATAAACAGTATATATCTAAAACCAACAGCTAATATCATCTGCAATGGGGATAAACTAGATGCATTCCCAATAAGATCAGGAGTGAAACAAGGATGCCCATTATCACCTCTACTATTTGACATTGTACTAGAAACACTAGCAGTAGCAATTAGAGAAGATAAAGAAATTGAAGGCATCAGAATAGGCAAGGAGGAGACCAAGTTATCACTCTTTGTGGATGACATGATGGTCTACTTAAAGAATCCTAGAGATTCAACCAAAAAGCTAATTGAAATAATCAACAACTTTAGCAAAGTTGCAGGATACAAAATAAACCCACATAAATCATCAGCTTTTCTATATATCTCCAACACAGCTCAGCAGCAAGAACTAGAAAGAGAAATCCCATTCAAAATCACCTTAGACAAAATAAAATACCTAGGAATCTATCTCCCAAGACAAACACAGGAACTATATGAACACAACTACAAAACACTCGCCACACAACTAAAACTAGACTTGAACAATTGGAAAAACATTAACTGCTCATGGATAGGACGAGCCAATATAATAAAAATGACCATCCTACCCAAACTTATTTATCTATTTAGTGCCATACCCATTGAACTACCAAAATACTTCTTCACTGATTTAGAAAAAACCATAACAAAGTTCATTTGGAAGAACAAAAGATCAAGGATATCCAGGGAAATAATGAAAAAAAACACATATGATGGGGGCCTTGCAGTCCCAGACCTCAAGCTATATTACAAAGCAGCAGTCATCAAAACAATTTGGTACTGGCTAAGAAACAGAAAGGAAGATCAGTGGAATAGACTGGGGGAAAACGACCTCAGCAAGACAGTATACGATAAACCCAAAGATCCCAGCTTTTGGGACAAAAATCCACTATTCGATAAAAACTGCTGGGAAAATTGGAAGACAGTGTGGGAGAGACTAGGAATAGATCAACACCTCACACCCTACACCAAGATAAATTCAAAATGGGTGAGTGACTTAAACATAAAGAAGGAAACCATAAGTAAATTGGGTAAACACAGAATAGTATACATGTCAGACCTTTGGGAGGGGAAAGGCTTTAAAACCAAGCAAGATATAGAAAGAATCACAAAATGTAAAATAAATAATTTTGACTACATCAAACTAAAAAGCTTTTGTACAAACAAAACCAATATAACTAAAATCAGAAGGGAAACAACAAATTGGGAAAAAATCTTCATAGAAACCTCTGACAAAGGTTTAATTACTCATATTTATAATGAGCTAAATCAATTGTACAAAAAATCAAGCCATTCTCCAATTGATAAATGGGCAAGGGAAATGGATAGGCAGTTCTCAGATAAAGAAATCAAAACTATTAACAAGCACATGAAGAAGTGTTCTACATCTCTTATAATCAGAGAGATGCAAATCAAAACAACTCTGAGGTATCACCTCACACCTAGCAGATTGGCTAACATAACAGCAAAGGAAAGTAATGAATGCTGGAGGGGATGTGGCAAAGTAGGGACATTAATTCATTGCTGGTGGAGTTGTGAACTGATCCAACCATTCTGGAGGGCAATTTGGAACTATGCCCAAAGGGCGACAAAAGAATATCTACCCTTTGACCCAGCCATAGCACTGCTGGGTCTGTACCCCAAAGAGATAATGGACACAAAGACTTGTACAAAAATATTCATAGCTGCGCTCTTTGTGGTGGCCAAAAACTGGAAAACGAGGGGATGCCCATCAATTGGGGAATGGCTGAACAAACTGTGGTATATGTTGGTGATGGAATACTATTGTGCTCAAAGGAATAATAAAGTGGAGAAGTTCCATGGAGACTGGAACAACCTCCAGGAAGTGATGCAGAGCGAGAGGAGCAGAACCAGGAGAACATTGTACACAGAGACTAATACACTGTGGTATAATCGAACGTAATGGACTTCTCCATTAGGGGCGGTGTAATGTCCCTGAACAACTTTCAGGGATCCAGGAGAAAAAAAACACCATTCATAAGCAAAGGATAAACTATGGGAGTGGAAACACCGAGAAAAAGCAACTGCCTGAATACAGAGGTTGAGGGGACATGACAGAGGACAGACTTTAAATGAACACTCTAATGCAAATACTATCAACAAAGCAATGGGTTCAAATCAAGAAAACATCTAATGCCCAGTGGACTTACGCGTCGGCTATGGGGGGTGGGGGGAAGGAAAAGAAAATGATCTATGTCTTTAACGAATAATGCTTGGAAATGATCAAATAAAATATATTTAAAAAAAAAAAGAATTATTAAACCTATATACAAATTTCAATCTCAAGCCTAGACTAAAATATCATTAACCTCTATAATCAACCACATAAGAATAGAATAATTGCCTTACAATCACACATTATGAAAGTTACCTACTTTCATTACATTAAAAAAAATCTCACTTGCACAGATGTGGATGGCACAAACATCCTATATAAAGTCTCACTCACATGCATCAAACTATTCACTCTTACATGCACGCATGTTAATCTTACACACACACATGATCCTGTAGTTCCAGATACCTGAGATCATCTTTCAAGGTGAGACGACAGACAAATATGTATCCTGTAAAGGAGAAAGCACCCTGGACCTGTGACAAACTTCAAGCAACACTAAAGAATGGAAGACACATGGACAAATGGAAATAACTTTGAATATGAATTTGAATCAAAGACATTATGGGAAATGAACTTCGGGGAAATGGGTCATGCAAGATTAATTGCCGATCATATTAACTTCACATACAGGGAAGTACATCCACATATACATTGGAATAAATATTGCATCCACCAAAACATATTCAGAACACAAACAAATTTCACATTGACATTAGGGGTCATGCCGTAAATAAGGACAACCCATAAATTGTATGTCTGTAAATAAATCTCTACTACCTGAAGATATATATGTATATATGTATTTAAATAACATGCTAGCAGACATATATATATATATCATACAATAATGATCTAATCCAGTAATATAGATAGAAAGGAGAGTTAAAATACTAACCGTTAATAGACAGGGACAGAGTAGTTTAGGGTGGAAAAGGGAATATTGTAATTAGAAAGGTAACATAGAGACAGAATAAATCAGATTTAATTAGATAAAAGTTAATATGTTTATATATATATATATATATACCTATAAATGTTACGAATTGTTATGTTGGAATTAGCATTATATAAGGCATAGGATAGTTCAATTTTACTTAGGATTTGAATTTTATATTGATCACAATAGGAATGTTTTTTGTATTAAGAAATTGTTCAATTGTAAAAATTTTGCTGGTATAATCCTAACCCTCTTCCCACAACTCAGTCTTAGCATAAGATAGGAATTTAGATTAGCAAATAGAAAGATTAGGGTAAGATTTATTATTTTGGGAGAGGGGAGGTTAGATGGGAACAATAAGTAGCATAGATAGATTAGAATAGACATAGAAGATAAGTAACTGGTGTGGGCCAAGGTGGCATCATGCGAACAACAGGAAATGGAGGATTTGTGCTAGAGGCTGGCACTAGAGAAAAGTGCCAGGCTGAAGAGTATATAAAATTGATCACCTTGATGGGAGAGGGGCCCCAGGAGTGAATTTCCTGAGGAGAGAAGACTCTGGCTGGAGAGCAGTAAGGGTCTCTCCATCTTGAGACGTGGAAGAGAGAAGGTGGAAAAAGACTTTCTCCTGAGCGTTACCCACTTTTCTGGTGCTGGTGACTAGAAATCCTTCCCTCGACACTTCCAAATTGAAGGAACTTTCTGAAGAGAAACCTGAATAGACTTTACCTCAACTCCTGTTGCCCAGGGGTGAGTCAACCTGACTTTCTCTCAGGGGACTCAGTCTGTCAAGGCCTGAGTTCCCCCCAAACTCTAGGAGGGAGGGGAAAGAGTTTAGATAGAGACAGGGTCTCTCTTTCCCCACTTTCCTTTTCCCATCCTTACCTACCTGTTATTCCATTTGTATTACCTGTTTGAGTTAACATTAAAAAGTTATCTGCTCCCCAAGCTGAGTGTGAGTGAGCAGATCAAGGGGAGACCTTTTGGTCTCAAGTAGTGGAGGGGGGACAAGAGGGACAAGAACAAATTGGGGAGAGCAGCTTTAGCTAAGGAGGGAAGGAAGAAGGGGGAAAATCTTCAATACCCCCTCTCCTCTCTCTGAGCCAACCCATTGCATCTACTGTCTCCCCTGAACCCCACTTTGTGGAAAGGGGGTTCTCCTCTCTTCCCACCCTCCATACCAAAGGTCTAAGCCTCCCTCATTGGGTGTACCTCCATTCCCTCTCTTTTATTTTTTTTTAAAACATTGGGTGATAGTGGGCAAGTCACTTAACTTCTGTATGCTCCAATTTCCTCAACAGTAAAATGAGGATATCAATAGCATTTACTTCCCAGGACTGTTATGAGGATAAAATGAGATGACATTTATAAAGAGCTTGGCACGTAGTAGATAATAAATGCTCATTGTCCCCATCGTCATAAAAATACACTCAAGTGACATCAGTTAATAGTTTTTATTTCCTATTTATTTTCTATTTTTCCTATTGTTTATTTTTATTCCTATTATTCCCTGTATGAATGACCTTGGGCAATTAATTTAGTTTCATTGAGACTCAGTCTCCATATCTGCAAAGTTAGGACTTTAGAACACAGATTGGTATATTCCAAAGTGACTAAACAAAGGTGAAAGAGTCATATGCACAAAAATATTTACAGCAGCTCTTTTTATAGTGGCAAAGAGCTGGAAATTAAAAACTCACAATTGGAGAATGGCTGAACAAATGGTGGTATAGAGATATAATGGAATGACACAAAAAGTGACAAAAGGGATAGTTTCCGAGAAATCTGGGAAGACTTCTATGAACTGATACAGAGTGAAATGAGCAGAACGAGGAAAACAATTTATACAATGACTATATTATTATGGGGACAAAATTTAAGAACTATGATCAGTGTAATGACCAATTATGATTTCAGAGGACCAAAGATGATGTTAACCACTTCTTTATTTTTATTTTTAATTTTATTTTATTTTTAATTTAAAACCTTTACCTTCTGTCTTGTAATCAATACTGACAGAAAAGCAGTAAGGGATAGGCAATGGGGGTTAAGTGACTTGCCCAGGGTCACACAGCTAGGAAGTGTCTGAGGCCAGATTTAAATCTAGGGTCTCCCGTCTCCAGGCCTGGCTCTCAATCCACTGAGCTACCAAACTGCCCCCTAACCACTTTTTTATAGAGAGGTGGTGGAACTGAAGATGAGAATGAGACATTCATTTTTGGAAAGTCAGCATAAGAATCTGTTTTGCTTGACCATGCAGATTTTTATGAAGATTTTGTTTGTCTTTTTTGAGAGGTGAGGTAGGGAGGAGATTGGAAGGAAGAGAAAATGAATGTTTGCTAATTGAATGAACATTAAATTTTTTAAAAAATTAATTCTTATGTACTTAGATGTTCTGCCATGTGGGACGGGGTCCTATCTGGTCTACAAGATGAGACAAGGTCTTGTCCTTAATTCTTCCAGGTTCCCAGACCCAAAGTTATCTGTGGCTCCCATCTCCAACTACAACTCAACAAACAGAGAGCACTCACGCCTTTGCTGGGGTCTCTGTAGCAAAGCTGTTTTCTGACCCACCCAGATGGGACCTTGTACTTGTCCTTGAAGTAGCTCAGGCAGAGCCTCATGTGGGAGTTCCAGAGCCAGCTGGGCAAAACGCTGGTCACAGAAGGTGTAGGCATGCCACCAGTCTAGCTGCTGGCTTCTCTTGACCTCATAGACTCCACCGGATGTCTCCACTGCTTCAGGAGAAGCCTTTGGATCTGATAGGGAAAGACTCAGTGAGAAAGAGCATAGGCTGTAACTGGATTAGATCATTCCCAAGGGCTCTTCCAGCTCCTTACCTACAATCCTATGATTAGAGCTGAAAGGTCCCTAGCATTCCCTAGCCCAAATGCCCCGCTTTATGGACCAGGAAATGGAGGTCTAGAAAGCAGTGAGTGGAAAGAGCTCTGGATTCAGAGTAAGAAAACTTAATACTGAATTCTGACTCTGTTCCTTGGGTAAATCACCTTTATCTCTCTGGATTTGAGGGTCTTCATCTACAAAGTAAGATCTTGAAGGTCCTCCCATCACTCCTCCCTCCTCCGCCCAACTGTAAATTCTATAATCTTAGGATTTTGGATAGAAAATATTCCCTCAACTTGGAAAGTTCAGGGCCTTGGTGTGGTCACTCACACTTGGCTTGAGGATATGTGGCAAATGAATGTCTTTCTTTGTATCACCAATGATTTAGCACAGTGCCTGGCACATTTTTTGTTGTTCAATTGTTTCAGGGATGTCTGTCTGACTCTTGGTAATCCCATTCAGGGTTTTCTTGGCAAAGGTACTAGTATAGTTTGCCCTTTCCTTCTTCAGCTTATTTTACAGATAAGGAAACTGAGACAAACAGAGTGAAGCGATTTGCTCAGGATCACTTGGCTAGTAAGTACTTGAGACTAGATTTGAACTCAGGTACTCCCTGTCTCTCTGCCTAGTGCTCAATCTACCATCCCACCTAGCTGCCTGGCAAATAGCAGACACTTAATAAATATTTATTAACTGTCTGTCTGACCAACAAAAGGAAGTTGTGCTATGTCACTGAAGATGAGGTCATCTTTCTTATGATCATTGAGAATTTAGAGCTGGAAGGGGTCTTAGAGAGGCTATCTTACTCACATGCTCATTTACTAGATGGGAGAAACTGGGGCTCAAAAAGGGGAAGTGATTTACTTGTCCAAGGTCACGTGGGTGGTAAGAAGAGATTTGAACTCAAATTTCTGGACTCCTACCCATGTGTCTCAGTGTAGGAATTATAGAATGTTGGAGCTGGAAAGGAATTAAGACAACCTAGAATCATAGGATCTCTGAAACTGACCAAGGGATTTCAGAGGCCATTTAGTCCATCTTCTGCCTGAATAGGAATCCCCTTTACAATATATCCTAGAAGTAGCAAGGTGAATGGAGCACTGGATAGAACACTATATGCTTGGAGTCAGAAAGTGCTGAGTTCAAATCTACTCTCAAGACACTCACAAGATTTGTCACCCTGGGTGAGTCATAATCACTATCTAATTCAGTTTCTTTATCTGTAAAATGGAAATAATAAAAATATTTATATCACAGGGTTATTGTGAGGATAAAATGAAATTATATTTCTAAAATGCTTTGCAAAACTTAAAGTGCTCTAAAAATGCTAGTTATTTTTTATTATGCCCTCAAATAAAATGCTTTGGACTGAGTGAATGACTGGGTGTTTCTAAGAGACCTAGAATAGAAATTAAAAGACTTGAGTTCAAGTTTGAGTGGAAAGAAAGATAATTTGTTATTGAGTTGTGAGAAAACTGAGTCTGCATTTTGGTTTAATCACTTACTAACCATACTGACTTGGCAGCACTCACCTGTGAATTTGAGGGTCTTCAACGAAGCTGGAGAGCTTGAAGGGCTCCAGGAGAGACTCCCCATCTCCCGAACAGACAAAAAGACACGAATCCAGAAAGATAGGCTGATATTAATATTCTGGCTTTTAGACCAAGATATACTTCCCACCACCCACAGACTAATGGGAGAGTAAAGGAGTATACTAAGCAGCTGCCATCCCCTTCCCTGTCCCCAGTCACCACCACAAAATCACTGATTTTTATTTCAAAGGGAATTATAGAGCTAGAAGGAACCTTAGAGATTATTTGGTTCAACCCCTCCCATTATACAGATGAAGCCCAGAGTAGTAAAGGGATTTGTCCAAGGTCACAGGATCAGTCAGTGATGATGATGGCCCATAAAGAGATAATCAGACCTACCAAGAGGAAAAGGAACCAAGAAAGCCTTCCTGGCATGTTGGGTGGAATGACCCTTATATCCAGGGGCAGAGCAGGTAAGCCTATAGCTAAGGAGATTTGGGATCACAGGGATGTTTGTAAGAAACCCTGTAACAGTAAGATAGAAGAAAATTATTCAGAGGAACACATTTTTCTAACCTCCTTAATAGCCTATATTAATGACTCCCATTTCTATACAATTTCAAAGCTTATACAATTATTTTCACCTAATATCTCGGTGAGGCAGGAATTATATTATTATCTACATTTTACAGATTCAATTAGACATTCAACAATTTATTTTCAGTTATACATAGAAACAATTTCTGACAATTGTTTTCTGACATCTTAGGATTCAGATTTTCTTCCCCCCTTCTTTCCTCATCTGATAAAGAGTGTGATATAGGTTATACTAGTGTTTTCATGCAATACATATTTGTTCCATATTCCAATTGTTCATGTCATGATAGAAGGCATATATCATATATACAATAAAAATTATGAGGGAAATAAAGTGGAAGGTGGCATGTTTTGATTTGCACTCAGACTCCAACAGTTCTTTCTTTGGCTGTAGATAGCATTTCCATCATGAGTTCCTTGTGGCTATCTTGGAAACTTGCTTTGCTGATAATAGTTTCGTCCTTCACAGTTGGTCATGGCATAATATTTCTGTTACTGTAGGCATTGTTCTTCTGGTTGTACTCACTTTACTTGTCTTTCATTTTCAAAAGGGGCCAATGACATCATTGGGAGATGTCTTGACTTGTGCATGAATTGGATTTAAGTGAGGCAGAATTATACAAAGTCACCAACCTCACTCTAGAGACATCAAAGCCCAGTGGCAAAACAAAAGTCAGGATGACTAGTGATGTAGTAGATGACTTTGGCCCAGGATATATACCCTAGGTGACTTTGGTATCCTCAAAATCTGACAAAATTCTAAGCACACCCCAGTGCCTGCTTTAGCTGCCTTAATGATCATTGGGACAAACTGTTCTTATCCTTGGGGTAGACAGCACCCTAACTCACTGATGGGGTTGTAACCCATTGATTACCCTCAATCTGGTTAGCTCATCTGCCAATATGGTTCATGGCATATGGCTGCTGCAATGTCTTGAAGCCACAGGTGAGAGTTGAGTGCCAGGTAGACACCAAAGGTGGATGAGCAGCCCCCAAAAGGGCTCTGCAATCTCTTACACCCAAAGTACTAGTCCTCCTTGAACACTCGTAAACCCTGGCACATAGTAAATACCCAATAAGTGATTTATCTATCTTTATCTATATATAAAATAAATAAATGCAAGATTATTTGAAAAGGGAGGACCAATAACTGGGACAGGGGAGAGAGGAAACTTTTCCTAGGAGGTGGTACCTGAGTTGAACCCTAAAAGAAACAAAGGATTCTTAGAGCAGGGAGTGAAGGTAGAGTACAATCCAGTGGGGATAGCCAGTACAAAGGCATGGAGACAAGAGATGGAATGTCAGGTTTGGGAAGCATCTAACAGGTCAGCCTTACCATAATGTAGAGGAGAATAATATTAATTATATCTAGAATTAAGTTTGGAAATTTGGGTGGATTGGTGCCATATCATGGAGGTCTTCATTTATCTATCTATCTATCTATCTATCTATCTATCTATCTATCTATCTATCTATCTATTTATTTTTAAACCTTTACCTTCTGTCTCAGAATCAATACTGTGTATTGGTTCTGAGGCAGAAGAGTGGTAAGGGCTAGGCATCAGGAGTTAAGTGATTTGCCCAGAACCATATAGTTAGGAAGTATCTGAGGTTAGATTTGAACCCAGGTCCTCCTGTCTCTAGATTTGACTCAAGAGTTCATATTTTCTTTTAGAGAGAGTAGGGATCCACTGGCAATTCTTTTTTTTTTCTTCCCACTGACTATTCTTGAGCAGGGGAGTGAAACAGTCAGACCCATGGTTTGAAAGAGTATCCTGCTATTTGTGAAGAGGATGGATTGAATAGAAGACACTAGAAACAGGGTGATCAATTAGGACACTCTGACAAGGTAATAGAGAATTAGGGTCTTGGTTAAGATATTTTGAGGCACTATGAATAGAGGAAAGCTAATGGATGAGAGAGATGTTGTAAAGTAGAATGGCTAAGACTTGCCAACTAATTGGATCAGAAGGGTGAAGGGGGAAGAAGAGACAAAGATGACTCTAAAATACTAAACCTGAGAGTGCCTAGGAGGATAAATTATTGCAACAGACATCTAATTGGCCTTTTAAGTCTATTACCCATAGAGTTGTCAAAATAATCATCCTAAAGCACAGGTCTGCTTTCAAACATTTGAACATTCTATGCTTTAAGGTCATCTTGGCCTAAGACAATAATACACTGGACTGGAGATGGGAGATATAGGCTCAGTTTCAGCTCCCAGGTCACCTCCCTGCTTAAGAATGGTCAGAAGCTCTCTATTGTCTCTAGGATAAAATGGAAACTTCTCAGCTTGGCATTTAGTTTTTTGCAATTTGGCTCCAATCGACTTTTCTAGATTTATTTCACATTACTTCCTTTCACACACTGTATGTTCCTGCCAAAGTAGGCTTTTTTTGGTTCCCCAAATTCTGCAATTAATTTCCCATTTCTATTCTTTTATATAGGCTGACCCCCTATGCCTGTAAATACATTTTTTCCTCACCTCTATCTCTTAGACTTTGGGCTTTCTTCCAGGCTTAATGCAGGTGCCTGCTACCCAGCTTGTGTGTGCTCTCTTCCCCCTTAAATTATACTGTGTTTACCTATGTTCTATAGACAACTAGGTGGGGCAGTGGATAGAGTGCCAGACCTGAAGTCAGGAAAGCTCTTCTTAATGAGATTCAAATCTAGACTCATTCACTCTCTAGCTGTGTGACTCTGGGCAAGTCACTTAATCTTTTTTTTTTTATCTCAGTTTCCTCATCTGTAAAATGAGCTGCAGAAAGAAACAAACTTACTCTAATATCTTTGCAAGGAAAGCTCAGATGAGGACATGAAGAGTCAGCCACAACTGAAAACGACTGAACAACATACCTATCTTTGTATATGTTGAAGTCTCCTAGAATGTAAACTGCTGGAAGTCTGAGACTGTTTTTGATTTATTTTTGCCTTATACACAGTAACTAGCAAGTGTCAGTGAGAATTCTATCTTTTGTTGACTCCCCAGAGATAATGGTCAACTCCACCATCTCCCTGCTTCTAGACAGTTGCACCTCTAAAATCAGCCTGGCTTCTTAGTTACAATTTATAATTAAATGTCACTAAAGGCCAAATTAGCTCCATCCCCTGGTGATTTTTCAACACACAAACAACTGACTGGCATGCCAAAGCCGGGACAACTAAAAGCCAAGGTGAGGGAGGAGAGGCATATGGGGTCAGTGCCTGGGAGACAGGATCACCTTGGAGAGCTCTTACTCAAAAGTTCACATTCTTCACCCCCTTTTCCAATTCCACTCCATCCTTGTTGTACTCTAACTCCAGCCAATAGGAAGCATAGTCCAATAACTAAAGAGGGGAGGGAGGAGTGAGGGAAGGGGGAAATGACACTGAAAAATCAGAACCCTGCCAACATGCTGAAGGGGCTAGTGATTCACTGCTGCTGTGTGTCAACAAACCAAGGCTGGCATCTTCAGATTACTGTAGTCAAGCCAATGAGGCTAAGGAATGTGTTTACCCTGACTTTAGGTCCATTACACCCCTCTCTTTCCTCTCCCCCCCCAGACCCTTTCTCTGCTCTCTTACCTGTCGAAATAAGCCTACTGTGGAGAATGGACTATGGTAGGGGTCCAGACATTTGGACCCAGACATTAAATCTGTAAGGGCATGACAGGAGCCCATTTGAGACAGCTTATAGATCACTGTCCCATCTGGCTCTAAGTGACCTTTAAAAAAGAATGACTTGGGGCAGCTAGGTGGCTCAGTATATAAAGAGCCAGGCCTGGAGAAAGGTTCAAATCTTGCCTCAGATACTTCCTAGCTGTGTGATCCTGGGCAAGTCACTTGGCTCCTATTGCCTAGCCCTTACTGCTCTTCTGCCTTGGAACCACACCTTAGAGTCTAAGAAGGTAAAAGGTGTCTGTGTGTGTTTTAATGACTTGTTAGACCTGGAAGGGACAAAACCATCATAATCTACATTTTTAAAGTCTCTTCCAGCCTTAACATTCTATGTTCTGAGTTCCATTCCAGCCCTAACATTCCATATCCTCAGCCCCCTTCTAATTTTTAAGCATTTTATGTTGTGAAGTTTTTATGTTGTCAGACCAGTTTCAGCCCTAACATTCTATGCTTTTAATTCCTTTCTGCTCTTCTTTCTAACATTTTATGAGCTAAATAAGGTCCCTACAAAGCTCTAACATCCTATGTCCCAGTAGCCAATGTTCGAAGGTTCCTTTCAGATTCAATATTTTACATCGGAACATTCTACTCTTTAGGGTCTTCCTAGCTTAAGACAATAATGCACTGGACGGGAGATCAGCGATGTATGCAGCTCGGTTTCAGCTCCCAAGCTTACCAGCTATGACCCTGGACAACTTACTGAACAGCCTTTTTGAGTCTATTTTCTCATCCCTGAAAAAAGGGTTATAATTTGTGAGGAACGTGTCTGTTCTCCACACAATACCTAAATAATTATCAACTACTACTATTAAGTTCCCTTCCCGCTTTAAGTGAAGAATCCACCAGTCCCGGGCTCTTAGGAATATCTGGCTCCCTCCCCTAATTGCTCGAATGAAAGGGGCATTAGAAACCCTACTCTGGTTGGGGACAACTGGTAATGAGGTAATCTTCGCATCTCAGGGACCGGCTGGGGTCATTCCATCCTGGGGGTGTCACGGGGCCCCTGGGATGAGTCCCACCCAAGCCTCCCGTGGCTCCCGCCTCTCACCTGTGAGGGAGCCACAGCACAGTCAGCCTCGCCCACGCGTCTGTCTCAGAGTTGGGTACCAGAAGCTCTCTCTGCCTCCTCTCTCTACCTCTCTCAGATGCAGCCCTTTGCTTTGACCTTGATGGGGGCGGCTCCCCAATTGGAGGGGGCGGGGCCGAAGATCCTCCTCCTCCTCCTCCTCCTCCCCCTCCTCCTCCTCCTCCTCCTCCTCCTCCTCTTCCTCCTCCTCCTCCTCCTCCTCCTCCTCCTCCTCCTCCTCCTCCTTCCTCTCCTCCTCCTCCTCCAGCATTGGTGCGGCTTCTTTGAGCCACCCATTGGGTTAAGGGCAGAAGTTGCGAGTGATCGGGCCGGAGTATCTACTGGACCGTCAAATATCTGGGATTGCGGGTCCTGGGGAAGGCAGGACGAACGAGGAGGCACTTACTGTCGGGCTCTGTCTAAGACTCCCTACCTCTAGTCCCTAAAGTACGACTTTCCCTGAGGTCCGTTTCCTCAAGTTCCTAGAACAGAGACAGCGATGAAACCTTTCCCCCATCTCCACGTGTCCACCCCTTCTCTCCTCTCCAACCCTCATTAGCTCAAGAGCACATGCAGAGGTTTCACGGTAATTATAGATTCATTGGAGGGTAAACCTCAGAACGTAGAATGTTCGTACATAGACCATGGAATGTTAGATCTGGACCGGGACAGTTTGAGCACGGAACGGAACGTAGAGCCCAAAGAACAGGACCCACGTTGAGCAACGGAAAGCGAGCGGACTTAAGGGGAGGAGTGGGTGGAACTGTGTATTTGAGGATTTAAATTAAATGCTGCCTCGGTCACTTATCTATGTGACTTTAGGCAAGTCTCCTCCTCTCTCTGCGCCCCAGATTTCTCACATATGAAATAAGGAGCCTGCTCTTTAAGGTCTCTCCTTGCTAGCTCTAAATGTATGGCGTTTGCTTATTGGTGAACGTATTACATCTCTCTCATAGAAGAGAAGTTCCTCCAGCCCTCTTTTTGTATTTGAATCCCCAACACCGAGCACAGTGCTTGGCATATAATAGATACTTAATAAATTTTTGCTTGCTTGACCGATTTTCTACAGAAGGAAACCGAGACCCAGCTAGATAAAGAAACTCACCTACTGTTTCAACACTTGGTTGATTAGTTGCATTTGAAATTTTGGAGGAGCTTGGAATTAAATTAAAGAGTTTATAGGATCATAAATTTAAAACCTGAAGGGACTTTATTTAAAGGCTGGGACTAAAGGGATTAAATTTAAAAATTGAAAGGGGTTGAATTCTTTTCTCCCATTTTTCAGATGAAGAAGCTGAGGCACTGATTTGCTCAGTCATACAGCTAGTAAGTATCTGAAGTGGGATTTGAATTCCGGGCTTCTTAGGCGGTTCAGTGGATAGAGCACTGAATTTAGAACCAGGAAATCCTGAGCTTGAATTCTGTTCCAGACTCTTACTAGCTGTGTGGCCCTGGTCAAGTTCCTGGCTTAAAAAAACAAGACAAAACAACAACAAACCCTTAACTTCTGTCTTAGAACTAAGTATCATATTCCAAGGTAGAAGAGCAGTAAGGACTGTTGGGGGTTAAGGGAATTGCAGGGGATCACACAGCTAGGAAATGTTGGACGTCAGATTTGATCCCAGGATCTCCTGGCTCCAGTCTCCAGGCCTGATTTTCTATCTACTGAACCACCTAGCTGCTCTAAAGTCATTGACTGCTGTCAGGTTCAGTTTTGTCATCCATAAAATAGTATTAATAATTGTACCCACCTCCCAAAGTTGTTGCTAGGATCAAGTGAGATAAAACACTCATAAACTTCAAATACTAGCTCTTCCTTACTCTAGGTCAAATACTCTACCTACTATCCCAGCTTGCAGTGGTTAGGAGCATCTTATGAACTTCAATACATACAAAATCAAACCAAAACAATTAGGACGAGTTTCTCAGAATGCTTTTGTCCAAGTTGTCATCCCTGAAGGCTGAGTGTAACTCCTTAAAACAATATAATGGGGATGGGAGAGGGAACATCCAACTACCCAGCCAGCAGCAAATTTCTGAAAGCACTGGATTCCCAAGTGCAGGCTTATTCTAACTCTGGGTAGCTTAGCAGTCCTATATATTTTTAGTGATGGCGAGGAGGATAATACTCCAAAACAAAAGGAAGAAAGCAAACATTTATTAAGCTCCTAGTATGTGCCAGACATTATGGTAAGCACTTTATAAATATTATTTCATTTGATCCTCATAGCAACCTGGATGGTGCTATTTGTTGTTTTTGCAGTCCAGTTGTTTCAAACCTGTCCAATTTTTCATGACCTCATATGAGGTTTTCTTGGCAAAGATAATGGAGTAACTTGCCATTTCTTTCTCCAGTTCATTTTCCAGATGAGGAAACTGAATCAAATAAGATTGCCTGATTTTAAGCCTAGCACTCTATCTACTGTATCACCTACTTCTCTTCAAGTGGGTCAGCGATTCCATTGGTTTAAGTTCTCTGACCACTGCACATCACAGCTCCTTTATGATGCAGCAGAAAGTCTTGTAGAATTGTTGGAACTAGATAATTCATCACTCTGTGGCCAAGATGAGCCTCCCACCATTTCTGGAAGCTGGAACTAGGACAAGGAACAGATAGCCATTAAATTCAATTTTACCAACTTGGTAGGATCTGCCTGATTTTGTTATCTGTTGTCACAACAGGAAGTAATAAAGTATCAAAGAAGGATGCTAGTGGAGGAATAAGAGCAAAGGTTTATTATTATAAAACACTTTATATTGATGAATTTGATTTTCACAACAACCCTCTGAAGCAGCAGTGAGAACAGGTATCTACATTTTGATTTACTAATAAGGAAAATGAGGCACAGAGGCCTAAGGTTGGTAAGTGGTGGAGGTAGGATTTGAGTCTAGACCCTCTGACTCCATATCCAGTGATTTGGGTTTAGGTATACTTGCCAAACCAGTGCCACCTCCCCCATATCCTTTCCACTCATCACCTAGGCTCCAAGAAATGGGCAAATCTAATCTCACTTTCCCAGACTTGTCCTCTTTATCTTGGATGAAAGCAAAGCACAGACCAGGTCATTAATTTCAGACTTTATGGGTTTGGGGGTGACAGGATTATTGTTTGAGACAACAGAACTCAGGCTTCTAGCTCAGTTGGACACTGGCTATTGATATTGCCCATCTTTTCAGCCAGAGACAAACTGTTTGGAGGCCCATTATTGGAGCTGGCATTGATTTAGGACCCCCTCTAGCATTGGGGGGACAGCTAGGGGACTTGAGAGCATAGAAAGAGAGCTCTGGAGGAGAGAATCCAAGTTGATTATTCCTCTTTTGCCCCCCAATCCCTTCCTTGCCAGGGCATATATGAAACACTGCCCTTTTCATGAGACTGATTTATTGGTCCATTGTCTCCATTTTGAAAAGGTGGTCAATAGATCTTAGCTGTGAGACTGATATTTAGCTGCAATAA
The DNA here is from genome assembly GCF_027887165.1 of Monodelphis domestica. NCBI lineage: Eukaryota > Metazoa > Chordata > Mammalia > Didelphimorphia > Didelphidae > Monodelphis > Monodelphis domestica. The sequence continues at coordinate 425,845,084 of NC_077227.1, read as the reverse complement.
AATGAGCCTCTTTTTACTAGTAAGGGAGTTGCCATTGGTAACAATTCAATTCACACTTCCATAGCACTTTCAAGATTTCTCACACTCTGTGGGAGTAGGTATTATTGGTAAATTCTAGATGGCAAAAAAGTGCAATGGAAAGAGGACTGGATTTGGAATGGGGAGGGGGGTTAGGTTCAACTCTCAGTATGGACATTTACCAGCTGTTTGACCTTGGGCAGGCTGCATATTGTTTTGGTGTCTTGATCTTCTCATCAGTAAAATAAAGAGATTAGACTAGATCAAGGGTTCCTATTATGAGGTTTTCAAACACTTTGAAAGGTTGTGATGATGGTCCAAAGGGTTTGGGGCTAAACATTCTTTAATGATGTCTTAAGCAGTAAATAATTGTAATGAGTATTATGACCAGCCTACTAAATTACTCTGGGGGTTCCCAACACATTTGTTGTTGTTGAAAGGAGTTAGTGGAACAAAAAATCTTGGGAACCACTAGACTAGATGGTCTCTAAGGTTCCTTCCAGCTCTGACTTCATGATCTAATTATTTTAGATTGTGAACTCCTTGAGAGCAGGAGCTATGTTTTATCTCTCTTTGTATCCTTAGTGATTAGCATAGTTCCTGGCATATGTTAGGTGCTTAATAAATGTTTATCCATTGACTGATTTATTTTAAAAACTTACCCAAGGTCACATAGCTGGCAAATAAATTTCAGCACTGGGATTTGGCCTATATTTCTTACTTTTCCCACTATGCCATGGTAACAGATTGTAAATTGCACAAAGGGGAATTAATATGAGATACTGCTGGAAAGGTCAGTTGGAGCCAAGCAGAAGAGTTTGTACCTTATTCTAGAAGCAGTGGAGAGTAACTTAGAGCAGTGGAGTCAAGGGTGGTCATGTGGGCAAATCTATGCTTTTGACAGATTATTTTGGCAGTGTGAAGGATGGATTTGAGAAGAGGGATCACATAAGAGGTGATTAGTCTAGGTGGATGTGATGAAAACCTTGAATGGGACTGACTGGTCAAGAGTGTCAAAAACTGAAGAAAGGTCAAAGAGATAAAAACTGAGAAAAGCCTGTCAGATTGAGCAATGAAAAGGTCACCAGTAACTTTGGTGAGACTACTTTCATTAGAGTGGTAAGATAGGAAGCCATATTCTAAGAAGTCAAGGAGCGAATGAATAATGAGGAAGAAGAGGCAGTGAGTATAAATGACTTCTTCCAGAAATGTAGCAATATACTGAGAAATGTAAGATAATAACTTGAGGATATAGCAGGGCCAAGGGAAGGTTTCTTTCCTTTCCTTTCCTTTAATGGGATAGGGAGACTTGGGTGACTAGGTTGCACAGTGGATATAGCACTGAGCTTGGAATCAAGACTTAAGTTCAAATTCAGCCTCGGTTACTAGGTAACCCTGAGCAAGTCATTTCACCCTGTTTGCCTCCATTTCCTTATCTATAAAATGAACTAGAGAAGGATATGCCAAACCACTCCAGTATCTTCACCAAGAAAATACCAAACGGGGTCAGGAAAAGTTGAACAAGACTATAATGACTGAACATCAATAATGAGACCTGAAAATGTGTGTATCCAGGAGGTAGTAGCAATTAAGTAAGTAGAGATTACAGATGAGAAAGGAAGGATTACTGGAGCATGCTTCTGGTTGAAGCAAAAAAGAGATGAAATCAAGTACAATGAGTAAAGGAATGAGCCTTGATGAGAAGGACCATCTCAGTCCCTTCAACTGGAGCAAAGGAGGAAAGGACTGGTAAATATATAGAGAGTGTTTATGGCATGGAATCAGGGAGACAGGGAATCATGACATCTGTCTCTATTTCTCAGTTGAGTAGAGACAAATTCACCTGCAGAGACAAAGAGCAAGGACTTGAGAAGAAAGAATAAATTTTAGAACAGCTGTTGTGGGTAGTTGATCTAAATTTTGAATTGAATCATCTAGTCCAGTGATGGTGAACTTATGTCACAGTTGCCAAAGATGGCATGTAGTATACTCTCTGTGGGCACTCAGCCACCCTCCTTCCCCAACCCCTACCCTAAGTGTTCAGCAGAGGGGCTTGGGTAGAACTGCTCCCCTCCCCATCTCCACTATGCCTGATGACATTTTTTTACATTCCCTGTCCCTCTGCCCAGTGGCCAATGGGAGCACACAAGGGGTAAGGTGGGAGGCTTATAGGGCCACGCCCCTCCCCTTCTCTACACTCACTGAGGATATTCCTCATTTCCCTTGCCTCTCTGCCCAGCAGCCCAGTGGGAACACCTTCTCCTTCCTCTGTGTGGGATAAGGGGGATGCATACTGATATGACTAATTTTACACTTATTTAACTATTTGGGATACTTGTAGGGATGGTATTTTAGGACCAGTAATCTGGTTTGGGAAGGGTAGACCAGCTCAGGGCAGGCAGAGACAGACCCTGAGCTAATAAACACAGACACTATATAAATACAGGACAGTTTGGGTTTAATAAATAAAGGAAAGGTGGAAAGGAGTTTGGGATATCTAAACTAAAGAATATAAATAAACATCCCACCAAATTCTAGCTGATAGTTTCAGAGAGATGCTATCTTCACTGTCAGTTACCTCTACCTAAAAGTCCCAGTTCCTATAATAAAATACACTTCACTAACCCAAATCCCCCCTTAGATGGTGATAGAAGTAATAAGGATGGAAGGTAAGCAGGAACAGGGCTCAAAGGAAAGATCTCACTGACAGACGGCTTTAGGTGTTTCAAGCAGCTCTGTAGGAATATCTCAGACAGTTCACAGGATACACGGGTTCAGGTAGTTGGTAAGATGGATCATAAGGAAAGCCACAGGAGAGAGAATAGCTAGTTCACCAGGTCCACCCTAGGAGACTAGACAAAACTCAACCTCCAGCTAAACTGTTAGAAGAAGACAATCCTGTCACTTTTCCAGAATTCCAGAACCTTCTTGCTTCTGCCTTTTCAGCAGCTCCCACTCCTGCTCATTTCCTTATAACAGTACCTAGAATGTGGTGGTGGGAAGGGGCACAGCACTCAGTCTGGGGGGTGGGGTGATGGTGGGGCCCAGCACCCTGTCTCTAAAAGGTTTGCCATCACTGTTCTAGACTAACCTCACTATTTGGATGAGGAAGGGAAGTGACATTCCAGGGATCACATAGATAGTAAGTAGTAAAACCAGGATTCAAGGTCAAGTCTTCCAATTCAAGATTTGGCGTTTCAATTTCCAAATCTAAAACTTTCCCCCAGTATATAGACTTATGACCTGTTTTTGAGGTAATCAGTCACCTAGACCCTAAAAGTGGCAAAGTAAATTAATGCAATTAAAATAAAAAAAAACATTGGAGGACTACATCTTCTTGAGAAATAAATCTTGTCTCAGTAAAGTGTAGTCAAAGGATTTTCAGTGGAAGAAATGTAAACTGTCACTGACTCTTTGGAAAATATTTTAAGGAAAGAGATGCAAATGAAAACAAATTTGAGGTTTCACCCTACACATCTTTAATTGGCAAAGATGATATTGCAATTCTCTATATTATCTGTGACCTCGCTGATGTGAGCATTCCCTCCAATGACACAGATCGCTCTTGACATCACAGGGAAACCAGTAAAGCACATGAGCTATCCATTGGTTATCCTTGTGTTCTCAGACCAGATTCTTTTAAAATCATACATTTGATTAAAAAAAAAATCCTTTCTGCCGCTTTACCTCCATAGTGATTTGTCTGTCACAGGCTCCTACTTCTTCAGTGTACCCTTTGGCTCTCTATGCTCTTTAGGCAATTTTCAACTTCCTTTCTTTGGGAATTGTAATATTTTGTAATTTGTAGCCATTTGACAGTGCCAGAAGAATATTGGTATTTAAAAAAAGAGTCTTTGTTTTAGGGAGAATCTGAGGGTTATTAAAAGAACTTTGTGAATTTCTAAAAGTAATCCAACCTACTTCTCTTCCTTTTTAGTTCTGGGCCCAATTTGTTGTCCAGTTTTAGTGTTTGCTATAGAAATATATTTTCTAAATACATGTACATATAGGGTAGAGGTGGGTCAGTATGGAGCAATGGGTGACAACTTATCCTAGAGTCAAAAAATCCCTTCTTCAAGTTTTGTCTCTGACACATACAGGTGATATGACCCTGGGTAAGTCATTTCTCCTCCTCAATACCTCCCACACTCCCAACACCAGCAGATTTGCTAAAATTCCAAGTTGCAGATAAAGTAATGCTCTGTATTGATGGAATAAGTTCCTTATTGGAAACTTCCTAAATTGATGAAATCACAGGTTTGCCCCCCTCTCAAAAATACATGCAGATACATGTATGTCTACATCTATAAACATGCACATACATATACACCCATATACATTATATATACATTACACATACACACATGTACATTTTATCTATCTAACCTAAAGTGATGGACAAGTTCTAGTGGCATTCCATCTAACTCGATAGCATAGTCTGGGCAGTAGACATTCTCTGTCCACTTGGCTTTTCTTGTAGACAGAACAAACCGTTTGGACCGATTAATTGCCTCTTTTAGGAGGTTCTGCAATGTTCTGGGACTTAATACACAATAATATTCCTAAACAAGTATGTTTGGACAATTGTGTCATTTTATAGGCATTCCTCTTTGAATTGGACTCTGGGCTGGACCAGACATGCCTCTATGACAGTGGTCAAACATATGTCTACCAGTTTCATGACTCTTTTGATTTTAGTGAACAGAAAGCTGCTAAACAAAGTCATCTGTTTTATTTTTTTTAAAGACTCACATAATTCCGACCCCTGCATTTTGTTGGAGGAAAGCCTTGAAGATAGAAATAGTAAGTGTTGGACAGGCATGCTAATTCACTCTTCGTGGAGCCATGAGTGAGTTCAAACATCCTAGAAAAACAATTTATAGCTATGCTGGAGAAGCGACTAAACTGTTCATACTCTTTGACCCCCTACATGATTATGGAACTAATGGAGATCAAAGACAAAAGGAAAAATCTCATACCTACCAAAATATTTGTAGCAACATTTCTTTGTGGTGACAAGAAGAATGGAAACCAAGTGGGTGCTCATTGGTTGGGTACTGATACATAGCATATATTCATATATCAGTGATATGAATACTGGGCACGTACCCAAAGGAGATAAAAGACAGATGGAAAGGTCTCATGTGTAGCACAGTATTTGTAGTAGCACTTTTTATGATAGCAAAAAGAATGGAAACAAAATGAGTGCCCATTGATTGAGTAGTGACTGAATAAATATATAGAATATCATTGAGATGTAGTCACATTGCACTGACTAGCTAGAGCACTGGATGGACTAATAGGAGGAAGTTCTGTAGTGATAAATATAAAGTCTTTCTTGTTGTTTTTCAGTTGTGTCCAAATCTTCATAACTCCATTTGTTTTTGTTTTGTTTTTGGCAAAAAAATGAAGCAGTTTGCCATTTCCTTCTCCAGCTCATTTTACAGATGAGGAAACTGAGGCAAACAGGGTGAGGTGATTTTCCCAGGGTCACACAACTAGTAAGTGTCTGAAGCCAGATTTGAACTGGGGAAGATTTGTCTTCCTGACTCCAGGTCCAGCACTCCATTCACTATGCCACCTAGCTTACCACCTAAAGTCTTACATTTGGGGTTAAAAAATCAATTTCATAAGAACAGTTTAGAGGAGACCTAGTTAGGTGGCAGTTTGTCTGAAAAAGATCTGTGAGTTTTAGTAACTGCAAGCTTAATATGAGTCAGTACTTTAATAGGGCAGCCAAAAAAGGGAATATGATCTCAGACTACATTAAGAGAGTTTCCATTTGGGGCACCATGGTTTAGGAAGGACATTGATGAAGACAATTCGGAAGATGGCATCCAGAGTAATTAGCCTGTGCCGTATCAAGATGGATTGTAGGAATTGGGAATGCTTATCCTGGTGGGAGTTAGATAAGAACTGGGTTCAAGTTGTGACTCAAATTGTGGCAAGTTGCTTAACCTTTCTGAGTCTTAATTACCTCTTGGAGATACTAATAACATTCACACCAACACCTTTCAGGGTCTGGGGAAATATCTCTGTAAACCTTGGAGTGATATGGGTTATTATACTATGAGTTATTTTTTAGTATTTTAGTCTACTTAGAATAAATATTCCATTAGCTGTGTGACTTGGGGCAAACTGTTTTTTATCTCAGCCTCAGTTTTCTCATCTGTAAAATGAAGGGTTTGAAGCAGCTGACCTCTAAGGTCCCTTGTGGCCCTGACAATCTATGTTCTTGTCTGGGTTTATGAGGGTGGGGAGTTTGGGGGAAGGGAAGGGAATGGCTGTTGTTCAGAAGTAGGGCTACAAATCTGGTTGAAGGGCCCAAGCATTGGAACGTCCCACTCAACATCTCTCTTCAGTGCAGTTCAAATCAATTCAGCTCATTGTCTGGTTTCCATTTTTATCCAGCTCTGCTTTTATTTCCCAAGTGAATTTTGACAAGTCAGTTCATCCCCTGAATCTTTAGTTTCCTTTTCTGTTTAAAAAAAAAAAAGGACTTCCAACTCCCCATCTCCAAGATCGCTTCTGTCTTTCAATTCTAGAATCGCCCAATCCACAGATGAAGTGGGGGAAAGCAGTGGCGAGAACGGAGGTAGGTGGCGCTAGAAGCCTGCTCACCTGTACAAGGACCTGGGAGCTGGGCTATGCTGGGTCTAGAAGCCGCACCTGGGAAGATGGGCGGGAGGCCCTGCTCTGACTCCGAGGTAAAAATAATCATTGTAGGACATCTGCTTGGCTGTCAACAGCCACGAGGGAAATAAAGCAGTTGTCCCCTCCAGCAAAAACCTGCTGTTCCTGTTCCCCAGACTGGCAGCCAGCAACTGCTCTGGCGTTTGAATGCCAATCCAATTTGAACGCCTGGAATTCACCCCAGAGAGGGGGTAGTCCAACTTTATCAGGCCAGAGAAAAACAATAAGGGAAGGAAGTGCAGTCCCGGGAACAGGGAGCAGCTGGTGGAAGGGATCCCAGTAGAGAGATGATAATAATAATATTAATAATAATAATAACAACAACATCTGTTTAACACCAATATTCTCTCTGTGGTCCTTTTTTTGGGGGGGGGAGGCATGGAAACCCATGAAAACAGATAAAGGGCTACTAAGCGCTGGGTGTTTTACCCCCTTTCTGCAGGGGCGGTAATGGGGTGAGGAAAAGGAGGGGGCCACGATCTTGAATTGTCTACAAACAGGAATTGTTGGTGCTCCTGGTATGTGGTCATTGTCCAATGACAAATGAGTGGATAGGGTACTGGAGGAATGGACTTCCCTCCGTGCAGACATTCTCACTGGAAGTCAACCCAGAAGAGGAGAGAGATCTCTACTAAATGAAAGCCCAGCTCTTTGGTTCTTTCTCCTGGAGGTGATGAAGAAAAGAGTTGGTTCCGTGATATGCCCCAAATTCATGGGACACGTGCTGAGCCCAACTTGGACTGCTCATGATGAGTATAAGTAAAAGACCACCATGAAGATAAATGTGGCTTAGGAGCCAATGGCTTTCGCAGAAAAGGAAATATTGAGAGTGCATAAAGAATTTGACAAGTTCCTCTAAATTAAGTCAGCATAATTAGAGCAATGTGAGCTATTTCTTAGTACCTATTTCATTAGCTGTGTGATCTTGGGCAAGTTGCTTCTCATTTCAGGCTCAGTCTCCTCATTTGTCAGCAGGGATTTAGACAAAAAAAAGGCAAAAGGGAGGATCATTAAAACTATGTTATAGGAGGCAACTAGGTGGCTCATGGATGGAGAGCCAGGCTTAGAGACAGGAGGTCCTGGGTTCAAATGTGATCTCAGACACTTCCTAGGTGTGTGATCCTGAGTAAGTTGTCTAGCCCTTACTGCCTTTCTGCCTAGGATTAATATTTAGTATTGGGTCTAAAACAGAAGGTTTTTAAGGGTTTTTTTAAAAAAAACTATTTTGGAGAAATAAGGGCTGAGAAAAGAGTGGCTTTAGATTACTTGGAAGCCTTGTGCTTTCATATTTCTTTAAGAGGAATGAGAAGGTAAGAGGCAGTGTGGTATAGAGACCAGAAACCTGGCCTTGGAATTAGAAAGCTCCACGTTCAAATCTTGCCTCTGACTATGTTGGCTATGTGACCAAAGTCAAATCACTTAACCTTTCAGTGTTTCAGGCAACTTTCTAAAACCAAAGTTGAAGAGGAGATACTAATCTGCTTTGATAGAAGTTCAGTCACAAGAGCAGCTAGGAGGTACAGTAGACCTAGGGTTAGAGTCAGGAAGACTCAACTTCCTGAGTTCCAATCTGGCCTCAGACACTTATTGGTGGGTGACTGAGGGCAAGTCACTTAACTCTGCCTTAATTTCCTCATCTTTAAAATGAGCTAGAGAAGGAAATGGCAAACCACTCCAGTATTGTTGCCAAGAAAATCCCAAATGGGGTCACCAAACATCAGGCACAACTGACATAATTGAACAGCCAATCAGTGGCTAAAATTAAAAAAAAAAAAGAGAGAGTCCAAAGATACTAGATTATGTAATCACTGAAAATCATTAAAAAAAGAAAGAAATCGACTATATTTTAGTAATTGGTTAGTTGGTAAAAGGAACAAGTAATCTAGATTAATTTTAGGTAAAAATTATAGAAAGCATTTATTTCTGTGTTAACCTAGTCAGAGGATTAGTGGGGTCCCATGCTAGCCCCAGTTCCACATGTGTTATATTAGAAAGTGTCAGTGACACTAAAGAGCACACAACTGGGCAAACCAGATAATATACACACACACACAGGCATGCACACACATGTATACACCACACATAAGAACACACATATGTATGTACACATATGTACACATACAGTAGAAATCCTTTCTGGAGGTAAAAGGCACTCATGGAGACATTTTCAAGGTATCTAGAACCTAGAAAGATTCTTTGGCTGATGGGCTTACAGATTGAGAGGTAGAAGGGACCTGAGAGTTCCTCTAGTCCAATCCCCTAATTTCACAGATGAGGAAATTGAGGCCCAAGGACATTGATTGTTTTACCACCATCATGCAGGTAATAAGCTCTATAAACATATTCTAAGACCAGTCTCTATAGGCATCACGGGTACCTTTGATGAAAATATAAGAAGGAAACAGCCAGGTTTTCTTAAACAATTTTCTGTGGTAAATCAAGGAATGGATGAGTAAATAAATGAAAAAAAAAGTTTATTAAGTACCCACTATGATTTAGGTATTATATACTAGGTGCTTTTGGTCATTGTTCAGTTGTTTCAGTTGTGTATGACTTTCTATGATCCCGTTAGGAGTTTCTTTGGCAAAGATACTGGAGGGATTTGCCATTTCCTTCTCCAGTTCATTTTATACATGAGGAAATTGAGGCAAACAGGGTTTTTTTTTTTCCCAGATAGTAAGTCTCTGAGGCCAGATTTGAACCCAGGTCCTTCTGATTCCAGTTCTGGTACTCTATCCATTTGTACCACCTAGCTGTCCTATCCTAGGTGCTAGAGATAGAAATACAACCATCAACAATACTTGCCTTCAAAGAGTTTATATTCTAAATAGAGGCAGGAACACTAAGGGTGGGGAAGCTGGTGGTGGCCAGGGAAGGGAGTTTTAGTCTGGAGAATCACAGAGATGGTAAGTGGAGTCAATAATGCAGTAAGTTGTCATGCTCTTTCCAGAACCAATGGCAGTATTGATTTGATAGAGGAGGAAGATGGAGGTAAGGAGTACGTACATGAAGTGATGTCCAGAGTATATGGCTGAATGGGATAAGAAGCATAGTCTGGACAGATGTACTGTATTAAGTGATCAGGATAGCTTAGCCCCTGGGTGAAATTCCAAAACTGAGTGAAATAACTCTTGTAAAGAATAGGACATAATCTCTTTAGGTCTGCTGTAGTTCTTTATGTGGAGAAGTAAGGTGGCTTAAAGGCAGGTGGAAAGATGCCTGAGGTGGTTAACTGGATGGAACAACTTCAAAGTTAGATAACTGAGAGGTGTAGATTGTTTGCTAATTCCAAAAAAGCATTTGACTTAGTAGGACAGAATTTAGATTTTTTTTTCTTTCTAAAACCCTTATCTTCCTGTCTTAGAGTCCATACTATATATTGGTTCTAAGACAGAAGAGTGGTAAGCGACAGGCAATGGGGGTTAAGTGACTTGCCCAGGGTCACACAGCTAGGAAGATTCTGAGGCCAGATTTGAATCTAGGACCTCCTGTCTCTAGACCTGGCTTTCAATCCACTGATCTACCCAGCTGTCCCAAAAATTTAGATTTAAAGACTTTCCTCTCTTAAGGTACCTTCTCTATGTAGGCTAAAATTCACACGTGACCAAGGAAAAAGCTTTGGGCAATCATTTTCTAAGTAGCAGCATCAAGAACATAAAACTTGGATTTCCTCAAGACCTTCATCAGTATCACAGTCAATGTGCTAGGCAAAGTCCAAATGGAAGAAGGCCTTCCAAGTGCTTTGGTTTATAGATGACCTATTTTGTATCAAAGATCAGAATACTGCAAAGCCTCCTTAATGAAATTAACTGCCAACTGATAGAGCTTGAATCTAATTATTTGCTAGGGGAAAGTAAAATGCATGAAAAATGTACATTAGCTAGATTAAATATGATGTTGGAAGGACCCCCCCCCCCCATTGAGTTAGACTATATGTTATTATATTTGCACAGGAAGAATTACTACAGATGGACCAATGATCATTTGGCCACGATGATACTTGGATCATTGTCACAAAAGTTCCTTTATAATACTAGTATTCTTTTAGTGATGCTATATGGTTTTTTAGTCATGGAATGCCACAGTTTCAAGAGAGATCCCATTGCAAGTGGCCAAAAAGACAACAAATTAGAGCCCTGATGCCTTTAAACAGCGGTGACATGTTACCAATAATAACTGGAGCAGAAGTCATGTAAAAGACATCAAAGTTGTGTCTGACTATTTTTGGTTTTTAAAAAAAAATATCCCCAGCACCTGGCATGGTGCCTGGCACAGAACAGGTACGTAAGATATGCTTATTGACTGACTGGAAAAAGAGGTCTGTTGACCTGTTGACTGGATGAGATGTGTGTGAGAGGGAGAGAGGGAGAGATAGAGACAGAGACAGAGAGAAAGAGAAAGAGATAATGACTAGTTTGGCACATTGGTACCCCTGAGCTTTAAAAAGAATTTTTTATGAACTTCGCAAATGTCATACATGAATATTTCAATATACAAAGAACAAATATAGAGGATTGTGTATGAGATTGAAATTCTATTACATAAATGTTTCAAGGATATGTTATATGTAACCCAAGGCACAAAGTCACAAAGCCCATAGATACGAGACTCTTTCCTCATGAGTAGAGATGAACGTCTTGTCCCTAGTTGCAGGTGCAATGTTGGTCAGAACAAGAGAGAAGAGAACTCTTTCACATGCCTGTCTTCAGCTTGCTACACTAGAGACTTTAAGGAACTTTCCATTGGGTGAAATCTAGGAGTCTCTCTTCTGGTTGAACTGAGTTACCTCATTCCACAAGAGATCTCCCTCACACAATATTGCCTGGTATGTATACTCTTATGTACACCCTCTATTTTGCCACTGTTGTGGTTGCCATTTGACTTGGATAAATATGTTTCTTTCTTACCTGCTATGTGTTTTCATTGTGTAACTGTTATTTGATGGGAATTTAGTCAAGCCTTGGATATTAAACATGGAGTCCTACTTCTCCAATTAATGAAACAGTGATGAGAAGTTAGCGTGAGCCTAAAAATCACATCTCCTAAACTAACAATATTTAAGGAAGCAGATAGATGAGATTCTACCTCAGTTCTTCCTCTCTCTGAGGAGAACAGAGTGGCCAAGTTCTTGGCCCCAACTTTCTGCTTCCCTTCTGGCAGAAATTATTATTTTTTTAAGTTTTAGAAAAATTTATTTAATTAATTAATTTAGAATATTTTCCCATGGTTACAAGATTCTTGTTCTTTCCCTCCCCTACCCCCGCCTCTCTTCTATAGTCAACTGGCAGAAACTAAAGTCTCCTTTGGAGAAGGGTGAGGGAAGAAGAGACTAAAGATTCTGCCTCTCTTTGAGTCACATGGCAGTGGGGGACATGTAACAGATATTTAATGTGATAGTAACAAAATTACCATTTGTGTTCCCTTCTGAACTTTCTTCTCTTCCCTTCAATTAATTTTTAATGCTTTGCTGATGTTCTTATCTTCTTTTTTGGCACCACCAAAACTGATCACTCACTCTCTCCACTAAAATAAAAGTGCTCTCTTACAACAAATAAATATAACTTTATTTATATTTTTGTTTGAAGACTTTGTCTAAAAATGTATGGCTTAGTTGGCATCTTTAGTCTATCACCTTTCTTCTAAGAAATGAAGAATGTTTCTTGATCAATTTTTTGAAGTCATGATTAATTGTTCATTGATCAGTATTCTTTTTTTTAGAATTGAAACATTTTATTTAATTAATCGATTTATAATATTTTTCCATGGTTACATGATTCATGTTCTTTTCCTCTCCAACCCCCACCCCCCATAGCCAACAAGTAATTCCACTGGGTTTTACATGTGTCATTGATCAAGACCTATTTCCATATTATTAATATTTGCTTTAGGGTTAATCAGTATTAAGTTTTTTAGGGTTATTTTCTTTTACATTATTGTTGTACAATAGCCCAAGAAGGTCCCAGGAAGATAGGTCATCCTCTTTCACTAAGAGATACAAGCTCTGGGCTCATGTAAATTGGGTTTAGTCCTGGGAGAGTCTAGCCCCAAATAAGAGAATTAAACTCTTTTCACATTCTCTGGCCCGTTATGCCCCCAGGCCAAAGTAGAACTTTGAGGATCATCTCTTCATTATTTTTCACTTTCCAAAAATCATCATTTATTTATTTATTTTAAAGATTCTTTTCTTTTCAAAGTGTAACTTTCAAATTCTCTCTCTCTGTTCCACACCCTCCTCCACCCACTCAACAAGCAAAATAGAATGAATTATAAATGTGAAATCATATAAAACATATGTTCATATTAGCCATGTCACAAAAAAGAAAACAATAAATTAAAAAAGCAAGGAAGTTATATTCAGAGTTCAGCAATTCTCTCTCTGGAGATGAATAGCATTATTTCATCATGAGACCTTTGGAATCATCTTGGTTCACTGTATTGATCAGAGTAGCCAACTCTTTCACAGTTGATCATCACTACAACATTTGCTACTGTGTACAATGATCTCCCAGTTTGTCTCACTTCACTTTGCATCAGTTCATGTATGTCTTTCCATGAGTTTTTTTCTGAAATCATTTCCATTATAATTGTTATGACATGATAGTACTCCATCACAATCAAATGCCATAACTTATTCATCCACACCCCAGCTGATGAATATGTCCCCAATTTCCAATTCTTTGCCAACACAAATAGAGTTGCTATACATATTTTTGTGTGTATAGATCCTTTTCCTTGTTCTTTGATCTCTTTTGGGGTACAGACTTAGTAGTAGTATTGATGACTCACAGGGTATTCACAATTTTGTTGCCCTTAGGGCATAGTTTTAAATTGTTCTCCAGAATGGTTGCAGCAGTTCACAACTCCACCAATAGTTTATAAGTGTATTTATTTCCCTTCATACCTTCCATCATTGTCATTTATGATAGGTATAAGATAATACCTCAGACGCATTTTCATTTTAATTTCTCTAATTAATAGTGCTTTAGAGAATTTTATATGACTATAAATAGCTTTGATTTCTTTTTCTGAAGATTGTCTATTCATATCTTTTGTCTATCAGCTGAGGAATGGCTTTTATTTTTATATATTTGGCTCAATTTTAAGAAATGAGACCTTGATTAGAGAAACTTGCTATACAATTTTTTGATATTCCTTCTTGTCTATGGTACTCTTTAGCAAAATGTAGTTTCCTTAATAATCTCTTTTAATTGTGTCTATTTCTGCTTTTTCTTTGTCTGACATCATGATTGCAATCTCTGCTCTTAAAAAATTGAGCTGAAGCATAAGTAGATTCTGCTCTTGCCCTTTAACTCTGTGTATCTTTCTATTTCAATGTATTTCTTGTAAATAACATATTGTTGAATTTTGATTTCTAATATGTTCTGCTATCCACTTTTATTTTACGGGTAAGTTTATCCCATTCAAATTCACAGTTATGATTACTATGTATTTCTTTCCTTATTTTTTTCTGTTATCTTTCTCCCTCCTTTTATTCTGTCTCTCCTCAAAAGTCTATTTTGCTTCTGACCACTGTCTCCCTTAATCCTTACTTTTGTCATTCCTAACCACCCTGCTATATCACTTATCTCCTTCCCCTCCTATTTTCCTATAGGTTAAAATAGATTTCTATATGCAAATGAGTATGTATAAGTATATCTGTATATATGTTTATATATGTGTGTGTGTGTGTGTGTGTGTATGAGCCAATTCTGGTGAAAATGAGGTTCAACAATTGCCTACTACTTTCCCATTTTCCATATAACTACAAAAGTTCTTCCTTGCACATTTCTTTTATGTGAAGGAATTTTCCGCATTCCATTTCTCCCATTGCATCCCTCTTTCTTACTCCTTCATCCTTTTTTTTTTTGAGATCATCCCAACACAGTTGACACATATGCATGCCCTCTGTTTATGTAGATTCCTTCTGACTCTCCTAATGATGATAAAGTTCCAAGGAGTTACATGTATCATCTTCCTATTTAAGAATGTAACCATATTTTAAGATCCTTATGATTTTTTAAATGTTAACCTTTTATGATTCTCTTGAGTCTTGTTTTTGAATGTCAGATTTTCTATTCAGATCTAGTCTTTTCATCAGGAATGCCTGAAAGTCTTCCATTTCTTGATTATACTCAGTTTTGCTGGATAGATTATTTTTGATTGCAATTCTAGCTCCTTTACCTTCTGGACTCTCATATTTGAAGCCCTCTGATCCTTTAATGTGGAAACTGCTAGATCTGACTATGGTTCCACAATATTTGAATTGTTTCTTTCTGGCTGCTTTCAATATTTTCTTTTTGACCTGGGAGTTCTAGAATTTGGTTTTGATACTCCTTGGAGTTTTCATTTTGGGATTTCTTTCAGGAGGTAATTGGTGGATTCTTTCAATTTCTGTTTTACCTTCTACATCTAAGATATTGGAATAGTTTTCCTTGATAATTTCTTGAAACATGATGACTAGGTTATTTTTTTTTAATCGTGACTTTCAAGAAGTCTAGTTATTATTAAATTATCTCTTAGTCTATTTCCCAGGCCAGTTGTTTTTCTGATGGGATGCCACATTTCCTATTTTTTTTTATCCCTTTGTCTTTGCTTTGTTGTTTTTAGATGTTTAATGATGTTGGTAACTTCCACTTGCCCAACTCTAAATGTATCAGCATTAATTATTGTGTTTATTGATTATTATAATTTAATTGTCACAAATAATATGTTGAAATTTGTTGACTTTATGTAAAATGGTTGACAGGTGTGGATTCTCCACCCCTGCATAGGACTAGGTGGGGGTGGCAGTTCATTGTATTGATCATAGTTCCTGAGTTTTTCAAGGTTTTTTTCCTTTATAGTTTCTCACATCTCTTCTTTGAAGCCAGGTTTGTTCTTTATAACTTCACAACATTCTTAAAAGACCTAGCTTGAATTTCATTTCTTTCATGAAGCTTTCTTTCATAATTAAAACTCACAATACTCTCTCCTTTCCATCATAAGCAGTTATTGTCTATGCTTCTCATTTTGGCTTTTAAAAATTAACAATATAAGACAATTTCTGATTATTTGATTTATGTGTAATTCCTAACTCCCCATGTTGAAAATTATGAGAGCAGTGATACCATCTTATTGTTTAGTTCTTTTCCTGAAATGTTAGTTATAAAAAACTAGACCTTGAATTATTCTATAACCAATATGATAATGTATTTAATGATGATGATAAACTATAGATATTTTTTGTCATGCACTATAGGTGAACTGCTGGCCTTGATCCTAACAATGCCAGTCATATCATAATATTTACAATACTAAGAATAGTCTTGTGATATGTATGTGTATATATATTTATGCACATACACACCTACATATATACATATATAAGATAATTTCTACATTATTATGAACTTGGTAAGCATCAAGAAACATGGTCTTTCCATAAACAAAGACTAAAAGTGGCAGATAATGTATAAAACTGCAAAATTTTATTTTATGTAGTTTGGATTTTGAAAAAGCATATGGTAGTTCCAAACATAGCATACGATATGTGACCTCTGTATAGTATATAGTAGCTCCAAAAATGTCCTGCTTATTTTCCTTTCTCATTTTCCTTCTTCCATTTTTCATGCATTTCAAGATGTTTCATTGAGGATCTTCTTCTTTTTGGAACACTACTTATATCCCTTCATACCCCACCCCAATAAAAGCCTTTCTGGGGTAGCAAATAAACATGATCAAATAAAACAAATACACACATTTGCTATGTCTGAAAATATATGTCTTATTCTGCACTTCTAGCCCATTCAGCTCTCTCAAGAAGTGGAAAGCATGATTCATCATCAATTTTGAGGAGTTGTGGTTTTCATTGCATTGATCCAATTATAATTTTTGAGGAATTATTTTCTTCAGTAAACTTTCATACTTCTTTTTCTATTCAGTTGATTTGACTTTTTAGAAAGTTCTTTTCCCCAATGAATTTTTGTGCGCCTTTTGCCATTTGAGCAACTGTTTTTTAAAGGTGTTTTTCCTTCAGTATTTTTTGTGCCTCTATTACCAAGCTGTTAATGTTCTTTTCATAATTTTAATTTATTTTCCTAATTTTTCCTCTAGCACTCATCTATTTCTTTAACTTTTACAGGAATTCTGATTATGGTTAGGTCCAATAAGCATTTTTCTTTAAGGATTTGCTTGTAGCTCTTTTTGTATTGCTATATTTTTTCTAAGTTTGTGTCTTTGTCTTTCCTGTCACCATGGTAGCTTTATATGATCAAATTTTTTGTTGTGGTTTGCTCATTTTTACAAACTATTTCTTCACTTAGAACTTTATGTTAAATATAAGGGACCAAATCACCTTGGAAAATATATGTGGTGATAATTCTTTTGTATGCAAATAGTTTGATGTTTTAAAGGCACCAAAATAACTTTTATTTCTTAAAAATGACAAAGAAACAGAACTGTCAGAAGTACAAACTATTGTAGTGAACCTAATTGAACACTAAGAACTACTCTTTCATGGTCTTAATCACATGATGACCACTAGAAGAGGAATAATAGACATAGTGAACAGAGTAAATGGTTATGTATAACTCATCTGGTGCACCATCTATGTCTAATGTGTCCCCAAAGACTAGGCCATCAAGAAGTTTGTTATCTACCATATCATGGAAATCATATTTATCAAGGGTATTTGCAAGGAACTTGACTTCTAGATCCTGATTAAGCTGTATGTAAAACTACATTGTGTGAGCTGCATTACCTATAGCAAAGTGGTAAAGACCCAATCCCATGAGGCATGAAAAGATTATATACCTTTACCCCACTTCAGACCAAAGGTGCTTCCCATAGATATTCCCCCAACATGCATATAAAGAGCTATCTGATCCTTAGGACCTTAGGACCCTCAAAAGAAACAAAATGTCATTTGAAAAACCAATTATAGAATGTCTGCAGCTACAGAATATTGTGGTCCTTCTGCTAATTTGTTCATAAAGGCTCTTTTAGGACTTAAAATTGACAAAACAAAAACTTATATGACTTTAGAAAATATAAGATAATTAAATAAGGATTTTTATGGGGATATTTGGTGAAATTTTACCTCATGAGGAAAAAGTGAGTCACTCAATGCCAGGGAGCTCTTATTTAAGCCATTGAAAGTAGTGATGAAGAACCTGGCCAGAAGGGTCAAAAACTGGCAGCAAATGGAAAAAGACTTTATGAAGAAATCAATAGGAGTAGTAATTATCTGGTTATGAGGCTTCAACTGCTAGTTCCTAGTTGGCTGAATAAAAGTTCAAACTCATTGAAAGAAAATTTCAATTTCAGTTGTTTGCTCTTTGATGCTATCTACAATTTAAGAGATATGAAACCTCTTAGAAGTAGTTGTTTTTCTCTGTTATCTTTTCTGATTTGAGAGAGAAAAAAGCAGAAAGAGTAAAGACAAGTTTTGCTGCTATTTTCTTCTATAGGAAGAGATGCTGAAATCTGATTGTATGATATAGAATCCTGATGAATGGAAAACTAGATGGTATCTGCATTGCCCAGAGAAAGCCAGCCAGATGATCTGTGCAGAACTCTGGCTTTAAGGGAATTTCTGGGCAATTCAGCAATATAACACTCCCAATTCTTTCATAAGGGTAATTGGAAGTTAAGAGAGTTGCCAGTAATTCCTTTGTTGGAGAAGAGGAGAGAAGAGTGGGGGAGAAGGCAGAGAAAGAAGAAATTCTTTCCCTCTTCATCTCTTTCCCCAGTAATCTAAGGGAAGAGATGCTGAAATTCCAAGACATACATCTGGGAAAAAGGAAGAATATCCCCAAGATGTTAAAGAAAGGGAGAAGACTGCAGATATACTGTGGGCACGGATCCTTTATGGAGAATGTATTGGAACATATGAACAAGAATTGACAGCATGGGGTGGCTTCATTTTGTGCCAGCAAAGGGAGAACCCATGAAGATGAGATTGGGAATCCACTTAAATATCCACTACCAGCTGAATTTATATGAATAGCACTTAATGATTATGTTCCTGTCCATGGTCTCAAATGAGATGGGGGTGGAGGGTGGGATGGTTCAAGTAGCGTTACACCCCCATTTTCATCTTACAGATGAGAAAAACAGAGACCCAGGGAAATAGTTTTAGTCAATCAGTCAACAAGCGTTTAAGTACTTTCTATATGTCAGGCACTGTGTTAAGTGCTGGGGATACAAAGGCAAGTGATAATCCTTGCTTTCAAGGAGTTCACAATCTAATTGGGGAGACAACATGCAAACAGCTTGGACAAAGAACCATATAGATGGATATATTGGGGAAAAAATCAGCAGAGGGAAGGGAATAGCATTAAGAGCATCAAGAAATGGTTTCTTGTAAGCATTTCTTATAAGAATAATAATGAGTGAGAGCTGAGATAGGCCTCCTGTCTATTCATCTTTTGCTCTTTTCACGAAAACATTTGGAGTCAAATCCAGGATGTATTTGCCTGCTTCACTTATTCCTAGGGTTAGAAAATAGAATGGTTAAATAGAAAGAAAAGAAAAAAGGAGGGAAGGAAGGAAGGAAGGAAGAAAAAAAGGAAGTACAGTAAAAACATTTATTAAGAACCTATTATGTGCCAACCACTGTGAAAAATGATTTACAAATATAATTTCATTGGATCTTCACAATAGCTCTAGGAGATAGGTTTGGTTATTATCCCTATATCTTTAATTAAATAAACTAAGGCAAAGAGTAGGGTGAGTGAACTTGCCCAGGGTCACTGAGCTAATATGTATCTGAGACTGAATTAGAACTCAGATCTTCCTGACTCCAGACCCAATGCTCTATCCACTGTGCTACCTAGTTGCCTTAGAGTATAGAATGTTTGAACAGAGAATGTTAGAGCTGGAAGGGACCATAGAGATCTTCTAATTCAACTCTCGTACTCCAAGCATGGATCCCCTTAAAAATATCCCCAGCAAGTAGTCAATATTCCTCTCCTTGACCATCTGTAGGGTGAATCTTGATAAGGAGAAGGCCTGGGAGACACTATGGAGGGTGGCTTCGAAACTTTGTTCTGATGTGCTATTGTGGCTAAGAAGGCCCACATGATTTTGGACTTCTCAGATCTACAAAGAATTTCATTGATTTAGTCAAAGACATACCTGAAATAGGAAATGTCCTCTATCATATACCTGGCATTGCACATTCTAGGCTCTAGGCTCTAATATCCTATGGACTACGTTATGCAGTAGACAAGAGTGTTGGACCTGGAGTCCCAGACAGAGAGGGAGAGATGTCAGTAGATTCATGAAGGAGATAAAAAGGAAACTCAAATAAATATTCCCCAAATCTCCAACATATTATTCTAGACACCAGAGCTAAGGGCCCCTGAAAGCTGGAAGTGAGAAAACAGATGGTACTTATTTCCCCAGAAGCAGAAGAGGTTGAAAATGTAGCTAAATTTAAGATGGATTTAGAGAAATTGCAGGATGACAGAATCATGATAACTTCCTGTGAGTTTCTGGGAATTTAAGAATCAATTCTAACCTATGAAGACAATATCATAGAGAGTCTTCCTCAAAATCATGCTGTGATCTCTTCCAGTGGCAAGATTCTGGGCTGGATGAAGTCCAGAGATGGCAACTCAAATAATTAAGAGTTATTTGGATCCATAGGGAAGTAACAATAGATAAGCCTGGAGAGAGAGAAAAATAGAATTTCAAATCATAAAATTTAGAACAGAAAAGGGCCTTTGAATCCAATGCTGGAGTTGCAAGGGACCTTAGAGCATAGAATGTTAGAAATCAGAACATGGAATATATGCATTGGAAGGGAATTCAGATTTTACTTGATCCAGACACTTTATTTTAGAGAACCCTGAAACTGAAAGAAGGTACTTGTCCAAGGTTACAGTTAGTGGCAGAGATCCCTGGGACTTGGGTCTTCTGAATCCTGTTCCAGAGCCCTTCTCACTGCACCAGGTTATAGAAGTTCTTGAATGTCAGGAAGACCATGGACTTTTCAGGCAAGCAATAGAGAGCCATGGCAGCAAGGAGGGAAGTAATGTTTTTAGTTTTTTCTTAATTTAATTTTTATTGTCATGCAAAGCACACTTCCATATTAGTAAATGTTGTAAGAGCAAACTCATACATAACTCCCCCCCCCCAGATAAACCCATAAATACATGATGTGAAAGACGACTCCGATAGTTCTTTCCCTGGAGGTGGATGGCATTCCCCATCATAAGTCTTTCAAGATTGACCCAGATCTTTGTATTGCTGAGAGTAGCCAAGTTTTCACAGATTATCATCATCCAATATTGCTGTTACTGTGTATAATGTTCTCCCAGTTCTGCTTATTTCACTCTGCAATAGTTCCTGCAGGTCTTTCCAGCTATTTCTGAAATCATCTTATTATTTCTTATAGCACAATAGTATTCCATCACCAAGTACCACAATTTGTTCCCCAAATAATGGACATCCCCTCAGTTTTCAATTCTTTGCCACAACAAAAAGAGCAGCTATAAATATTTTTGTTCAAGTTGGTCCTTTCCCCTTTTTTATTATCTCTTCTGGATGCAAACCCAGTAGTGGTATTATTGAATCAAGGGATATGCACTGTTTTATGGTCCTTTAGGCATATTCCAAATTGCCCTCCAGAATGGTGGGGTCATTTCACAATTCTACTAACAATGCATTAGTGTCCCAATTTTGCCATATCCCCTCTGACATTTACTACTTTCTTTGACTCCTATACTGTCCAATCTGATAGGTGTGAGGTGGTACCTCAGCATTGTTTTAATTTAAATTTCTCTAATCAAGAGTGATTTAGAACATTTATTCATATAATTATTGATGGCTTTGATTTCTTCATCTGAAAATTGCTTGTTTATATCCTTAGGCCATTTATCAATTGGAGACTGGCTTATTCTTATAAATGAGACTCAATTCTCTAGAAATTTTTGAAATTAGACTTTTATCAGAGAAATTTGTTATGCATTTTCCCTCGTTTTGTCATTTCCTTTCTAATCTTAGTTAC
This sequence comes from Monodelphis domestica, assembly GCF_027887165.1. Lineage (NCBI taxonomy): Eukaryota > Metazoa > Chordata > Mammalia > Didelphimorphia > Didelphidae > Monodelphis > Monodelphis domestica. The sequence continues at coordinate 425,823,381 of NC_077227.1, read as the reverse complement.
ATTTGTTTTGTTTGTACAAAAGCTTTTTAATTTAATATAATCAAAATTATTCATTTTATGTCTTATAATACTATCTTGTTTGGTCATAACTTCTTCCTTTCTCTAAAGATCTTTCAGGTAAATTATTTTGTGTTCTCCTAATTTAGTTATGGTATTCCTCTTTATATCTAAATCATATATCCATTTTGATCTTTTCTTGGTATAGGGTGTGAGATATTAGTCAGTTTCTGCCATACTGTTTTCCAAATTTCCCAGCAGTTTTTGTAAAAGAGTGAGTTCTTGCCCTATAAGTTGGGGTTTGGGGGTTTATCAAACACTAGGTTGCTAAGGTCATTTACCCCTATATATTGTGTATCTAATCTGTTCCATTGATTTTCCATTCTATTTCTTAACCAGTACTAGACTATTTTGATGATTACTGCTTTATGGTACATAAAGATCTGGTACTGCTAGATCACCTTCTTTCACATCTTTTTCATTATTTCCCTTGATATTCTTGACCTTTTGTTCTTCCAGATGAATTTTGTTATTATTTTTTCTAGTTCCATAAAATTATTATTTGATAGTTTGATTGGCATGGCACTGAATAAGTAAATTATTTTAGATAGAATTGTTATTTTTATTATATTATCTCATGAACAATTATATTTTTCTAATTGTTTAGATCTGACTTTATTTGTACAATTTTTAAAAATTAATTTTTTATTTTTTCCAGATTATATGACAATAAAATTTTTAAATAATTGTTTCTGATATTTTGCAAACCAAGTTCTCTCCTTCCATCTCCCTCTGCTCTCCTCTCCAAGATGACAGGTAATGTGATATAGGTTATATATCATGTGTTATCATGCAATACATATTTCCATGTCTGTCACATTATGAAACAAGACACATATCACTTATAATAGAGGAAAGATTCATGGATGAAATAAAATGGAGAATGGTAGGCTTCAATCTACATTCAGACTCTGTCAGTTCCTTCTAGGCAGTGGAGAACCTTTTGTCCTAGATTTTTGCATTGCTGATAATAGTTGTCATTCACAGTTGGATCATTGTACACTGCTGTTGTGGTTAAGGGAGGGGAGTGATATTAATTAAGAGGTTGAAATTTTTAAACCAGCATCTTAGAAACCTGTAGCACTGACTAGCTTGGGAAAGGGAGGGGCTCATTTTGAGCAGTGTTCCTTCCTTCTTTCCTCCCTCCTTCCCTTCCTTCCTTCCTTCCTTCCTTCCTTCCTTTCTTTCTTTCTTTCTTTCTTTCTTTCTTTCTTTCTTTCTTTCTTTCTTTCTTTCTTTCTTTCTTTCTTTCTTTCTTTCTTTCTTTCTTTCTTTCTTTCTTTCTTTCTTTCTTTCTTTCTTTCTTTCTTTCTTTCTTTCTTTCTCTCTTTCTCTCTCTCTCTCTCTCTCTCTCTCTCTCTCTCTCTCTCTCTCTCTCTCTCTCTCTTTTCCTCCCTCCCTCCCTTCCTCCCTTCCTTCCTTCCTTCCTTCCTTCCTTCCTTCCTTCCTTCCTTCCTTCCTGCCTGCCTGCCTGCCTGCCTAGAAACTACTCTGTATACCTTTGTGCTAAGAATTAAGGCACATGGAAAGACCTGAATTTGAATCCTGCTCCTGACACTCACTAGCTATGCAGCCAAAGTAAAGTTGTTTTATCCTCTGAACCTCAGTCCTCATCTTTAAAACAGTTATAATAAGACTTACACTACTTACGTCAGATTAATGTACAGAAAACCCTTTGCAAACCTTAAAGTACTACAGAAATATGGGTTGCCATTATTACTATTATTGTTATTATTATTATTATTACTACTGCTGCCCCACCAGTCCTTTGAGGTCTCTTCCAGGAGCCCTCTTCTTTAAGTTCCTTGAAGGCAAAGGCTCTGCCTTGAAAGAAATGTACATGTTTGCTGATGACAGAAGGGAGAGGAGACCAGTGCATATGGCAAGGTCAGGAATAGCACTAGACTTGTTTACACAAGGGAGCTATCAGGGATGACAGTGGAGGAGATAATCCCTGAGAAGAGCCTTACAGCATTAGGTAGAATCCCAACTAGCAGACGTGGGCAGGAGGGGCTTCTGGCATAGAGATGGCATGAATACATGGCAGATGGTCAGGCATGTTGGCATGTACTGTACATGAACGGGAAAAAAGGGATATGAGGCTAGAGAAGTAGGTTGGGGGAAAGATGGTGGAGGGCCTTAAATGCCTGAGGAATGGGGAGGGAGGAGTGAATAAGCATTTATAGAGCACCATTATGTGCCAGGCACTTTACAAACTTCTCTTTCAATCCACATAATAGCCCTGTGAGGTAGATCCTCTTATTACTCCCATTTTACAGTTGAAGAAACTGAAGCAAACAGAGGCTAAATGACTTGCCCAGGGTCATATAACTAGTTAGTGCATGAGGACAGTTTTGAATTCACCTTTCTTACTCCAGGTCCAGGAGCCTGCCTGTTGTTGTACCACTAACTGCCTCACATAGGTGAATGAGGAATCTGAATTTTGTACTGTGGCTACTGGGTCTTTTTTTTTTTTTAACCCTTATTTTCCACCCTTGAATCAATACTCAGTATCAGTTCCAAAGCAGAAGTAAGGGCTGGGCAATTGGGGTTAAATGACTTGCCCAGGGTCACACATCTAGGAAGTATCTGGGGCCATATTTGAACCCAGGACCTCCTGACTCCAAATCTGGATTTCTGTCCACTCCACTACCTGGCTACCCTTGCTACTTGGCAACTGCTGAACGTTTTTGCATATGGCAAGGAACATAAGTGGAACTTCCCATTAAGAAGTCACCTCTTCATCTTATATGGAAATAGAAGTACCAAGAGTTTTGGCTGCTCTAGGGGAAGTTCTTGATAGAGCTGTTTTGATAAAAAACAAAAACAAAAATACCTCAAAACTGGGCAGAAAACAGCGAGAATTGGTAGCTATGTGGCCCTCAAGTTTTAGTTTCATTAAGTAGTAGGCACAGCACTTGTCTCAGAGTCAGGAAGACCTGGAATCCAATTCTGATTCAGACACTCAGAAGCTGAGACCTTTTCTATAAAATGGAACCTACCTCACAAGCCAAGGGGACCAAATGAGAGAACGCAAACCTTAAAATATTGTATAGATGCTTATTCTCTGTAAATTTAAGAATGATATGACATTTCATAAAATTGTTGTGGGGAAAGCATTTTGTAAACTTACAGAATTAGAGAAATGGAGATTACAATTATTAATGTCGCCTTAGAAAGTGAAACATAGTGTAGTGGAAAGAACTCTAGTCTTCCATTAAGACTGGAATTTAAGTCATAGTTCTGCCATTGATTTCCTGTGTGCCTTTGGGTAAATTCCTTCCCTTCTCTGGGCCTCCATTTCCTCTTCTATAAAACGAAGGGGGTGGATTAGACAACCTTTAAAGTCCTTTCCGGTTCTAAATCCAAGGCTCTCCAAGTGGACTGTGTCACCTTTGGTAAGTCTTTTCTCCTCCTCTGAGTTTCTTCCTCTCTAAAATGATGCCGTTTTTCTGAATGGTTTCGAACTCCCTTCTAGCTCTAACATTCTGTGCTTCTGAGACTGTAATAAGAGCAGTGACCCAGAAACCAAGCTGCATCTGCTGTAACTCCAGGCTGGATTCTTTCCAGCAGCGTCTCCCCCAAGGAGCTCCAGCCCTAGTGGCTGTGGGTGAGCCGGGGGCTGGACTGGAAAGTCATCGCTGTTGCAGGCACCCTGGAGCAGGGTCCAGCGGGAGCGGGGCCAGCGTGCCTGGGCCTGTGTTGATAGCATGGTGCACATCTCTGCTGCCCATCAATCCAGGCTGCTGAGGAAGTTTTGTTTACCCGCAGCAGATCCCTCGCATGGACTTCAAACACTTGGCCCTGGGCAGCTCCATGGCAGGGAGCCGGCTGGGCGGTAATTGGTAGAGTGGTCCGGCTTAGGGGTCATGAATAACCCAGCATCTGCCTCTCACAGCCGGCTTTGAGCATCTCCTTGCTGACCTCTGAGGCCTGCCGGGATTTCATGTCGAGTGTAAAGCCGGCACCAGGAACAAATTACTCGTTCCCCAAGAAATCTATTAAAAGGTGACAGAGGGACTAGGGGAAGGCAAGCAAAGGAGCAGGAAGCCGGCCATGACATGAAGCTTAATGTACCTGGGCCCCCCAGGGGCTGAGCATGTAACTGTTCACAGCAGCACCGGCTGAAACCAACTGCAGGGGAAAGCAGGCTGGGAAGGGAGGGAACTTAGTTAGGGGCTGAACTTCCCAGGTTCTGAAGAAAAGCAACTGAAGAGGACAGCAGGGGGAGTCAGGGGGAGAGGGAGGAGATCTGGCCCCATGGGAGCAAGTGGGCTATTTTTATAGGTCTGTAATGTTGGAAGTGGCCTTAGAGATCACCTGTTCCAGTCTCTCATTTTGCAGAAAGAGAAACTGAGGACCAGAGAGGAGAAATAAAATAGTCATTATATGATGTAGAGAATATATAGTGACCTATTTGATATAAACATCTTGGCAGTCAAATGGATGGAGAGCTGGATATTTAGTAAGCACCAATTATTGGATGATTTTCAATTATTAGGATTTTTTCTTACAACAGGTAAACACCTGTCTCTCCATAATTTCCAGTTGTGACTCCTATTTCTGCCTTCTGGGACCAATCAGAAGAAGGCTAATCTCTTTTCCATATGGTAGCCCTTCAACTAACTGGAGAGAGCATGTCCATGCCTCCCTGCCCTGATACTTCTTTCAGCTAAGTATTCCTAGTTCCTTCAAGAATCTCTTAGAGGTCATGGTCTCCACTATCCCCACCATCCTGATCACCTCCTTTTGAATTTACCAAAGCTTATATATGTCCTTCCCAAAGAGTGAGTTCACTTCCATTTTAAAACTATGAAAAGCAAGACACTGGGCTCCATTTTGTAGACTAAATTCAATTCCATTGATCAAACATTCAGAAGTACCTTCTATGTGCAAGCAACTGGGATGAGTGAAGGGGAACTAGAGATGAAAATTGCACAATCCTTGCTCTCAAGAACCTTACTTTCTGGGATATGGCATACACACAGAGGTATAAGAAAAGGTAGGCCACGATGGGGCAAAGGAGAGTTCCAAAGCCCTCTAACATGATTGGAGAGTCATAGGATTTATTATTTTTAAAAATCCTTACCTTCTTTCTTAGTATCTATTTTTTCAACCCTTACTTCTATTTTAGAACAAATACCAGGTATTGGTTCTAAGACAGAAGAACAGGAATCCTAGAGTCACACAGCTAGGAAGTGTCTGAAGGCACATTTGAACTGAGGACCTCCCATTTCTAGTCCTGAGCCACCTAGCTGACCTCCTTAGTATCTACTTTAAGACAGAAGAAGGGGTAGGCAATTAGGGTTAATGATTTTTTTTTGCTCAGGGCCAGACAACTAGGAAGCATCTGAGGCCAGACTGAGTCACAGAATTTTGAGTTGGATAGACTCTTAGAGATCATGTAGTCCAAGCCTTCCACTGTACCTTTGGGGCAACCAAAATAGAAGTGGTCTTGGGTGAGGTGACTTGCCCAAAGTCACACATATCTGAGTAATAGAGCACAAATTTGAATTCAGAGGCTTTTCTGTACCACCACAATGGCACCTTGCCCACCTGGTGTAAATAAAATTTTCTCTTATTTCCTGACTTAATTCCAGTAGGCAGCTGCTACTGTGTCTGATTCTCTCTTCTCTGCAAGACCTTTGAAACAGCTGAGGACTTTTGAAAGAGAAAAGGCTGAAGACCCCTTCCTCTGTGGGATTAAGATGGGCAAGGCAGCTGTCAGAAAGGAATAGTCTGAAGAGTGAGAGAGAAGTGAGCTTGGAGAGGTATGAGCAGCATGGTTGGGACCACTCACGAAACATCTATCTGAGCCTGCGGCTCACCAATCAGGATGGAGTCTTTCCCAAGGTAGATAAAACAGTCATAGTGAGGTGGAGCAGTTCAGAGAATGAATGGAGCTGGGAGTGAAGTGATAAAGAGAATGATGTGAACTATGAAGGGGTGGGCTGCAACTAGCTCAGGTGGCCTCAGAGAGAACCAGTTGTTAAACATTCAGTGTGATCATTTGTACCTCGAAAATTTGCAAACCACTACAAATCAGGGCTTGGTTTATTGTCTTTTTTTAAATTGTCTACACTTAAGAAAGATGGAGAAACTGTTGATAATGCAGATTAAACAAAATTATGTCCCGCCAGAGAGTCAGTTGTTAAACATTCACCAGAATGCCCCTGGAAATAAGGCTGAAAAAGTAGTTTGGAGCAAGATTATAGAAGTTCTTCAATAGAGGCAAAGGAGTTTGCATTTTATCTTATAAATGGGAGGGAGTTGTGGAAGGTTTTTGAGCAGGACAGTGAAATGATTATTTGAGGAAAATGAAACTCAGGAGGAAATTACCCATGATCAAACAGAAAATGAGGGATAGAGCTGAGAGTTGAAACAGATTTTCCTGATTCTAAGTTCAGAACTTAGGATCTAAGATAGAGAGAAGGGGCCATTATGGAACTTATCCATATTATTGGGAGAAATTGCTTTCAGAAAATGGAGATGGTTCACGATGAATCTGTACTTGGAGGGTCTGTCATTGACCTCAAGGAAGAGATTTTGAGGGAAAGGGGAGATGACTTCTCTGATTCACACATGGATGGCCAATACCCTAGTTGCCCAGTTTGGGTTTGGGCACACTTTCAAACATTTAGTAACACTATATGTCTCTGAACATTCCCTGGGCTTTTCCTACTTGCATAGAGGTGATTTAGTGGATAAAGTACTGAGTATAGTTAGAAATTCTTGAACCCCTAAAACTATATTACACAAAGTTCCTTTCTGTATTACCTAGAATCCTTTCCCCTATTCCTGGGTCTTTTTTTTTCCCCATGATGGTATTTAAGTGGGCTGTAACTCCTCCCACATTCTCTTTTACTCCCCACCCTGCTGAGTTCAGGTACTTCCTTTTACTTTATCATTATTAATAAAACTTTTAAAATATAATACTTAGTTATTTAATATTAATTTAAAAACCCACAACTGAAAATATGAATCTGAATCCAAGTTCAATCACTTATTAGCTGTGGGATCCTGGGAAAGTTGCTTAAACTCTTATACCAGCCATTCTGCATGCTCAGAGTGGGCTCCCTCCTTATTTCTGCTTCATGGAGTCCCTCTCTTCCTTCAGCACTCGTCATAAGCAACACCTAGTCTACATGAAATCTTTTCCATTCTTCTCAATTGCTATTACTTCATTTTTTTGTACTTACGGTACCCCAGTGTGGATTCAAATCCTGACTCATATCTGCATGGATGGAATAGGCCAGTTTGGCTGGCTGGGTTGTAGAGTGTAGGAGGGAGAGTCATAGACAGTAGTAAATCTGGAAAGGTATCATAGGTTATGGTTGTAAAGGGCTCTGAAAGCTAAATAGGAGTTCATATTAGGAGGATTTGAATCTAGGTCTTTTGACTCAATCTAATGTTCTTTTTACTTTCTGTCCTACTGAGTAACACATTTTAATTCCCCAAGTCTTGTTATTTCATATTGGATTGGGGAAATCTAGAAAGTGTTGTGAAGGAGCCCACTGGAGTTATTGAGTAGTGGAGACAGTGCTTGCACAAAGTATTTAATAAATACTTATTGATTGATTGATAGTGCCCACACTTTCTAACCACTTTGCATTTATAAGTTTTAAAATTTATCCTTTTTAGAATAATGAACTGGAGGAATTTCATGTGAACTGGAACAACCTCTAGGAACTGATGCAGAGTGAGAGAAACAGAACCAGGAAAACATTGTACACAGAGACTGATACACTGTGGTACAATCAAATGTAATGATCCAGGACAATTCTGAGGGACTTATGAGAAAGAACACTATCCATATCCAGAGAAAGAACTGTGGGAGCAGAAATGCGGAAGAAAAACATATGATTGATTACATGGTTTGATGGGGATATGATTGGGGATGTAGATGCTAAATGATCACCCTAGTGTAAATATCAATAATGTGGAAATAGGTTTTGATCAATGACACATGTAAAACCCAGTGGAATTGAGCATTGGCTGCAGGAGAGGGGGAGGAGGAGGGGAGAGAAAGGACATGAATCATGTAACCATGGAAAATTTTTCTTAATTAAATACAATTTTAAAATGAAAAACAAAAAAATTATCCTTTTTATATTTTGGCATGAATTTCCCTTCCCAATAGAAGTAAGTTTCTTAAGTGGACAATTTGTTTCTTTTTTTGTATTTGTATCCCCAGGACAGTACCCACCACATAGTAGGTAGTTTAATGCATGCATGTTTACTGGTTGATAGGAGAGGCTTTAAATATCTTGTCCAACCCTTTTATTTTACAAATCAAAAAACTGAGGCTCCAAGTGGAAGTGTCTTGTCCAAGACTACATTGGGTATAAAGCACAGAATGAGGATTTGAATCTAGGTCTTTTGACTCAATCTAATGTTCTTTTTACTGTCTGTCCTACTGAGGAACTCATTTTAATTCCCTAAGTCTTGTTATTTCATATTGGAGTGGGGAAATCTAGAAAATGTTGTGAAGGACCAGTAGAATGACAGCTGACAGGGCTGGTAGCTCTTGTACATATTCCCTTGCCCTACCTCCACTCAGAGCTGAAGGGAATGCACATTGTTTTGTAAATCTGACTTGTGGAGAGGCATGCAAGGTGCCTCTTTAACACTCCTTAGTGACAGCCATCTACTGGTAGTTGGAGAACCTTTCTCTAGGCGGTGTGTTCAATTATTTCAAGCCTATAAGTACGAAGTGGAACATTCTAATACAGAATGAGATCTAATAATAGAATGGACTGCCTTAGGAAGTACAGTCAGTTGTGCTATATAACTCAACATATGTGTTCCTAAAAATTACTGTGCTATGAAATATCTCACAATCAAAACAACTAGGCTTATGGGAAAATGCAGTTGGGGTACCCTACTCAAAAACTTCCTCAGTGATAAAAAAGAGATAAGAACCCAATAAAAATGGTAACAGTTTTGTTCATCTTAAATGGTTAAGAAACATACAAATACTATAATAAATGGTGATGGCACCTTCAGCCTCAGGCTGCTTGCTCAGCTTATAATAATGGTTCCCACAAGGTAGGGGTCCCAAGTCATAGGGATAGTGGTGGCCAGGGGGCAGGGGTTGGAGTGTATGGGTACAGACCATCCCTTCTCTGCCCATAGTCACTACTACACCAGAAGATATGCAACAAATATGGCACATTACCTTGAAAAAGACTGCAAGTTCTCTTGTAAAAGTGAACATCAGAAGGGTTGCAATTTGTGAGATATTATGAAATTGGGAAATTTTCTGTGGTCTTTCTATTTCTTTCAGATGAAACTGTGTATAAGCAAACTTGGAATTCAGGTTCTGCACAAACTACTCTCTAATATATCAATTTTGTTGGAAAAAATTCACTTTTTCAACAATAACATGGAAATAGGTTCTGATCAAGGACACAAGTAATACCCAATGAAATTTTGTGTTGGCTGCGGGAAGAGTGGGTGGAGGGGAGGGACGGAAATAATGTGATTATTGTAACCGAGGAATAATGTTCTAAATTGACTAAATAAACTTATTCAAATGAAAAAAAAATAAATATTAGAACAGAACTGACTATAACAAGGCCTCTCCCATTTTTGGAAGTTTTAGAACGGAGATTGGATATGCTCTGTATGGACTGCCGCATAAGGTCCACCTGCTTAGGTATAGGTTGTAGGGAGACTGTAGATCATAGGGTTATAGAATTGGAGTTGGAAGGAGCCTTAGAGATCATCTAGTCTAATCTTTTCTTTTTTTTCCAACTGAGGAAGCTGAAGTCCAGAAAAATTAAGTGATTTACCTAAGTCATACAAAAAGTAGCATATACAGGTAAATATATCTTCAGGGTAGTGACTAGGGGGTAGGCAATGATGAGAGGAGCTCAACAGCACTTTGTAACTGAGTCAGTGTGGTATGGTATAAGAAAACAAAGTCTGGGTTTGGAGTCAAAAGATATGGATCTGAATCCTAGTTCTGCCAACTTTTGGAACCTTGGGCATCTCTCTCCCCTTCTCTAGGTCTCAAATTTCTCATCTGTAAAATGAGGGAGGTGGGAAAAGGAGCTGTCTCTAAGGTCTTTTTCAGCTCTATGTCCTCTTACGAGTCCCTCATATTCTTTCTGATTTTTATTTTTAATAATTCACATTAATGTCTCATTTCCCCTACTAGGCTGCTAAGTTCTTTGTCAGCAGAGTTGGGTTTTGCACCTTACTATGTACTCTCCAATTTTCTCTGGTTGGTTTCTCTGCCTTAAGTCTCTTCTCACTCCAGGCTATCTTCTTCCCAGCTGTCAGACTGATCTTACTAAAGTACAAATCTAACCATATAACCATTTCTTCATCTCCCTCTCCCTCCCTCTCTCCCTCCCTCTCTCCCTCCCTCCCTCCCTCCCTCCCTCTCTCCCTCTCTCTCTCTCTGTCTCTCTGTCTCTGTCTCTCTGTCTCTCTCTGTCTCTCTCTCCCTCTCTCTCTCTCTGTCTCTCTCTCTCTCTCTCTGTCTCTCTCTCTCTCTGTCTCTCTCTCTCTCTGTCTGTCTCTGTCTCTGTCTCTCTCTTCTCTCTCTCTCTCTCTCTCTCTCTCTCTCTCTCTCTCTCACACACACACACACACACACACACACACACACACACATACACACACACACACACACTCAGTCAAAGTCAGTGGCTTCCTTTTGCCTCCAGAATAAAGTATAATGTCTTGTTTAGTGTTCAAAGTCCTTCATCAACTGCCCCCCCCCCCATTTATTCTAGAATCCAGAGACACTGGCCTCTTTGTGGTTCCTCCAATACCACACTCCATCTCCCAAGTCAGCATTTTCCTTGGTTGTCTCCATGCTTGGGACACTCTTTTGCCTCATCTCTAACTCCTGACTTCCCTGGATTCCTTCAAATCTCAGCTAATGTCTCGATCTTTACAAAAAGCCATTTCCAGTCCTCCTGGATCTTGATGTCTTCCCTCTGAGACTAGCTTCCATATATCCTGTGTATATTTTGTGTGTAAAATTGTTTGCCTATTGTCTCCCCCCTCATCTCCATTAGACTGCTAGGTCCTTTAAAGCAGAGACTGTTTTTTTTTTTTGCCTTTCTTTGTGTCCCTAGAGCTTAGCACAATGCCCGGCACATAATAGGCACCTTATAAATGCTAGTTGACTATTTGTTTGACCACAAGCAAGTCACTTCCCATCTCTAAGCCTCAGTTTTCTCATCAATAAAATGGAGATGTGAGAATCAAATAAGATAATGTGCGCAAAATGCTTTGTAAGCCTTAAAGAACCATATGAATGCCAGTTATTATTTTCATTAATCATTCATTAGTTTTAAGGAACCTATTATTTGCAAATTACCATACAAAGTGCTGTCCTATCTATCTATCTATCTATCTATCTATCTATCTATCTATCTGTCTGTCTGTCTATCTGTCTATCTATCTGTCTATCTCTTTATGATGTATTCCCTAACTTCACAAGAAGTTTATAGTTTAAAGAACAAAAGTATAAAATATCTATGATAGAAAAGATATCAACACAAAGCAGTATTGGGAAATGTCAGTTGATTGGTATAGATCATAAGTGCCCTATGAGTTTGGAATGGTATGGGCTAGTTTGATCAAGGAAGTCTGAGGAAGGAGGAATGGAACCGAGCCTCAAAGGATGGATAGATTTTGTCTGACAGAAATGGTGAGAGGAAGGATCCTTCTAAATCAAAAAAATTTTTTTTCTATTAGGTTATACTCTAAGATCTCTTCTAGCTTTAACACATGTTCTAAAGTTTTAATATGATTCACATCTCTAACATTCTGTATTCTAACTCTATTTTAAGGTTTCTTCTAGTTCTAATATTTTATGTTATATATTGGAATAGTCTATGTTCAAAGAACCTTTCTAGTCTCTAACATTTTATATTCTAACATGCTATGTTCTAGAATCCTTTTCCAGCTCTAATACTATGTTCTAGCATTCTATTTTGTAGCTCCTTCTGACTCCTACATTCTATATTTTTATACTTTGTCTAAAATCCCTTCTAGATGCTATATTCTAATATTCTATGCTTGAAGATTCTTTTCAGTTGTAACATTCTGTGTTCTATAGTCTATGTTCTGAGGTCCTCATCAGCACCAATTCCACAGTTCTGGCTTTTATATAATATAGTGTATATAGTCTCACTTATAAGTGTAGTACAAACATATAAATTACAGGAAGAAGAGATCACTTCAAGCTTTTGGGGTTGGGGGAAGAACAGGGAAGGCTTCCTGGAAGATATGGCATTTGAATTGGGTCCTGAATGATAGATAAAAATTTTAACCTCCAGATATGGTAAATATTCTAGAAAAATCAGTCTTCTGATTCTTGTACTTTTAATCACTTCCCAAAGTCCTGTGCTCAGAGACTATTCAGAGTCATTGCCTTTGCTCATTTTTTTTCCGGGGGGCTTCAGCCTTCTCTCTTGTCTCTTTTGCCCCTATGAGATCAAGAGCTTGTGTCCTAAAAACCTGCCAAGCAACATACAGCCAATTTCCTACATATGTGATTTTTTTTTCAAATACAGGTCCCTCCTCCCATCTCTCCTCCTCCCCTCCTCATGAGAGCTTCCTGGGAGTTTTACACCTCAGTATAGCTAAAAGGGGAGACGGCATTTGTCTCTATCTCTGGAGAGTAATTAACATTCCATCTCCATGTGAGAAATAAATATATTAGACGTAAAATAGAGACACCAGAGAGGGATGGCACACTGGTGCCAGCTACTGAGAACAAGGCATCTGTCTCCATCTCTCCAGAGTGGGAATGTTTAGTAAAGACCAAGTTTGTAGTGTTTATTAGAGAAAGTGTGAACAGATCATCACTTCCCTCCCTCCTGTACCTCTGAAGGGACTGTCTCTCCCCTGGTTCTTTTCTTTTCTCTCACTATTAAAAACAAGGGCAGGGGAAGGTTGGCTCAGAATCTTATTCTCAGGCATGAGTCATAGCATCACAAAATTAGATTTCAAACTGGGAGGGATATTAGTAATCATCTGATCCAGCCTCCTCATTTCTATGGATGGGGATACCTAGACCCAGTGAGAGATGATAACAGGCCTGAAAGCAGAGCTGGTAAGCAACAAAGCCAGCACAAGAACACAACCACTCTCATTTCCCATTCAGGAATCTCATCACAGCATCCCCTGGACTTGAGGTGAGCAGGACGCTTCAAAGGGTAAAGTATAAGGACTCTGTGTCCTGCTAGGCTTGAGTAATGTGAAGTTAAGTGGTTACTAACCTCTTTAGTTCTGATGACCACTGATAGAACATAGATCTGAAACATAGCATTTAAAGTTGGAGGGGGTCTTAGAGAAGCCTCCAAGTACAGAATAAAAAGCTAGAAAGGGCCTTAGAAACTATTCACTTCATACCCCATTATTTTACATAGAGTAAAACTCAGGTCTTAGAAGTGGCTTGCCCATAGTCATGTAGGTAGTAAACATCAGAGCTAGGATTTGAACCCATGGCTTCTAACTCTAAATCTTTGGCTGGGTCTAGCTAGACTAGTTTGTCAAATCCTAACCCTTGCTTTTGGGCTTCCCTGCTCTAATAGTAATGACAATCCATATTTTATAGCACTTTATGCTTTGCAAAGTTTTTTTTTTTGCACAATGGTTATGGAAATTATGTTGTATATTATTATTTTTTAAACCCTTACCTTCTCCTAGTATCATTTCTTTTCTTTTAAGTTAAATTAAAAATTTCCCCCATTTACATGTAGAAACATTTTCTGACATTTTATTTAATTAATTAATTTAGAATATTTTTGCATGGCTACAAGATTCATGTTCTTTCCCTGCCCTCCCCCAAACCCCTTCCCATAGCTGTCACCAATTCCTCTGAATTTTACATGTGTCATTGATCAAGACCCATTTCCATACCATTAATATTTGCACTAGGGTGATCATTTAGAGCCTACATCCCCAATCATATCCCCTCGACCCATGTAATCAAGCAGTTGTTTTTCTTCTGTGTTTCTATTCCCACAGTTCTTCCTATGAATGTGGATGGTGTTCTTTCTCATGAGTCCCTCAGAATTGTCTTGGATCATTGCATTGCTGCTAGTAGAGAAGTCCATTACATTTGATTGTGCCACAGTGTAGCCATCTCTGTGTACAGTGTTCTCCTGGTTCTGCTCCTCTCACTCTGCATCAATTGCTGGAGGTCATTCCAGTTCATGTGGAATTCCTCCAGTTCATTATTCCTTTTAGCATAATAGTATTCCATCACCAAATATACCATAATTTGTTCAGCCACTCCCCAGTTGAAGGGCATTTCCTCATTTTCCATTTTTTTGCCACTACAAAGAATGCAGCTATGAATATTTTGGTACAAGTCTTTTTCCTTAATATCTCTTTGGGGTACAAACCCAGCAGTGCTATGGCTGGATCAAAGGGCAGACAGTTTTTTTTAGCATCCTTTGGGCATAGTTCCAAATTGCCCTCCAGAATGGCTGGATCAATTCATAATTCCACCAGCAATGTATTAATGTCCCAATTTTGGCACATCCCCTACAACATTTATTACTTTCCTTTGCTGTCATGTTAGCTAACCTGCTAGGTGTGAGGTGGTACCTCAGAGTTGTTTTGATTTTCATTTCTCTGATTATACGAGATTTAGAACACTTTTTCATGTGTTTATTGATAGTTTTGATTTCTTTATCTGAAAATTGCCTATTCATGTCCTTTGCCCATTTATCAATTGGAGAATGGCTTGATTTTTTTTGTACAATTGATTTAGCTCTTTATAAATTTGAGTAATTAGACCTTTGTTAAAGTTTTTGTTATGAAGATTTTTTCCCCAATTTTTTGCTTTCCTCCTAATTTTGGTTGCATTGGTTTTGTTTGTACAAAAATTTTTTTAATTTAATGCAATCAAAATTATTTATTTTACATTTTGTAATGTTTTCCAACTTTTGCTTGTTCTTAAAATCTTTTCTTTCCAAAGATCTGACAAGTATACTATTCTGTGTTCACCTAATTTACTTATAGTTTCCTTCTTTATATTCAAGTCATTCACCCATTCTAAGTTTATAGTTTCCGGCATTTTAAAAAGAATTGTGAGTCTTGAGTTTTCTCTCCCTTCTCCTTCCTCCCTCTCCCCACTGATGAGATGGAAAGCAATCTGATATAGATTCTACATGTGCAAATCATGTACAACATTTTTTCATATTAATCTTTTTTGTGGAAGGAAAATTGAACAAAAAAAATAAAAGAAAGGGGAAAAGTTTGCTTTGGTCTGGATCCAAATTCCATCAGTTCTTTCTCTGGAAGCAGATGGCATTTTTTTATCATGAATCTTTTGGGATTGTTTGACATCATTGTATTGCTGAGAATAGCTAGATTATTTACAGCTGTTCATTGAACAGTATTCCTGTCATTGTGTACAATGTTTTCCTGGTTCTGCTTACTTCATTCTGCTTCAGTTTGTGTTAAGTCTTTCCATGTTTTTGTGAGTTTCTCCTATTCACCTTATCTTGTAGCCTTAGTATCTAAGGGCTAGGCAATGTGGGATAAGTCCCTTGCCCAAGGTCACACAGCGAGTAAGTGTTTGAAGTCAGATTTGAACTCAGTAAAATGAGTTTTCTTGACTCTAGACCCAACCCTCTATCCACTGGACCACCTAGCTTCATATAACTTTTAAAAGATTGAGAAAATCAGCAACCAAAAAGGTCACCAAAGAAGCACAAAAATGGAAATCCTGAAAATCAAAGAAGAAATGAATAACACTGAAAACAAAAAACTTATCATGATAATAAAATTCATTAAAAAATTTTGCAGTTCTAAATTCCCTCCCTCCATTTAGCTCCTCCCCAATCCAGTGAGAAGGCAAGCAGTATGATATTCATTATTTGAATAAAGTTATGCAAAATGCCTTTCTATTTTTAATTCATTTTTTCTATTGTGATAATAAAACTAAAGGCTATTTAAAAAAATAGAAAATCTATTAGTCCTCATTAAAAAAATTAAAATAATCAAAATTGAGGACAAATAACAACAAATGGATAGAAATTAAGGGAAATGATCAGATCCCATTATATCCAATGATACAAATAAAAACCAAACACTAATTACAATATTATCAAATCTAATCAGCTTACTTGACAGTTAAAGAAACCAAGATCCACCAAAGTCAAATGATTTGTCCAAGAACATGAAGGTAATAACAGGTAGGATTTGAACCCAGGTCCTCTGATCCCATAGTCAGTGTTCTTTTTACTGTATTACATTGTTTCTCAATGAAGTAGCTGAAAATTTACAAAAAATATGAAATGCTCATATTAAAAGAATAAGAAGGGGAGGGAAAGAACATGAATCACATTACCATTGGAAAATATTCTATATTAATCAAATACACTTAATTTTTAAAAATTAAAAATTAAAAAAAGAACAAGAAATAATTTTAAGCAGTCAAATTTTGGAAAGATAATTTGAATCAGTCATAAAATAACATCCACAGGTTTGAAAAAATGAACTTACAAGTGAATTCTCCTAAAAGTCTAACTATTAACCCTTAAGCCAGCTATTCAAAATGTTATCACAATTAGAAAAAGAAATGGGTAGCTGGTTGGCTCAGTGGAGAGAAAGCCAGATGGGTGGTGGTAGAGGGTATATGAGGAAAGTCTGTGATGTAAGAAAATTAAAGCATTAATAATTTTAAAAGAAAAGGATTGGGGGCTAAATGATCGTAGGACACTTAGCTTATAACCAATTATTCTCTTCTGTTTTGAATAGACGGTGGAACCAATGGCAGTCTGCAGCACAGGTACAAACACAGCCCACCAAGGTGACACAAACAAGATGTGTTCCTTCTGGTTCTTCTTCCAAAAGGATTTCAGCCGAGCACAATAATTCATACATGCAAAAATGTCTTCAGACCTACTGACTGCCTGCTCCTCTCATGTTAAGGGACTAGTTCAATCCTCCCATCCCTCTCCTGACTCTGTTGCTGATTAGCATTATAGCAGCTGATTTAAAGATGTTGATTGTGCCCTGTTTAGGGTTCAGGGAACCAAGATCCTCGTAGTCATTTGATCTAACTTCAGGATTTATTGAATAATACACAATTATGTAAGCGTAGTTATACTAGGAAGGTACTAAGAAAGTACGTACATTTCACTTTACTGCTTCCCACAAGGTTCTATATTTATCTAGTTCAGGGAAATATTAGTTTCTGTTCCTGATAAGTTAGCCCTATCCAGACATTGCCTGACTACGGAATGGCCCCCAGACTTGAGGTCCTGTGATATTTTTCACTGAGATAAATGAAGGGAGCTGGAACTTCTGACAAATGCACTAGTCTTAAGGTAAGGAGACCTTATGCATCTTTGAATACATCAACCATGAGTAGTTCAGATAAGGCTAAACACAGAAGTTAATAGAATTCCCTTGGAGTCAAGGGTTACCCTCATGGACATTTGTCATTTTCAGTTCTAATCTATGATTCTCCTCCTTCTGGGTGAAGGGGCCTGCACCAGTCCATCCCTTACATAGATTAGTTGCATACTTTCTCACTCTTGTGTTTTTAGAACCAATGGCAGTCTACAGCACAGGTACAAACACAGGCTACCTATGGGACACAAACAAGATGTGTTCCTAATGGCTCGTCTTTCTAAAGGATTTCAGCAGAGCACAATAATTCAGACATGCAGAAATGTCTTCAGGCTTACTGACCACCTGCTCTTCTAATGTCAAGGTACTAGTTCAATCCTCTCCTGACTCTCTGTTTCTGATTTTACAGCATTTTAACAGCTCAAACTTTATAGGAATGTTGATACATTCTTCTATTGCCATGGGGACACCTATACGCTTCCTGCTTCTACATTGTCTTCCATCTCTTTAGTCTAGTAGAAGCTAAACTTCCTAAGAGAAGGAGCTATTTATTTTCTTTTTGCCTTTGTATCCTCTGAACTTAGCACAGTGCTAGAGGTATAGGAGGTACTTAATACATACTGGTTGGGGGGCAGCTGAGTCACTTAGTAGATTGAGAGTCAGACTCAGAGACAGGAGGAGAAGACATCATTCTCCACTTCTGGGCTAAAATGGCTGCAGTGTAAAAGCAAGGAACTTCTTACCACCTGCTGATTGATATAAAACACCTCAAAAGGACAAAAACCAAAATCAGACAAGTGAAGGGGCTTGCCCATAGAGCACAGTCTTGAAGGTAGGCAGGGTTTGGGAATTTCCATATTATAGGGGGTAAAATTACTCCTACCAAAGCATAAGCTGATCACCCCTCCCCACTCCACCTCTGACACCAGAGTTGGAGTGAATGTGGGACAATCACTAGATTCTGGGGGGATGGCTGAGGACACCACAGACTTACCCCAGAGAGTAGTGAGACTTGGGACCCCAGGAAGCTGAGGAACATAGAGATTGGGCACAGAGATAGGGCAAAGAGGAGCTGTACATAGCAGATACAGTGGAGACTGAAAAATAGCCTCAGGGCAAAAACCACTCTGTAGCTTGATACCCAGAGAGCCTGCTCTCCTCACTCAGACTTCTGACTGGGAAGGGAAGAAAAAACTAACAAAGCAATGGCCACCAACACTCAAGAACTACAATCCACAACTACAAAAGAAAAAAAAAGAAAAAGCTTATAACCTTGGATAGTTTCTCTAGAGAAAAACTCCAGACTACAGAGGAAACAGCAGAGGGCAACCAACAAACAAATACATCCAAACCTTCCAAAAAATGGAAATTGGTCTCAAGCTCTTAAAGAGCTCAGTTTTGAGATGATGAACCAAGTATGAAAGATAGAAGAAACTTGGCAAGAAAAGTAGGAAATAGTTCAAAAAGAAAATAACAGTTTAAAAGACAGAATCTCCCACTTGGATAAAGAAGCCCAGAAATCAAATGAAATGATAAGCAAATTGAAGACCAGAAATGACCTGTTAGAAGACATGAAAAGCAGGATACACCAAACCAAAAAGGAAAATCAAAAGATCATAGCTGAAAACCAATCTTCAAAACCTAGAATTAGGCAAGAAGATATCATTCCTGAATGCATGGGGCTCACATTCTATTAAAGAAGTCTGAAACACATATAGATAACTTAACATGCAATATTGGATGATGTGTTCAACGGAACCTTTAAAGCATGCCTAGACCACCTCACATAGGAATGCTTCTAGTGCCTTACTATGTCGGTGGGTGGGATAATCTCCTTTGATTAGTTTCCAAATTAGGAACAAACTATGTCTTTAAAATGGTGAGGCTGTGAGATAGTCCCTCTTTCTGTCTCACATTCTTTCTGGTTCCATTTATCCTGTGCAGAGGGCAAAGTTCACAATGCACCTACAGGGAAATCGAGAGGGGAAGGGCTCCCTTCTCTTGCCCTCCTTCTCTTTTACTTGAGATCCCAGAAATGAGCCTGGAGGTGTTTGTTTCTGTTCTGTGTCCTTTGTCCTTCTTACTTTCCGATGTTATTAGTGATCTCCACCAGAACCAGGAGTCTGAGCCATGGCAACCTCAGAATGGGAAGAAACTGCAGTCAGCCAGCTCAGTGCGGAAGCTCCAAGAAACCAGTTTGCCTGGGACTTGAGCCCAAGGTTTGTTTAAGACTTGGTACTATGGCTATGGGAACTGGGTTAAGCTATCAACTTAAATCCACACCCCTCACCAGAGACTGAGATGGTGATGAGAAGGGGGAGAGTAGGCTTCTCATGTGTTAGGGAGGAAATTTGTTTTATTTGTGATTATATTTTTTGAAGTAAATGTTCTTTGTAAAAGCAAATTTGACTTTTAGTAGCTAAATGGAATTAGAGAACAGAGGACTACCCCTCTGTGCATTGGGGAACACCTTTGCTGAGAGTATTCATAGAGCACCTATATACCCTGCTCCCCCTTAAGGATACTGGAGAACCTTGGGAATGGGGTAAAATGGAACCTACCAGGCTTTCCAGGAATAAGAACTATTGTAGTTATTGTTACATGTGGGGCTTTGTCTGGGCCTTTGCTTTTGCTGGAACTTCCAAAGATAGTCTTTGCCCAAGATTTTTGATCTAGATACCATAGTCTGAAAGATTCAAGAGAAATTTGAAAAAAAAATTAGGCTATAGATGTAGTTGATTTTCCCTGCTTTGGTGAATGTTCCTTTTTAAGTCATTGGCACTGGTGTTATTCTACAAAATTTTCATTTTGTTGAATCCGTGACTGATCCTTTTCGTATTATTGAATTCTATGTAAGTGTTCAGTTCCCAGTGACTTAATTTTACAAATTTTCATTTGTTGATCACTTGACTATTTAAATACTGATACTTCTTGATTATTGAATTCTGTATGTTGATGCACTGAGAGATACTCATACTGTTACTATTCTGAAATCCTGAATCTTGTATAAGTATTTATATTAGGTTTAATGTGATAAATCTGGAATCACTAGATGACTACTGTCTAGTAGAAATGTTCACATTGTTCTTTTTGCATTTAAATAGACCCAGGTTGCTTGGCTTGAGTGAAAACAAAATCTCCTGAAGCTTCTTAGGGGAGAAGACCTGGACCTCAAATCCACAAGTGCATGATATTCTTTCCTATTTTTCTACCTAAGACTTCTTGTCTTCTTGTCTTGATGGGTCAATTTATAATTCCATTTGATTTACCCTGGCAGTAGTGAGGATTCATTGGGGAATTTGGGATAAGAGAAATAGAGGAAATTGTCCAAACCTCTAGGATGATCACCTATACTAGAGAAACCTTCTAAAGAATTTTGATATGCTTCGTGTAGAGCTTTGTGCAGCTCCTAGTGAAATGGCCTTTTATTCTGAAGGAAACATTGGAAGAGCTTCTACCCAGGAATTTTCTCATTTGAGAAAGGGTTACACCATGACCTTTGGGGACTGCTCCATGTAGTTTGGGAAACTCAGTATTGACCAGGTTTCTGTTCTAAATGAAAGTCAGTTTTCCTTGTCTTTGCTCTTCCTTTTGTTTCAAGGTTGAAAAAGGCACTATAAGGTTAAGGCTAAGCAAGCAGAAATATTTGATGAACTTTATTAAATGGTTTTTGTTTTGTGAATCTGCAAAACTATGTATTAGGGGATAATTATAATTTTAATCTGTACATATACATGTACATCTGTATATGATCACTTGGCATTGGTTGTAATGAAACTTAACTGTATGACACTGGAGAAACAATGGGATGGAAATTACTTATGTAGAGACCACAGAGAACCATTCTGTATTTGGGATGAGAATTTTGTAAAAACAAAAACAACTGAATAGAGGAGAGGGGAAGGACTACTTCTCCTTGTTCTCTCTCTCTCTCTCTCTCTCTCTCTCTCTCTCTCTTTCTCTCTCTCTCTCTCTCTCTCTCTCTCTCTTTTACTCCATTTCTGAGAAACGGACCTGAGCATGTTTATATTTTTAATTTGCTATTTCTCCTTCTCAGGGGCTGGCAATGCTCCCTACTGGACAAGGGAGTTCAAGCCATAGCAGCAATGGAGCCAGGTTTGCAGACAGAGTGTTGTAGCTTGCCAGCTTGGCATGGAAGCCCTAGGAAGCCAGAGTGTCTGGGACTCAAGCCCAAGGAGGGATTTGGACTTGGAACTGGGACTTTGCTAAACTATTAACCTAATCCTGTTCTATTCTCCAGGCTATCAAGTGGAACAAAGAGGGGGCAGATTATGATAGATTATGTCTCATGTGGGAGAGAACAAAGAGTAGCTCTATGTTAGGTGATGTGGGCATGGTTCAAAAAGGCCCCATTATATGTACATTAGAGAATGCAAACAAAATAACCTGTGTAACTGAGAGGAAAGGTAATTTATTCAGGATATATTTCATAGAGGAAGTAACATTTTAGTTGGGCTTTAAAGTATGATAAACAATTAAGCAGATGGAAATGGGACATAGTAGGTGCTTAACAAATGTTAGCTGAATTTAGCTGAATTGTTTCTATATCTTCATCCCTGCTTCTTTCCCTAAGACTAGGACCTCCTCTCCCAGATGCCATTTATATAGTACGTTAACGTCTATAAAATGTTCCTCTCACAGTAATCCCATAAGACATATAGTGAAAAAGAGAAAGAACTTGAAGCCCAAAGAACAGATATGATTTAGGATTATAGATCTGAGTTAGAAGGAACCTTTGAGATCATCTAGACCAATCCCTTCATTTTACACACGTGAAACTGAGGCTCAAGGAGTTTGCTATGTCAGAGAATTGTAGATTATAGAATATTAGATTTGGAAGGAGACAGAACATGGAATGTTGGAATATAGAACAGAAAATAATAGAATATGAATAGCCTCCTGTCCATCAAGGGCTACAAAAAGGGATTTTTCCTTTGTGGGTTGGGACTCGAGGAGGAACAAGGAGTTTGAGAATATGGGTGAAGAATGAGAGACACAGACAAGTCAGTATTTCTGAATAGGGAAGGCACGATCCCTATGATATTCTCCTTGGTAGGAAAATATGAGAGCCAATGGAACATGTGGAAATGAAAGAAAATAGGGTAAGCATATCAAGAGTGAGAATGCAAAGCCAAGAGAGGAAAAAGGACCAAGAGGAGAAAACACAGGGCTGCCTTCCATTTTTATTACAGTGTGGCTTGGGAAGTACTCAACAAATACGTAACAAAGCATAGATAATTCAGATTGGATGGGAAGGTAATGATGACACCTTTTGGGCGTGTTGGGCGTGTTGACTTTAACCCTCAATTTTACAAAGGAATTTGACTCGCACCAAATGTTAATGAGTTTGCCTTGAACAAAGGCTGCATGGCTAGGTCAAGAGTCCGCCCACAAGTATCAGAGTTCAAACCTTGGGTCTGAAGACACAATAACCATACAATCATTTATATTTCTTAGCTGTGAATATGCTTGGAATGCTACAATATGGAATGCAGAATGTTTGAACTAGAACATTAGAACTGGTAAGGACCTTAGAGGTCCAATATTCTCATTTTTCTAGAGTAGGAAACCAGTTCCCAAGAGAGAAGCAATTTATCAGATGTTACATGGTATCTTAGTAGCAGAGCTGCATTTCAAACCCAGGTCTTCTACCTCTAAGTTGAGTGCTCTTCTCAAGATACCATATATGATACTATCATAGTTACATTGTGCTTTATTCAAAAGCAAGTCACACAAGTGAGAAATGACTGGACCTACTGAGAAGCCAGTTTTCTGCCATACATTGAAAAACAGGATGGCAAGGGATTGTGTGAAGCACAGAACCTGGGGGCTATGCCACTCTAGTCACTCTAATTTATGTGCAAGAAAGCTACACAGGTTTGCTATGTCTACTTATATCTGTTCTTTGTGTATATGTGTGAGAGAGAGAAAGAGAGAAAGAGAGACAGACACAGACAGACAGACAGACAGAGATAGAGACAGACAAAAGATCCACTGTTGTCTTAGCAACTAACACTATGGACTAACTAATTGGATGGTGACTAGGAGGTGGTACACACTTTCCCCACACTACCCCCTCACCCCCATCCCATAATCTGGCCCCATATCCTGTCCTTACAGAAGATGGGGGAAGACTTCAAAGTCTTCATACTAGGTTGTACAGATGATCAGTTTGTCAGAGAAACTGGTCAGCAGGATGGAAGGCCAGGTAGTTGACTTAGCTTCAATGGCTTATCCGGGAAGCTTTCGCTGATCCCAATTCTCACCCCAAAGAAATGAACTTTCCTTTCTTATACCTCATATAGAACTTTGCCCTTTTATAATGAATTTATCATGCAATATCATGTGTTATAGTTACTTGAATACTTGTGCCCCTGGTTCAAACCATAGACACATCCCATCTGCATATCTCTCATCTGTACCCTTCTCTTCACTAACATCACACTAACATCTTAGCTCAGGCTCTCATCCACTCTTCCTGGACTACCAATTTCTCAATAAGTAAGCATTTATCATGTGCTAGGCAGTGTGTGCTAGATTCTGGGGATACATTCACAAAAGTAAAACAATCCTAGTTCCTCTCCACTCTGCATCTATTTCTCTGCCTGGTTTTTGACTCCACAGAACAAGATACTCCTTCCAGGTAAACCTCATCTCTACTGATCTATCACCAAGTCTCCAGCTTGACCCTTGATTGATACCATCTCCCTCAGACTCCCCTCACTCCTGACTGGATGGCTAGAAGGTGGAGTACCAAACTCCTTCCAATGCTTTCCTTTTAAGGCAGAAACTGGATGATCTGGTCCACTCCACTCTGCATCTAGTACTCTGCCTGGTTTAAACCACCATGAAAAAGATGCCCTTGTGGCAGATACCCCTTGGAATACCCCTTGGTTTTCTGCCTTATTCTGTATATTTTCTTCCTCTGTTAGACTGTAAGCTTTTTGAGGGCAAGAATGCTTCCTTTTTATGAGTTGAATCCCCAGTGCTTAGCACAATGCCTGGCACATAGCAAGTGCCTAATAAATAATGATTACATTTGGATTTGGATGCCCTCATGAAGTATATTATATTATATCAAGGGATATAACAGGTACAGAATAGGCATGCAGACAGCATGGGGCAGGTATAGTGGTCTATACTCTAAGCATATCTCTGATTTATAAATATAAGGTAATTTAGGGGAAGAGACACTAATAGTTGTATGTGTGTGGTGGGAGGGAATGACTAAAAAATTCTTCAAATATAAAATGGCATTTGAGCTAAATCTTGAATGGAATACTAGAGATTCTAAAAAGAGGAGGTGAGGAGGGAATGCATCCTAGGTATGAGGGACAGTTGGTGAAAAAGCAGGAAGAGAAAACATCGAGGGTCATATATGCTATTATTATGACTTCTAACTGGTTTCCCTTTCTTCAGTCTCTCCCTTTACATACCAACCCAAACATAGCTGCTGAATTAATCTTCCTAATCCACAGGACTGACCATGTATTTTCCACCCTCTTCCATTTATATTTCAATGCATATTCATTGAATAACAAATAAAGTCCAAACCTCTGATCCTAACATTCAATCTGGCCACAGCATACCTTCCCAGCCTTATCTCATAACACTGCCCTTCAGTTAGTATATGTTTCAGCTAAACTGCATCACTATCCATTTCTTCTTATTTTTCTGTCTCTCTTCTCTGTGCCTTTATTCATACCACCCCATGTTCTTTTAAAAAACTACCCCTTCCATTTGTTTAAGTCTTTCCTTTCAAGGTTCACCTTTATTGAAAACGTCCAAGGGAAAATTATTTATTTCTCCAATTCCATTACCTGATTACCTGTATAGGAGCAATCTATGGTTTTGAATCTCTCCTAGAATTTTCTGTTGTCCCAATCTCACATCAAATTTCATCATAAAAAACCCTTACCTTCTTTCTTAGTATCAATACTGTGTATTGGTTTCAAGGCAGAAGAGTGGTAAGGGCTAGGCAATGGGAGTTAAGTGACTTGCCCAGGGTCACACATCTAGGAAGTGTCAGAAGCCAGATTTAAACCCAGGACCTCCCATGTCCAGGCTTGGTTCTCTCTCTACTGAGCCTTCCAGCTGCCCCCAAATCATATCATTTCTATTATGTATATGCCATACCTTTCTTTCTTCCATTAAACGGAAAAGTCCTTGAGGGCAAGGAATGTGTCATTTTTCATTTTTGTATCCACAATATCTAGCACAGTATCTTGAGCTTAGTAAGTACTTAATAAATGTTTATCAAATTGAATTGCATGTTCAATTGATCCTTGTATTCCTTACCAGGTTGTAAACAACATTAGGATAAAGAATATATCTTATATATCTTTGTGCATTCCCAAACACTTAGCACAATGTTTGCATCTATCTTAGGATCATGCATTTAGAGTTGTAAGGCACTTTACAGGTCATTTAGTTCAATCCCTTTATTTAATTACAATTTCCCCCAATTATTAAGCATTTATTTCCTCTACTTCCTACCTTGGGAAAATACAAAACTCTTATAAATATACATAATCATGCAAAACAAATTCTCACATTGTCCATGTCCAAAAATGTGTGCTTCATTCTCCACTGCAAGTCCATCATCTCTCAATCTGGAGGTGAATTCCCCAAAATGATGTTGATTCCCTCATTTGATATATGAGGACCAACATCCAGAGAAGTGAAATGACTTACTTCAAGGTCATGAAGGTAGGAAATGGTAGTTCCAGGATTCAAATCTAGCATTGCTAATTCATTGTGGTGCAGTGAATTTGAAATCATGGGAGTTGGTTGAGTTTGAAGAAGAATTCTGCCACTTACTATCTGTGTGATCTTGAGGAAGAAATTTTAAGCAGCTAGGGAGAGCAGTGAATGAAATGCTAAATTCAAATATGGCTTCAGACATTTACTAGTTTAATGATCATGGGCAAGTCACTTAACTTCTGTTTGCCTCAGGTTCCGCAACTGTAAAATGGGGATAACAACAGTATCTACTTTACAGGATTATTGTGAGGCTTAAATGAGATAGTATTTACAAAAAGCACTTAGTATAGTTGCTGGCACATAGTGGACATTATATAAATGCTTATTGCCTTTCATTCTCCCTTGCCTTTCTGGTCCTTAGCTTCCTAATCAAAGTAGCTGGGCTAAATAACTTCTAATGTCCCTTTCAGCTCTAGATGTACAATCTCTATGAGGCCAAATGCAGCATGCTTTCTGCTAGCAGAATGTGCTTAGTCAATGCTTATTCAATCAGATTGAATGAAGAGTTATAATTTGGACTAAAGCCAATTGTCTTCACAGTAATAATGCCCTAACTAGCTTATTACTGCCATAAATCTATTTGTCCCATCCACACACAGATGAACCTAGGTTAGCAGGATTCTGAAAGGGAATCCTATTCTCTCAGGTGTACAGAGTAACTGAATATATTTCCCTAGAGCTGGAACTCTCTAGGGGGACTACTAGCAGGACTAGTAGCAGTTTGAAAAGATAAATTGGTTGCTGTATGCTGCAGGAGTAAGTTCGTTAATAACATCTTCAAAGACCTATAGTGTACCTCCTGTCACTGCTCTGAAGAAATTCCTTGGTGAGGCTAAGGAGAGGCCAGTGTCAAGATAAGGAGCAAGGAGTAGGGGATTCTTGATTAACTAATAGATATGGCTATTCCTGGATACTCCTAGTTGGGATGGTCTGGGTATCTGCTGGTGTGTCTACATCTGCAGTGCCTGGCTTTGGGTAAGGAAGTAAGGTAATGGAAAGAGTACTGTAATAAGAATCAAAGTATCTGGCTATTAATCTTGCTTGGTGACTGGTCAAGTCATCTCACCTATTTGTCCATCAATTTCATCTAGAAAAAGAAGACAATGAAATAAATGGCATATCATTCTTTTCAGCTTTAATACTCTGTTATCTAAGTTCTAACATTCTGCTGTCAAGGTTACTTCTAGATCGAATATTTTAGGATTGGTAATGAAGCTCCTTGTGACTTTAGGTGATTCAGCACCATAGATAGCTCCCATATTTTCAGGAACATGGCTGTTACAGTTGAACCATAACTTCTCCTTTCAATGTCTTTATTTTTTTTAACATAAGTTGTAATCGTGCCTTTTGTTTTTATCTCACAGTAATTTCTGGATATGCCACCCTTTCCCCCCTAATGAACAATCCCTTTTAACAAAGAGTTAAGCATTAATGGCATGCCAAGTTCATTTGATGGCTTATGTAACATTCCATAACCATAGCCCCTACCTCTCTAAGGAAAGGAGGCAGGTGTTTTTCCCCATCTTTTTCTACTACCAAAATTCTTCTTTTTATTAATGCAATGTTAAGGTTTGAGATCTTATTTCTATTTTTATTGTAGTTTCTATGTATATGGATAGCATCCAGATTTAGAACAGGAAAGGACCTTAGAGGCCACTGAGTTAAAATTCCTCATTTTACAAATGGGGAAACTGAGGTTGAGAGGGACTGAGTGACTTTCTCAGGTTCACATGGCCCATATCTGATGAAGGATTCAAATCCATATCTTCCTGAATCCCTCTCCTGCACTGTATACACTTTGCTATCTAATTGCCTATTGTTTTTTTTTTGGTTCTGTTTATTTCCCTCTGCAGTATCCCATACAAGTCTACCCACATTTCTCTAATTCCTCTTATTCATCATTCCTCAAAATGGTATAACTCAATTTGTTTCTTATTCCTAGATTATTAGGCACTTTGTTAAAAATTCTTTGCTATTAAAAATACTGCTAGAAAAATATTTTGTATTTGGGGGACCTTTCTTTCTGGCCCAGGCTGCCCCTGCTACCTCCTTTGTGTTATATGTTCAGCAGTGGGAGCTCTGGGCTAAGGGGTATGAATAGTTTAGTCATTTCTCCTCTGTAATTGCAAATTGTTTTCCAGAATAGTTGGACCAATTTGTAGCTCTGTCACCTGTGTAATAGCATACTTGCCTTTCAAAAAGCTCTATCTAACAAGGACAATTTTCTCCTTTTATCATTCTTGCCAGTTTGCTGGATGTAAGTCTTAGGCTTTTTAATTTCAATTTTTTTACTGTTAGTGATTTGGAGTAAATTTTTGTATTGTTTGAAATTCTCCTTTGAAGAACTGTTTGTTTGATAGAGATCATGTCACATATAAAGAGTACTGATTTGAAGTTAAAGACCTGGGTTCAAATTTTGCCTTTGTGATTTTCTATGCAACTTCCTCATTCTGGACCTCAGTTTCCTCATTTGAAAATGAAGAAGTTGAACTGGATGATTTCTATGGCTCTTCTTATCTCTTAATTTAAGATCTTTTGTCTTTGACCACTTATCTATTGGAAAATGGCTCTTGGACTTTACATTTGTGTTAATTCCCTATTTATGTTGGCTATCATACTCAACTTAAATATAAAAGAAACAGATTTTTTACACTCAGGCTGAGTATCTATATGGAACTTATTATGGAATTTGATATAAAACACTGACCTAAGTCTAGCTTCTGCCAAAGTAATTTATGGTTTTCAGAGAAGTGTTTTTAACATGAAAAATTTTCCCCAATACTCTATATTTTGGGGTTTACTGAACATTGGGTAACTGAGCTTAATCATTTCTGATTCTTGCTTATTTAATTTGTTTCACTAATATATGTTTCTAAAACTAGTACCAAAAAGATTTGATGATTATTGCTTTGTAATAAAATTTGAAGTCTGAAAGTGTTATTTCTATACCATTCCTACTTTTTCTTCATTATTTCCCTTGAGATTCTAAATATTCTTTCATATTAATTTAGTTGTTATTTTGGCTAGTTCTATAAAGTAACCCTTTAGTTTGCTTGACATAGTACTAAACTTGTAAATTAGTTTAGGAAGAATTGCCATTTTAATTAACAGTGTGGCCCAAATGTGAACAATGAAAATTCCTCCAATTATTTAATCTTCCTTTATTTCTGTAAGGAGTGTTTTCAGAATTCTATTTAATTTGTTCTAAGTGTATCTTTTTAGGTTGACTCCTAGATATTTGATTGTGCTATGCAGTTATTTTGAACAGGGTTTTCTGTCACTTCCTCCTTCTTTGTTATTATTTTATAGAAATGGAAATAATTTCATGCATTTTTTTGTATCCTGCCATTTTACTGAAGCTACTGTTCATCTTAGTGTCTTTGCTGATTCTCACTGTCTATACTATTTACTCCTTTTCCACTCTTGCTGCTTTCCAGGTTATTCCAGGGAATTAAGGCAGCCAATGCTCCTGCCTCTATTTGCCTTCTTTCCATATAGAGGACCATAAGATGAATTGTCCTGTATTGATTCATTTAAACCATCTATTTATTCACTAAGCAAATGTATATTAAGCACTTAACAAATGTAGAGCACTATTCTAGGTGCTGTGGAAGAAACAAAGACTGCATAAGGCATTGCTTTATAAATATATACTCACTCAAATACACAGAGAGATCCATGATTTCATTAATGTGGATGCTACAAGAACACAAGTTATAATTCATCCATGCTTGCCAGTGTCATAAGACTCCTGTTCATGTCTTCCCATAAGTGGAAAATTTGCCATGAGGAGTGTACTCAGTGTTTGAGGAACCTTCCTTGCTTTCTCTCGACATTACAAAGACACTAGAATATTAGGGGTTTGCAAAGGTTATCTCCTGCTCTTGACACATGCCCAAGTCACTTTGTTTTTTTTAAATCTCTGTGTTCTAAAAGATGTTGCAATTACCTGCTTATAGGTGCAGTTAGTCTGCAGTTGATGATGGAGGTGGAAGAAGAAGGTGGGAGGTGATGTTAGGCCTTTTCTTCATAGGAGTTGCTGCCATAGATATTGACTGCAGGAGCATGTGGGAAACAGGGCCAGAGGACTGGGGAGCAATGCTCTCAGGGTTTTGGGGCACAGAGTGTTGGTCAAGATGGTGGCAGTGATTTAACCCTTCTGGTACATGCTACCTCCTGTCTCTCTTGTTGCCTTTTTTTTTTAAGACTAGGTCTTGCCCAGGCTGAAAGTATATCTTGGACATTATATTCAATTATCTTTTAGTGCTACAGTGAGGCTAGGGGCTACTCATGAACTCAATTTTACTTCTGATAAGCACTAGAGTTTTGACTTCCTCCATTCTTGGCTAGTTACCCTTTTCTTGTATAACTTTGTGATGCTCTGCTCCTATGGTCTCTCCTAAATGATGCTGAACATAGTAAGGACATCCAATCAGGTTAGCACACTGCGGCTCAAAATTCTTGATTTCAATCAATCCATCAACTTCAACCTCCCCAGTAGCAGGAATTACAAGTGAATATCATCCCACTCAGTTCATTTTCTTTTTTTTTTTTTTGTAGGAAAAATGGTTTTGTACATAGGGTATTACATTGTCAACTCAAGACAACTCATAGACAAAAAGGGCAACTTCCCACTTCTAGCACCCGTCTCTGCAAAAAGTTTCTATGGAACATCCATCCAGTCAAAACCAACACACTTTCTCCCATGAGATGTCATCCGGCTTTCTCCAAGACGACTTCCTCCGACCGCATGTTTGTCTTGGAATGTCCTCAGAAGGCTCTGTCAGCCATTTGCCAACAGGCTCCAACCCCCAGAGTCCGTCCAATGGGTGGGGAGGGGCTATTCAAAGTCTGTCTTTTCCCCTTGTGGCTTGTTGTCACCTCTTCCTCCTCTGAAACCACCTCGACCTCCAAAATTTCCTCCTCTGCCTTGGCCTCCGAAGCCCCCTCAGACTCCTCTGCCACCTCCTTGTCCCCCAAAGCCTCCTTGTCCCCCACCACCACATCCTCTTCCCGGGCTCCCAAAGCTGCTGTGCTTGGCATTTTCTTTTTTATCATGCATTCCTTTTATATTTCACTCATAAGACCATGAAATCACATATCTGTATTTCTCTCTGTCTATATCTATGTTTCTATGCATTTATGTATGTATATATGTATGTATGTATGTATGTATGAATCTATCTATCTATCTAACTAACTATGTATCTATGTATCTTTCTATAGAGAGAACTAGAAGGAAACTCGTCATTTGGTCCAAATCCCTCATTTTAGATGAAATATTTTGCTTCACATTGACATAGTAAGGTCTGAGGTTTCATCAATTCAAAGCACCAGGTGTGGTTTAAGATGATGTTTCAGAGAGCTATTATCAGGGTGAACCACCATGAGGTGCTCTAGGTCAACCACAGTGCTTAGAACTACTGCCCTAACCCACTCACTAGGGATGAGTGAATGAAACAGCTGCTCCTGTTGGTTGCTATATGTGATCATAATGTAGTTCAAAGCTTGAACAAACCAAATCGTTCCTGGTGCATGTGTGAAATTTTAGCTCTGTTATACTTGGTTTTTCTCAGTGCATGTCTGGGTGTTATATATAGGAATAGAAAGAGCTAAAAGAATAACTCATAAATCTCTCATAGCTTAGCTCTTATCTTCTGGGGATGACAAAGTGTAGCTACTTCTCTACTTCATTGAAGACCTTAATACCTCATTGTTCTTTTTACCTGCCAATATTTCATCAACTATTCCAGGGAAAACCAATTGACCAGGGGTGTTTTGATCAATTTCCTTATATTTCACAAGCATCAAAGAGGAAGAATTGGGGGATAGTCTCTTTCTTGGCTTACCACATTCTCCTCCCACTATCAAGCTGCTCCTTTACTGACTGTTAACAGTGTCTTAATGAGCTATAAAGTTTTATTCTAATCCCTAGTATGATGATGCTACTTTTGGATACCTTAAAGGCTGATCACTACAGAACTATTGGCCAGATGCAATTTTCCCCATTTTTCCCCCAAAGGCCTTCAGGGTTTCTCTTCACTATTCTACTTTTTTAAAATTGTGATTCTCTTTTAAAATACCTCATTCATAGTAGGACACTAAAAGGGCCTTAAGCATACTACTTAAGTTAAATGACAGTTCTCCTAGTCCTATATTTCCTATTCTTTATGAGTCTAAAATACCAGGAAACCAAAGTGGGGAAAAAATAATTAATGTCTGAAACAGAGAATTGAATATATGGTTAAATGACTTGTACAGGGTCAAAAAGATAATGAATAGCTGAGCCATGATTTGAAACTAGGTGTTCTGACTCCAGATTTGGTGTGCAAATTTCCGCTATCCCATTATTGCCTTTTGTTTACAAACTGGCTTATTCCACCTTTCAGATTGACCTCACAAACCCTATACTCTAGCCAAACTGGAATAACCACTGCCTTCTAATTTTGATATTTAATCTCTGACTTTTGTGCCTTTTAAAAAATATTTTGAACTTAACCACAAAATAAAATGAACATTACTGTGTAAAGGAGATAATATGGATTGTATGTATAACTCTGAATTCCTATTATGTACAACTTGCTTTTATTTTAAAGTATGTAGTAAATTCAATATGTCATATTCGAAGCCTTCCTGCTTTTTTGTTTTACTTCCTGAATTTCCTTCTGTTAGTTTCAATGACCCTATATTTTTCTTTTCTCCTCTTTTTAGGGGAAATACTATTGTAATTCTCCTTCTACCCTGTAATAGCCTTTCCCTCCCCCATTTGGGTAAAGTGAAGCCCTTGAAACAAATATTCATAGTCAAGCAAGACAAATCCATATACAGGTCATGTCCAAAATATATATGTCTTATTCTGCAACTTGAGACTACACATCTCTATAAAGAGGTGGGTAGGTGGGTAGTATGCCTCATCATAAGCCCTCTAGAATCACAATTGGTCATTTCATTGATCAAATGTCTTAAGTCTTTCAGAGTTGTTTTTCTTTATCACATTGTTGATAATAGTATAAATGATTACCCTGATTCAGCTCTTTCCACTGTGCTCCTACAAGAATTCCCAAGTTTTTCTGAAACCATCCCTTTCATCATTTTTATGACTACATAATATTCCATTAAAGTCATATATCACAAATTTTCTGACTTCGCTAATTGATGGAGATCTCTTAGCTTCCAATTCTTTTCTGTAACATATTTTTGAACATATGTATTTTTCCCTCTTTCTTTAATCTTTTTATTGTACAAGCTTCCTGGTGGTATTTCTGGGTCAAAAAGTATGCAGAATTTAGTTATTTGGGGGGGATTCCAGTTGTCTTCTGGAATGACTAAATCAATTCAGAGCTCTATCACAGTGAATTAGTGTGCCTTCCTTCTAGAGAAATTATTTTTTTCTTTATTGTCCAATTTGATGGGTATGAGGTAGAAGAGTTGTTTTCACATGCATTTCCCTAATTATTATTTATTTGGAACATTTTTCCATGTTGTAATTGATAACTTGAATTTATTCCTTTGAGAACTGCCTGTCCATGTTGCTGTCCTTTTCACAAAGCATTGTATGTGCTTTTAAAATGCACCCCCTACAAGCATGGCAGCAGTCTAGAAACAGGACTCTTCCTCTCCTCAACACCCACTAAGATAGACTACCTCAAAAGACCAAAAAAAATTCATAAGAACAAAGGGACTCTACAGTAGGGCACAGCATTGAAGGTACATGGGATTTGGGGATTTACACACTATAAGGGGGTGAAAAAGCTCCCAACCAAACATGAGCTGATCTACCCTCCCCCACCCCACCTATGGAGCCAGAGTCAGAGCCAGCTTGCACCAGAATCAGTGAGTGAGTGAGGGACACTTCTAGAGTGAGCAAGGGGCACCTTTAGGTCCTTGGGAGCTAAGACCACCAAAGACCTACCCCTGAGAGCAGCTACACCTGAAACCCACGGCAGGCTGGGGAGCTCAGATTGTGGGTGTTCTTGGGAAGGTGGTGCAGAGAAGGGCAGCAAAGAGCAGAAGCTGTGGAGATTCAAGAGCTTGCCTCAGGCAAAATCCTTGCTCCTTAATTCCAAACATAGAGAGCCTGCCCATCTCACTCAGATTTCTGACTAAAAAGGGAAGGAAAAACCTCCACAGTGATGGCAAATTGTGCTCAGGAGCTACAAACACACTCCAAGAAAAACAAAAAGAAGGTATTGATTCTCAAAAATTTTTATGGAGGAAAAACCCAGGTTACAGAGGAACCTGTCTCCAAAAATGGAAATTGTCCACAAGCTCTTGAAGAATTTAAATTCAAGCTTATAAAAAAGATGAAAGCCTTCTGGCAAGAAAAGTGGGAAATAGTTTGAAGAGAAAATAACAGTTTAAAGGACCAGAACTCCCAATTGGAGAAAAAGCTGGAAGCCACAAAAAGCAGGATAGACCAAACCAAAAAAGAAATTCAAAAGATTATAGCAGAAAATCAAAAGATTAAAGCAGAAAACCAAAAGATTATAACAGAAAACCAGTCCTTAAGGACCAGAATTGGACAACTGAAAACCACTGATCTTGCAAAACAGCAAGAATTAATAAAGCAAAGTCAAAAGACTGACAAAATAGAAGAAAATATAAAATATCTCACTGAGAAGATGACAGATCAGGAAATCAGGAAAACAGATCACAATGAGACAATTTGAGAATCATTGGTTTACCTGAAAAGCTACAAATAAACAGAAATCTTGACATCATACTAAAAAAAATCATCCAAGAAAACTGCCCTGAAGTTCTTGAACAAGGGACAAAATAGACATTGAAAGAGTTCATAGAACACCCACTACACTAAATCCTCAAAAGACAGCCCTCAGGAATGTAATTGCCAAATTCAAGAGCTTTCAAGCTAAGGAGAAAATTCTACAAGAAGCCAAAAAGAGATAATTCAGATACCAAGAAGCACCAATCAGGATCACATAAGACCTGGAAGCTTCCACACTAAAGGACCACAAGGACTGGA
This sequence comes from Monodelphis domestica, assembly GCF_027887165.1. NCBI lineage: Eukaryota > Metazoa > Chordata > Mammalia > Didelphimorphia > Didelphidae > Monodelphis > Monodelphis domestica. Next base: position 425,788,217 of record NC_077227.1, on the reverse strand, counting down.
ACATGATATTCAGAAAGGCAAGAGAATTGGGTCTTCAACCAAGAATCACCTATCCATCAAAACTGACTATATACTTCCAGGGGAAAGTATGGACATTCAACAAAATAGAAGATTTCTATCTATTTGTAAAGAAAAGACCAGAACTAAGTGGAAAGTTTGATATCTAAGCACAAAGATAAAGAGAAACATGAAAAGGTAAATAAGAAAGAGAAGGGAAAGGGGAACAATGCTTTTTTGTTCAAACTCTCTTCTTTAAGGGCTACAATTAGATCAAATTATATATATATATATATATATATATATATATATATATATATATATTTGGGGAAAATGTTTTTTGTAATGCTTAAAAAGTGTATTCATTATTATAGTAATTAGAAGAATCATTCACAGAAAGAGACTGGGGCATTAAGGGCTATAAGATGATATGAAAAAAAAAGAAAAAGAGAGAGGGGAATCTAAGATGGTACCAAAAGATACTTGAAGAAATAAAACAAATAGGATAATCTTTATCACACAAAGATACACATGGGGAGGGGAGGGGAAGAATACTCTTATAAGAAGGAGAGGAAGAGAGTGCTAATAGGTAATACTTAAACCTTATACTCAGTGAAATCAATTCTGAGAGGGAAGATCCATTGGCATCTTGAATTCTATCTTATCCTACAGGGTAAGAGAGAAGGGAAAACTAAGGGGGTAAGGGGGAGGGAGTTCAAAAAGGGAGGTAAAGAGAGTGGGGGAGGGAACTTAACAGACCCCAAAATAATAAGAAGAGAACAAAAATGGAGGGGACAGAAAGGGAAGCATATTAAGGGGGGATTCGGGGGATTGATTAAAAGTAAACCACAGCTCTATAAAGATTTAGCAAAAGAAGAAAGGACAGAACTAGGAGATGATATCAAAATGCTAGGGAATACACAATCATAACTTCGAATGTGAATGGGATGAACTCAACCATAAAATGAAAACAAATACAAGAATGGATTAGAATCCAAAATCCTACCATATGTTGTCTGCAAGAAACACACCTGAGGCGGGTAGAAACCCACAAGGTTAGAATTAAATGTTGGACCAAAACCTATTGGGCCTCAACTGATAGAAAGCAGGAGTTACAATCATGATATCTGACAAAGCCAAAATAAAAATAGATCTGATTAAAAGGGATAGGCAAGGTAAATACGTCCTGATAAAAGGGAGTATAGATGATGAGGAAATATCAGTACTCAACATGTATGCACCAAATGGCATAGCACCCAAATTTCTAATGGAGAAACTAGTAGAATTGAAGGATGAAATAGATAGTAAAACTATACTAGTGGGAGACCTAAACCTACCACTATCAAATTTAGATAAATCAAATAAAAAAATAAATAAGAGAAGTAAAAGAGGTGAATGAAATCTTAGAAAAATTAGAGTTAGTAGATATATGGAGAAAAATAAATAGGGACAAAAAGGAATACACCTTTTCAGCAGCACATGGTACATTCACAAAGATTCACCATATACTAGGTCATAAAAACATGACATACAACTGCAGAAAAGCAGAAATAATAAATGCAACCTTTTCAGATCATAAGGCAATAAAAATATTGATCAGTAAGGGTACATGGAGAGCCAAATCAAAAATTAATTGGAAATTAAATAATATGATTCTCCAAAATCGGTTAGTTAGAGAACAAATCATAGAAGCAATTAATAATTTCATTGAAGAAAATGACAATGAGACATCCTTTAAACATCTATGGGATGCAGCCAAAGCAGTACTCAGGGGAAAATTTATATCCTTGAGTTCATATATTAATAAATTAGGGAGGGCAGAGGTCAATGAATTGGACATGCAAATCAAAAAAACTTGAGAGCAAACAAATTAAAACACCCCAGAAGAAAACTAAATTAGAGATCCTAAAAATTAAGGGAGAAATTAATAAAATTGAGAGTGAAAGAACTATTGAACTAATAAATAAGACTAGAAGCTGATACTTTGAAAAAACAAAAATAGACAAAGTACTGGTCAATCTAGTTAAGAAAAGAAGAAAACCAAATTAACAGTATCATTGATGAAAAGGGAGACCTCACCTCCAATGAAGAGGAAATTAAGGCAATCATTAAAAACTATTTTGCCCAATTATATGGCAATAAATATGCCAATCTAGGTGATATGGATGAATATTTACAAAAATATAAATTGCCTAGATCAACAGAAGAAGAAATAGAATTCTTAAATAATCCCATATCAGAAAAAGAAATTGAACAAACCATCAAAGAACTCCCCAAGAAAAAATCCCCAGGACCTGATGGATTCACCAGTGAATTCTATCAAACATTCAAAGAACAGCTAATCCCAATACTATACAAACTATCTGACATAATAAAAAAGAGGGAATTGTACCAAATTCCTTTTATGACACAAATATGGTACTGATTCCAAAGCCAGGTAGGTCAAAAATGGAAAAAGAAAACTATAGACCAATCTCCTTAATGAACAAAGATGCAAAAATCTTAAATAGGATACTAGCAAAAAGACTCCAGCAAGTCATCACGAAGGTTATTCACTATGATCAGGTGGGATTTATACCAGGAATGCAAGGATGGTTTGATATCAGGAAAGCCATTCACATAATTGACCATTTCAACAAGCAAACCAACAAAAATCACATGATTATCTCAATAGATGCAGAAAAAGCCTTTGACAAAATACAACACTCATTTCTATTGAAAACACTAGAAAGTAGAGGAATAGAAGGGTCTTTCCTAAAAATAATAAACAGTATTTATCTAAAACCATCAGCAAACATCATCTGCAATGGGGATAAACTAGATGCATTCCCAATAAGATCAGGCATGAAACAAGGATGCCCATTATCACTGCTATTATTAACATTGTACTAGAAACACTAGCAGTAGCAATTAGAGAAGAAAAAGAAATTGAAGGTATTAAAATTGGCAATAAGGAGACCAAGCTATCACTCTTTGAGGATGATATGATGGTCTACTTAAAGAATCCTAGGGAATCAAACAAAGTGCTGGTCAAAATAATCAACAACTTTAGCAAAGTTGCAGGATACAAAATAAACCCACATAAGTCATCAGCATTTCTATATCTCTCCAACACATCTCAGCAGCAAGAATTAGAAAGAGAAAGTCGACCTAAAATCTCCCTAGACAATATAAAATACTTAGGAATCTATCTCCCAAGACAAACACAGGAACTATATGAACACAATGACAAAACACTTTCCACACAATTAAAACTAGATCTAAACAATTGGAAAAACATTATCTGCTTATGGGTAGGATGTGCTAACATAATAAAAACGACCATCCTACCCAAACTTATTTACTTATTTAGTGCCATACTCATTGAGCTACCAAAAATCTTTTTTACTGAATTAGAAAAAAACATAACAAAATTCATTTGGAAGAACAAAAGATCAAGAATATCCAGGGAAATCATGAAAAAAAAATGCAAAAGAAAGTGGCCTTGCAATACCAGATTTTAAACTATACTATAAAGTAGTCGACATCAAAACAATATGGTCCAGAATAGACTTGGGTTAAGTGACCTCAGCAAGACAGTCTATGACAAGCCCCCAAATATCAGCTTTTGGGACCAAAATTCACTCTTTGATAAAAACTGCTGGGAAAATTGGAAGATAGTGTGGGAGATTAGGTTTGGATCAACACCTCACACCCTACACCAAGATAAACTCAGAATGGGTGAATGACTTGAACATAAAGAAGGAAACTATAAGTAAATTATGTGAACACAGAATAGTATACATGTCAGACCTTTGGGAAAGGAAAGATTTTAAAACCAAGCAAGACTTAGAAAGAGTCACAAAATGTAAAATAAATAATTTTGATTACATCAAATTAAAAATTTTTTGTACAAACAAAACCAATGTAACCAAAATTGGAAGGGAAGCAACAAATTGGGAAACTATCTTCATAACAAAAACCTCTGACAAAGATCTAATTACTCAAATTTATAAATAAAACCAATTATACAAAAAATCAAGCCATTCTCCAATTGATAAATGCGCAAGGGATATGAATAGGCAATTTTCAGTTAAATAAATCAAAACTATTAATAAACACATGAAAAAGTGTTCTAAATCTCTTATAACCAGAGAGATGTAAATCAAAACAACTCTGAGGTACCACCTCACAGCTAGCAGATTGGCTAACATGACAGCAAAGGAAAGTAATGAATGCTGGAGGGGATGTGGCAAAGTGGGGACATTAATGCATTGCTGGTGGAATTGTGAATTGATCCAATCATTCTGGAGGGAAAGTTGGAACTATGCCCAAAGGGCACTAAAAGACTGTCTGCCCTTTGATCCAGCCATAGCACTGCTGGGTTTGTACCCCAAAGAGATATTAAGGAAAAAGACTTGTACAAGAATATTCATAGCTGAGCTCTTTGTAATGGCAAAAAACTGGAAAATGAGGGGATGCCCTTCAATTGGGGAATGGCTGAACAAATTTTGGTATATGTTGGTCATGGAATACTATTGTGCTCAAAGGAATAATAAAGTGGAGGAATTCCATGGGAACTGAAACAACCTCCAGGAAGTGATGCAGAGTGAAAAGAGCAGAACCAGGAGAACATTGTACACAGGAACTGATACACTGTGGTACAATCAAAATGTAATTGACTTTTCCATTAGTGGCCATGCAGTGATCCTGAACAATCCGGAGAGATCTATGAGAAAGAAATCTATCCACAATTAGAGGAAAAACTGTGGGAGTAGAAACACAGAAGTAAAACAACTGCTTGATTACATCGGTCAAGGGGATATGGCTGGGGAGGTAGACTCTAAATGAACATCCTAATGCAAACATCAACAACATGGAAATGGGTTCTGATCAAAGACACATGTAATACCCAGTGGAATTGCGTGTTGGCTATGGGAGGGAAGGGAAGAATAGAATATGATTTTTGTAACCAAGGAATAATGTTTGACATTGACCAAATAAAATAAAAAAAAAATAAAATGCACCCCTTCCCCCAATAGCAGAACACTGAAATGGCTTTAGGAATAATTTATGTTACCTGACTTAAAGCTGTCCCAGTCCTGAATTTCCTGTTTTTTAGGATTCTGGGAAACCAAAGTGGGAGTAAAAACAATAGTTAATGTCAGAAACAGATAGCACTTTGCCTTTTAATGAGGCCAATAAATACTGAGTATCCCCTTAATTGTCTCCTTTTCCTTTGACATGGGGATAGGGTGAGGCAACTATCCTCTTTGCTATGACTTTTCCATGTGCCAAGGAGTACAAGTAGTGCACTCTGTCTGGTGGTCTTTCTCTCATCCAGTTGTGCTTTGGATAGATGATTCGATAGATGAATTCATGCCTTTGTGAGTTAGGCCCCCATTGACCTTTTTCCATTTCCATTTTCCTTTCTTGAGTAAATGATTGAACATATTTCTTAAAGTAGTTGTACTCAGATTTGGAGGCAACCTTGGGAATCTGAAAGATCCCAAAGTCACAGACTGAATGAGGAGAGTGGTTGGTAATGGCAAATGCTGGAGCAGTTATCTTCAGAAAAATTGATGAATTGGTTAGTTCTAGTGTCAAAATTGGGAAGAGAAGAAAGTGAAGTCAGCGTACGGGTAAGGGCCTGAGAAAGAACTGAAGGGTGGAAGGATTTGAGGTTAAATTGAAGTGAAGAATAGGTTTAGGAGGGTGAGACATAAGGATAGATTGAATGATAGGAGGTTATGATCAGAGAGAGGAATGCCAGAAACAGATAGAACTTTGCAGACCAATATAAGTGTGGAAGGCTCTATCCCAGATTGGTCTATTAAATTCCCTCCCTCCTCTCTTTTCCTCTCTTTTGGTATTCCCCGTGCCACTCACCCCCTTGGTTTTTCCCTTTCAACTTCCCTGTAGGGTAAGATAGAATTGGATACCCCAATGGATCTAGGTGTGATTGCCTCTCATAACTGACTCCACCAAGAGTAAGGTTTAAGTATTACCTATTAGCACTCTCTTCCTCCCCTTATAATTGTATTCTTCCCCTCTTTCTCCCATGTATCTCTTTATGTTGTATAAATTATCCTATTTTTCATATTCCTTTTAGTTTCTCTTGGTATCATATTCTATTTCCCCACCCTTTTCTTCCTTTTTTTTACATATCATCTTAAATCACTTAGTATCCCAACCTCTACCTATGGATAATTCTTCTAACTACTATACCAGTGAATACAGTTTTTGAGAGTTACAAATATTATTTTTCCATATAGGAATATAAACAGTTTGACCTTACTGAAGCCCGTAAAAATTTCCCCCCTCTTTCTTGTTTACCTTTTCATGTTTCTCTTAAGTTTTGTATTTAGACATCAAATTTTCTGCTTAGTTCTGGTCTTTCCTTTACAAATATTTGGAAATCTTCTATTGTGTTGAATGCCCACACTTTTCCCTGGAAGTATATAGTCAGTTTTGATGGGTAGGTAATCCCTGGTTGTAGGCCTTTCTGAATATCATATTCCAAGCCTTATGGTCCTTTAGTGTGGAGGCTGCCAAATCCAATGTAATCCTGATTGGTGTTCCTTGTTATCTGAATTGCTTCTTACAGGCTTCTTGCAATATTTTGTCCTTATCTTGGAAGCTCTTGAATTTGGCAATTACATTCCTGGGGGTTGTCTTTTGAGGATCTATGGGCTTTTCCTTTGTCTGTTTTGCCCTCTTATCGAAGAACATCAGGGTAGTTTTCTTGGATAATTTCTTGCAGTATGATGTCAAGGTTTCTATTTGTTTCCAGGTTTTCAGGTAGACCTATGATTCTCAAATTGTCTCTTCTAGATCAGTCATTTTCTCAGTGATATATTTCATGTTTCCTTCTATTTTGTCAGTCTTTTGACTTTGCTTTTTTAATTCTTTCTGTCTTGTGATATCCTTAGCTTCTACTTGACCAATTCTAGTCTTTAAAGACTGCTTTTCTGCTATAATTTTTTGATTTCCCTTTTCAATTTGGTCTATCCTGATTTTCATGGCTTCCAGCAGGTCTTTTTTAGTCTTCAGTTTGCTTATCATTTCATTTGATTCCTGGACTTCTTTTTCCAAGTGTGAGATTCTGTCTTTTAAACTGTTATTTTCTTTTTGAACTATTTCCCACTTTTCTTGCCAAGTTTCTCCTATCTTTTAACTTGGTTCTCAAATACCAGCCTGATTTTTTTGGAGAGCTTGTGAACAATTTCCATTTTTTTTGAAAGTTTGGATGTGTTTGCTTGTGTGTTGTCCTCTGCTGTCTCCTCTGTAGTATGCTGTTTCTCTAAGTAGAAATTATCCAGAGTCAAAGGCTTTTTCTTTTTTCTTTTTGGTAGTTATAGATTGTATTTCTTGGGCATTGCTGGCCATTGCTCTGTTAGTTTTCTCTTCCCTTCCCAGCCAGAAGTCTGTGTGAGGAGGGTAGGCAACTCTTGATGTATCAGGCTTCAGCAGGTTTTGTCCTTAGGCTATTTTCCAAGTCTCCATAGCAATATCTGCTGTGTGTAGCCTTGTGCTGTCTCTTTGTTCAGACTCCACATACCTCAGCCTCCTGGGGATCTAAGGCTTGCTGCTCTTATGGGCAAGTCTGTGGTGACCTCAGTCAGCCCCCAGAACCAGCAGTTGCCCCAGGCTTGCTGTGACTCTGGTGTGGTAGGTGTAGTGTGGAAGGGATGATCAGTTCACTCTTTGGCATGAGTAATTTTATCTCTTTATAGCATGGAAATGCCCAAACCCTGCCTTCCTTCGAGTCAGTACCCTACAGTAGAGCCCCTTCTTTCATCTAATTCTACTCCTTGTCCTTTTGAGGCTTTTCACATGGGTCAGTGGTGAGGAGAAAGCATCCCTTGCTACTCCTACTCTGTGGCCATCTTAGCCCAGAAGTCCCCTAGATTCCTCTATCCCAGATTGGGCAAAAATAGTTCATGTGAACATTTGGGTTGGAGATGTCTAAATTTGTGCACATCTTCATTTTTGCTTATAGAGTTCAATACCTTTTTTAATGTGGGCACACCATGGTAGATGATCTTGTGCCAGTGTCTTCTAAGTCTCATAATCAATACCAAAGTTATTCAGAGAGACTTTTAGTGTGTCCTTATATTGCTTCTTCTGACTGCCATGTGAGCATTTGCTTTGTGTGAGTTCTCTGTAAAGTAGTCTTTAAGGCAAAAGCAGGTTTGGTATTTAAAAAAATGTGGCTATCCCAGTAGAGTTGCACTCACTGTAGTAGAATTTGAATGCTTGGCAATTTGGCTAAAGAAAGAACCTCACTGTTGTGAGCCCTTCCAACCATTCTGGAGGTCATTATGGAATTATGCCCACAGGGCTATAAAAGAATGCATACCCTTTGATCCAGTAATGCCACTACTAGGTCTGTATTCCAAAGAGATTTTTTTTTTAAAGGGACAAGGACCTATCTGTACAAAAATGTTTATAGGTGCTCTTTTTGTGTTGGCAAAGAATTGGAAACTAAAGGGATGTCCTTTGATTGGGGAATGCTGAACCAATTGTGGTGTATGATGGTGATGGAATACTATTTTGCTTTAAGGAATTTTGAACAGGATGATTTCAGAAAAAGCTGGAAAGATACATGAGTGTATGCAGAGTGAAATAAGCCTAGAGATGGGAGGTCCTAGGTTTAAGTCTGGTCTCAGACACTTCCTCATCATGTGACCCTGGGCAAATCACTTAACTCCCATTGCTTCACCCTTACTGTTCTGTCTTGGAACCAATACACAGTATTGATTGTAAGACAGAAAGTAAAGGTTTAAAAAAATGTAAGTTAAATATGGCAAGATTGTAATTTTTATTATATTGGCATAGCCTACCAATTAATACTTGATAATTCACCAGCTATTTAGTTTGCTCTTTATTTCTATAAGGAATGTTTGTGTTTTGGGAGGTAGATCCTCTGGGAGTTTATGCATTGTTATTTCAAATGGAATTTCCTTGTCTATTAGTACTTCTTGTGTTTTACTGTTACAAAGAAATGCTGTTGATTTTTGAGGATTTTCTTTTGTAGCTTATAACATCGCTGAAGCAATTGTCAACATCTTTTCTGATTTCCTGAGGTTTTCCAAATAAACTATCACTCATCAGAAAACAGGGAAAGTTTTATCTCTTTATCCATCTCCATTCTTTTAATTCCCTTTTCTTGTCCTATTGCTATTGCTAATTTTCCAGAAGAATATAAAATAATAGTGGGCATCATTATTTCACTTGTGTATTTATTGGAAAAGGTTCCAATACATTCTCATTGCATATGATGCTTGCTTTTATTTTAAGATAGATGCTTTTCATGATATTAAAATGGTCCTTCTATACATATACTTTGTAGGGTTTTTAGCATTAAAAAGGGTATTACTTCATCAAAGGCTTTTTCTGCAGTTATTGAGATGATCATGTGCCTTTTGATGTTTTGGTTTTTTAACATGATTTATGATGTTGATTTTTTTCCCCTAATACCGGCCCATCCTTCTATCCCTGGTATAAATTCCTCTTGATCATAATGAATGATTTCTTGAATAAATTTCTGTGACCAGTTTAATGGGCTTTTGTTTAATTTTTTGTGATAATATTCATTAATAATATTGGCTTATAGTTTTCTTTCTGTTTTATCCTTTTCTAGTCTAGGACAATATTATCTGATTATTCTTTTTTAGTTATTCCAATTTTGCTATAATTTCACCTTGCTCATTTACCATTTTATTGATTTGATTTTCTATTCTCTTATTTAAAAAAAACCCTTACCTTCTGTCTTAGAATTGATGTTAAGTATCACTTCTAAGGCAGAAGAGTGGTAAGTACTAGGCAACTGAGGTTAAGTGATTTGCCCAGGGTCATAAAACTAGGAATTATCTGAAGCCAGATTTAAACCCAGGTCTTCTTGACCCCAGACCTGATTCTTTATTCATTGAGCCACCTAGCTTCCCCTTTCTCTCTTATTTTTAATTGAATTAGCTAAAGGTTTTTCTATTTTGTTAGCTTTTTCAAAGAACCAGTTTTTAGTTTTATTTATTATTTTTATGTTTTTTTTCCAACTTATCTATTTTTCCTTAAATTTTTAATATTTTTGTGATTATTTTACATTTGTGCATTTGTTGACTTTCTCATTTAAAAAAATTTTTCAGTTCATTAATTTAAAAAAAATTCAAAGGCAGTTAGGGGACTCTGAGGATTGAAAACCAGGCCTAGGGATGGGAAATTCTAGTTTCAAATCTGACTTCAGACACTTCCTAATTGTGTGGACGTGGGCAAGTTATTTCACCCCCATTGCCTTGCCCTTACCACTCTCCTGCATTGCAACCAATACATAGTAATGATTCTAAGATGGAAGATAAGGGTTTAAAAAATTCAGTTCATTAATCTCTCTTTTTCTGTTTTATTAAATTAAGATTTTTAAGGATGTGATTTCCCCCCTGGGGACTGCATTAACTGCATACCAGAAATTTTGGTTTGTTGTTTAATTATAATGTTTTTTTACAAAGCTATTACTTGTTTTTATTGTGACTCATTATTTAAAATTTCATTATGTAATTTTTGGGGACTCTCACTCCTTAGATGAAGAAATGAGGGCTAAAGACAGTGAAGAAAGGGTTGATGAAAATGGCTTCCCTCACTATTCCCTCCCAGAGTCCCTGAATTGAGGGAGACAAAATGGAGATCTCCCCTCCATGAAGGCTTACCCCTTGGAGTCTGTGCTGGCCCTCTAGGGTGGCGGGGAAGTCTTCTTTACAAGGAGAGGAATGTGGGACCTCAGTCTGGATATGTGCTGCTTTGGAGCACTCACAAACCTCCCCCTCGAGTTATCTTGAGAACTGGCAACAAGATGGAGTCTGCCAATGGGTTTACCCTCTAGATGTGAATAAATGAGATTGAATTCACTATCTGACTGATTATTTGATTTAATTGTTTATTGGGGTAAAGGGTAAAGGTTAGCGGGGTTCTGGGTCACCCTAAATCTCTTTCTAAATAAAACTATTTACTGTAAACCTTAAAATTTCTTAGACTTGTGAATGTTGGAAATTTCACCATTGGAAGGTTTCATGCTTGTAGGGAATTTCCTACTGATAGTGGGAACTCTATTGGAATGTGAACCCCATTGGCATGGGAGGTTCCTCCTCTTCCCTTCTTAAGATTACTTTAGGACATAAACCTTTTGCTGAACAATGGAAAGGGCTTTGACCTATGCTTAAGCATAGAACAGGAAGTTCTTTGAGTCATGATTGATTTTAGAATTGATACAATAGAGATACTTGGAATGACAGAACCAGGTCTTGGAACTTCCAATCTCCACCCTGCTCAGGGTAACAGGATTTAGGAAGGGCTGCAGCAAAGGATCAAGATTTAATTATTTGAGAATATGACCTTCAACAGACATGTTCAAAGCCACAGACCTCTGGGCGGTCCTGGGTTAAGCTAGAGCCACCATTGGCACAGGGAAGACATGGACAGTGATTGGTAGATGTGAGAATTGAGGGGAGGGAACTTGGATAGTTTCCTTAAAGATAGCGGGGCCTGAGGACTGAAGGAGGTTGGAGAGGTTTTGCTCTGAGAGGTTGTGCTCTGAGAAGCTTGCTCTGAAGGAAGCTGGAGGTGGAGGCCCCCGAGACTGTTTCTCCATTTTGGTCACGTGAGTGATAGGGACTGATCTCTTTTCTTTGCCTCAGCTATCTAAGGGCTTGGGCCTTTTGGCCCAGCCTAAACAGAGGGGGTATTTAAGCCCTATTCCCTTTCCTCTCTCTCTCTCTCTCTCTCTCTCTCTCTCTCTCTCTCTCTCTCTCTGTCTCTCTCTCTCTAATACCTTTCTTCCTCCTGTTTGTAATTAAACTCCATAAAAGGTTGACTGCTGACTTGAGTTTTCATTAAGGAATTACATAGCTGAATTCCTTGGCGACCTTAAATTAATATATATCAGTCTTTTAAAGTGATTTCCTTGTCACATTACTGAAGTACAATGTTTTCTCCTAGCCAGGGGAGAGGTAGGAAAAGGGGAGAGCACTGCTCACTGATTTGAGTCCAGTATCTCAATAGTTCATGGAATGAAAGTCTTCAGAGAAATTAAGTTTTCTTGACAGGAACCAGCAATGTTTTAAACAGGAATCTTCTGATTTTAGAGTTTCTGTCAGTGACAGAAATATACACAGGTGACTTCCGGGTAAACATGGCTACAATCTAGACGCGAATCACTTCCTCTCCCCGGCACTGAGCGAAATAGACTACCTCAAAAGAGCATTAAAATCACCTTTGGAAGAATGGAGGGACTCTCCAGTACCTCACAGAAACGAAGGTACATGGGGTTTGAACATTTTCACATTATAATAAGGAGGAAAAGCTTGCACAAAAAACGTGAACTGAGCTGCCCTTCCCCCCACACACACCTCCCCCACCAAACCAGAGTAGGGTATCAGAGCACTCACTGGGACAGCAAGTGAGTGAGGAACATCTGTGTTTTGGGGGGCACACCAGGGTACTTTGGATCTAAAGACTTCTATGAAACGACCTCTCAGAGTGGTTTCACGGGAGAACCCTGGGAACAGGAGAGCTCACAGATGGCGGGTCCCCGGCAAACTGGGAACAGTGAGGAGTCTTGAGAGTCTGTGAAAACTGCCTATGGCCAAAGCGTTGCCCCTTGCTGTGGTGAAGGGGGGGGCAAGCCAGGGTCCCTGGAAACTGACAGGGAATACCAGAGTTTCACCCCTCAGTGGTTTTACAGGAGATTCCTGCGCATGGGTGAGAAAAGATAACAGATCACGGGGGTGGGCGTGTTGAACACAGGGGCGGTTGCACTGAGCACAGGGGCCGGCACTCTAAGAAACCTCGAAGGCTGGGAAGAACTAGTCTGACGCAAGCTAAATTCACAGAAAACCCACCCTTATCACTCAGACCCCAGACCAAAAAGGAAAGGGGAATAAAACCACCAAAGGAATGGCTCACACAGCCCAAAGAAGAAAGGGGAAAAAGTTACTATTGAAAACATTTATGGCGGGAGTATCCAAGGAAAACAAGAGAAAGAGGATGAAATCCAAACAAAATCAAAACAGGCCTCCCAAAATGGAAATTATCCACAAGCTCTGGAAGAACTCAAATTGGAGCTTATCCAAAAGATGGAAACCTTCTGGAAAGAAAAATGGGAGAAAGAGATCAGCAGTCTGATAGACAAGACTTCACAATTGGAGAAAGAGCTGGAAGTCTCTAACAAAAAGGTAAAAAAAACTGAAAAACAAATCCAGTCCCTAAAGACCAGAAATAAGCAACTGGAAGACAGTGAGCTTGCAAAACAGCAAGAATTAATAAAGCAAAGTGAAAAAATTAATGAATTAGAAGAAAATATAAAATATCTCACTGACAAGGTAACAGACCAGGAAAACAGAGGAAGAAGATACAACTTGAGAATTATTGGTCTGCCCAAAAAACCAGAGATAAACAAAAACCTCGATGCTATACTACAGGAGATTATACAAGAAAATTGCCCACATATTCTGGAGCAAGGGGGCAAAATAGAAATAGAAAGGGTTCATAGAACACCCTCTATAATAAATCCCCAAAAGACAACCCCCCAGGAATGTAATTGCCAAATTCAAGAGCTTCCAAGAAAAGGAGAAAATCCTACAAGAAGCCAAGAAGAGGAGCTTCAGATATAGAGGGGCTCCCATAAGGATCACACATGATTTAGCAGCTAACACGCTAAGAGACCGCAAAGCATGGAACATGATATTTAGAAAGGCAAGGGAGCTGGGTCTCCAACCAAGAATCAACTACCCAGCAAAACTGACTATATACTTCCAGGGGAAAGTGTGGGCATTCAACAAAATAGAAGACTTCCAAGCATTTGCTAAGAAAAGACAAGAACTTAGTGGAAAATTTGATATCCAATCACAGAAAGCAAGAGAAACATGAAAACGTAAATATGAAAGAAAGGGAAAAGGAGATAAATCTTATCTTTTTCTTTAAGTCAAACTCTCTTCTATAAGGACTACATTTACATCAAATTATATATATTATTATGTGGGGAAAATATATTGTGTAACTCTCAAAAATTGTATGCATCATAAGAGTAGTTAGAAGAATCATGCATAGGGAAAGATTTGGGGCATCAAGAAGATTTGGGGAAAGTGGGGGGAAAGAAAGAAAAAGGGAGGGGGGAATCATCGATGACACTAAGATTTACTTCAAGAAATGGGGGGGGGAACTAAATAGAATAATCTTTCTCATACAAAGATACACATGGGAAGGGGAGGGGAAGAACTCTCATATGAAAAGGAGAGGAAAAGAGCGTGAAGTGGTATGACTTAAACCTTATTCTCAGTGAAATCAACTCTGAGAGGGAAGAACATCTAGATCCAGTGGGATCCTGAATTCTATCTTATCCAAAAGGGTAGGAAAGAAAGGAAAATTAAGGAGGGGGAGGGGGGAATAAAAAGGGAGAGAAGGAGAGGGGGAGGGGAAGGGAGCATAAAAAGGGAGGGGCTAGAAAGGGAAGCATATCAAGGGAGGGGACTAGGGGGACTGACCTAAAGTAAATCACTGGTTCAAAAGGAGATAGCTAAAGAAGAAAGGTCAGAACTAGGGGAAGATATCAAAATGCCAGGGAACCCACAAGTGACAATCATAACTTTGAATGTGAATGGGATGAACTCACCCATAAAACATAGACAAATAGCAGATTGGATTAGAACCCCAAACCCTACCATATGTTGTCTTCAAGAAACACATATGAGGCGGGTTGACACTCACAAGGTTAGAATTAAAGGTTGGAGTAAGACCTTTTGGGCCTCAACTGATAAAAAGAAGGCAGGAGTTGCAATCATGATATCTGACAAAGCCAAAGCAAAAATAGACCTGATCAAAAGGGATAGGGAAGGTAAATATATTCTGTTAAAAGGGAGTATAGACAATGAGGAAATATCACTAATCAACATGTATGCACCAAATGGTATAGCATCCAAATTTCTAATGGAGAAACTAGGAGAATTGAAGGAGGAAATAGACAGTAAAACCATATTGGTGGGAGACTTGAACCAACCACTATCAAATTTAGATAAATCAAACCAAAAAATAAACAAGAAAGAGGTAAAAGAGGTGAATGAAATCTTAGAAAAATTAGAGTTAATAGACATATGGAGAAAAATAAATAGGGACAAAAAGGAATACACCTTTTTCTCAGCACCACATGGCACATTCACAAAAATAGATCATACACTAGGTCACAGAAACATGGCATTCAAATGCAGAAAAGCAGAAATAATAAATGCAACCTTTTCAGATCATAAGACAATAAAAATATTGATCTGTAAGGGTACATGGAGAGCCAAATCAAAAACTAATTGGAAATTAAATAATATGATACTCCAAAATTGGTTAGTTAGAGATGAAATCATAGAAATAATTAATAATTTAATTGAGGAAAATGACAACAGTGAGGCCGCCTTTCAAACCTTATGGGATGCAGCCAAAGCAGTACTTAGAGGAAAATTCATATCCTTGAGTGCATATATTAACAAATTAGGGAGGACAGAGATAAAGGAATTGGAAATGCAGATCAAAAAAACTTGAGAGCAAACAAATTAAAACTCCCCAGAAGAAAACCAAACTAGAGATCCTAAAAATTAAGGGAGAAATTAATAAAATCGAAAGTGACAGAACTATTGAGCTAATAAACAAGGCTAGAAGCTGGTACTTTGAAAAAACAGACAAAATAGAAAAAGTACTGGTCAATCTAATTTAAAAAAGGAAAGAAGAAATGCAAATTAACAGCATCAAGGATGAAAAGGGGGATCTCAACTCCAATGAAGAGGAAATTAAGGCAATCATTAAAAACTTCTTTGCCCAACTATATGGCAATAAATATACCAACCTAGGTGATATGGATGAATATTTACAAAAATATAAATTGCCTAGACTAACAGAAGAAGAAATAGATTTCTTAAATAATCTCATATCAGAAAAAGAAATTGAACAAACCATCAAAGAACTTCCTAAGAAAAAATCCCCAAGGCCTGATGGATTCACCAGTGAATTCTATCAAACATTCAAAGAACAGCTAACTCCAATACTATACAAACTATTTGACATAATAAGCAAAGAGAGAGTTCTACCAAACTCCTTTTATGACACAAACATGGTACTGATACCAAAGCCAGGCAAGTGAAAAACAGAGAGAGAAAATTATAGACCAATCTCCCTAATGAATATAGATGCAAAAATCTTAAATAGGATACTAGCAAAAATCTCCAGCAAGTGATCAGAAGAGTCATTCACCATGATCAAGTAGGATTTATACCAGGGATGCAGGGCTGGTTCAATATTAGAAAACCATCCACATAATTGACCAATCAACAAGCAAACCAACAAAAATCACATGATTATTTCAATAGATGCAGAAAAAGCCTTTGATAAAATATAACACCCATTCCTACTAAAAACACTAGAAAGCATAGGAATACAAGGGTTGTTCCTAAAAATAATAAACAGTATATATCTAAAACCATCAACTAATATCATCTGCAATGGGGATAAACTAGATGCATTCCCAATAAGATCAGGAGTGAAACAAGGATGCCCATTATCACCTCTACTATTTGACATTGTACTAGAAACACTAGCAGTAGCAATTAGAGAAGAAAAAGAAATTGAAGGAATTAAAATAGGCAAAGAGGAGACCAAATTATAGCTCTTTGCGGATGACATGATGGTCTACTTAAAGAATCCTAGAGATTGTAAACCTTAAAATTTCACAGACTTATGAATGTTAAAAATTTTACTCCACATTGAGGAATCCTCCAATTCCCTACTTGAAATAATTCCCTACCAGATAGTGAGAACTCTACTTGAATGTGAAAACTCCTTGCTATGGGAGTATCCCTACTCCACCCCTACTTAAGACTGCTTTAGGGGAGAAAACTCCTTGCTATGGGAGGACCTCGATTCCACCTGTACTTAAGACTGCTTTAGGGCAGAAAACTCCTTGCTAAACAATGAAAGTACCTGAAAACCATACTTATAAAGGAAAGGAGTTATTTGAGCCATGGCTGTTTTTGGAATTGATACAATGGGATGCTAGGTGCCTATAAAGGTGGGGCAACTTATAAACTACTTAGACCTAAAAGGTGAAAACTTACTCAGAGGTTTTCTCTTAATGAAATTAGTCGACACAGCAGCATTTTTTCTGACTTACTAAAGAGATTAATCTACTCAGCTGTGAATTCAAAATGGGCTGTCTTTTGGAAAACATCTACAGTGATTGGTAGATGGAAGAACTTAGGGGAGGTGACATAGGAGATTTTGCCCTTAAAAATAACAGCTCAGAGAAGAGCTAAAAAGTCTTTCTGAAATATTCAGATTGAGGAAGGACTGATTCTGAAACATTCAGATGGAGGAGGGAGCTGGTGAAAGCAGCTGAGATGATGCTGGCCTGGTGTCACTAGAATCCTTGCTTAGGCAGACCTTGTGGTGAGTGTTAAAAGACTGACTGACTGATCTCTCTCTCTTAAGACTCAGGTCTAGGCCATGTTGGCTTAAGGCCCTTCATACTTATTTCCTTTTTTCTCTCTTTCTCTCTTTTCTTTAATTCCACATTTGTATTAATTAAAATCTCTATAAAACCCAGTTGACTTGGGTATTTGAATAATTGGGAATATTTCCCTGGCGACCACCTTATATTTGATTTAAAAACCAAGACACTGTAGTGAAAGATATTTTCAGCAGTCAAATTTACTCACCCTCTCTTATATCTATCACAATTTATATCTTCCACCATTTTAACTCACTACAGTTTATGGGCTTCACTATTTTAAATCTCACAAGATTCAACCAAAAAGCTAATCGAAATAATCAACAACTTTAGCAAACTTGCAGGATCCAAAATAAACCCACATAAGTCATCAGCATTTCTATATATTTCTAACACAGCTCAGCAGCAAGAACTAGAAAGAGAAATCTCATTCAAAATCACCTTAGAGAAAATAAAATACTTAGGAATCTATCTCCCAAGACAAACACAGGAACTATATGAACACAACTACAAAACACTCTCCACACAACTAAAACTAGACTTGAACAATTGGAAAAGCATTAACTGCTCATGGGTAGGACGAGCCAATATAATAAAAATGACTATCCTATCCAAACTCATTTATCTATTTAGTGCCATACCCATTGAACTTCCAAAATTTTTTTTACTGATTTAGAAAAAACCATAACAAAGTTCATTTGGAAGAACAAAGGATCAAGAATATCCAGGGAAATAATGAAAAAAAAATACAAAGGAAGGGGGCCTTGCAGTCCCAGATCTCAGACTATATTATAAAGCAACGGTCATCAAAACAATTTGGTACTGGCTAAGAGACATAAAGGAGGATCAGTGGAATAGACTTGGGGTAGGTGACCTCAGCAAGACAGTATATGACAAACCCAAAGATCCCAGCTTTTGGGACAAAAATCCACTATTTCATAAAAAACTGCTGGGAAAATTGGAGGACAGTGTGGGGAAGATTAGGTTTAGATCAATTCAAAATGGGTGAATGACTTGAACATAAATTCAAAATGGGTGAATGACTTGAACATAAAGAAGGAAACTAAAAGTAAATTATGTGAACACAGAATAGTATACATGTCAGACCTTTGGGAAGGGAAATATTTTAAAACCAAGCAAGACTTAGAAAGAGTTACAAAATGCAAAATAAATAATTTGGAAAACATCAAATTAAAAAGTTTTTGTACAAACAAAACCAATGTAACTAATCAGAAGGGAATGTAAAATCAGAAGGGAAGCAACAAATTGGGAAGCAATCTTCATAAAATACTCTGACAAAGATTTAATTACTCAAATTTACAAAGAACTAAATCAATTGCACAAAAAATCAAGCCATTCTCCAATTGATAAATGGGCAAGGGACATGAACAGGCAGTTCTCAGCCAAAGAAATCAAAACTATTAATAAGCACATGAAAAAGTGCTCTACATCTCTTATAATCATAGAGATGCAAATCAAAACAACTCTGAGGTATCACCTCACACCTAGCAGATTGGCTAACATGACAGCTATGGAAAGTAATGAATGCTGGAGGGGATGTGGCAAAGTGGGGATACTAACTCATTGCTGGTGGAGTTGTGAATTGATCCAACTGTTCTGGAGGGCAATTTGGAACTATGCCCAAAGGGTGATAAAAGACTGTCTGCCCTTTGATCCAGCCATAGCACTGCTGGGTTTGTACTCCAAAGAGACAATAAGGAAAAAGACTTGTACAAGAAGATTCATAGCTGCACTCTTTGTGGTGGCCAAAAATTGGAAAATGAGGGGATGCCTTCACCTCTGTGGGGTACTGGGGAGTACTGGGGAGTCCTTCTATTCCTCCAAAGGTGATTTTTATGCTCCTTTGATGTAGTCTATTTCATTCGGTGCCGGGGAGAGGAAGTGGGTGGCATCTAGATTGCAGCCATGATTACCCGGAAGTTCTCAACTAACTTTTTAGTTGATTTTCTAGGATTTTCTACATATACCATCCTATTATCTTCAAAAAAGATAGTTTTATTACCTATTTGCCATTTTGATTCCTTCAATTACTTTTTCTTCTCTTATTGCTATTGCCAGTGTTTCTAATACTATGTTGAAGAATATTGGTGATAATTAGTATTCTTCTTTCACTCCTGATCTTATTGGGAAAGCGTCTAGCTTATCCGCATTATAGATATTTGCTGATGGCTTTAGGTAGATGTTTCATATAATTAAAAAAAAAACCCTTACCTTCCATCTTAAAATCAGTACAATATTTGACTCTAAGGTAAAAGAGTGGTAAGGGCTAGGCAACAGGTTTAAGTAACTTGCCCAGGGTCACACAATTAGGATGTGTCTGAGGTCAGATTTGAACCCAGAAACTCTGGTATGCAAGGTTGGCTCTGAATCCACTTAGGTACCCAGTTACTCTAGCTTCATTTAATTTTAAGAAAAAATCCATGTATATCTATACTTTTCAATGTTTCTTTTTTTCATCAGTAGTGTAAATGGAGAGGAAAGATAGAACACAGGAGAGGAGATGATTGACAGATGGAGAGGCAGAATGTTAAGAAGGGATGCTGGGAAGGTTTTCAACTGACTCAGGGGAGTTGTTCCTGAGCCCTGAAAGAGAGAGGGAGGATCCTGATCTCTGATTTGGAAAATCTGATCTTATCGGATAGCCCAAAGAGTCCCAAAGTGATTGCAGTGCCTCTGGTGTAAATCAATCATCTTAAAGAACATCTTGTGAAACTTTGAAGGTCAGACAAGATATTTGATATTGACTCAAGGATTTATCCCAGGAGGGCAGTCTGTGTGTCTGACCACAAGAATCATCTATCTCTGCTACCTCTCAAGACAAACTTATACTTAGGAGCTTAGTTATACTAAGTATAGATTAGGGGAAAGAAGAATTTCCTTTGGACTGATCCCAGCTAATGGCCACAGGTGAGGACTCAAGATCAGTCTGTATAGATTTACTTAGGGATATCCTGAACCCACTTTCCTAAACCTTTCCCTTACTTGCCTCAATCATAAACCACTGTTAATTCATATGAAACTCAGTCAGATAAGTCTTTGAAATATATCAGAGATAGAGGGTGATAGGGTTCAGTAGGGTGTCAGTTCTAAGAGACTTCAGTTAAGTCAAGTCCTAGGAGGTCTGCTATTACTGACATCCTGTCAGGTCTGTATCAGAAAGGATATCTAGGGGTCCCTGACATTTCGCTAAGCCCAGGCAAAACTGTATATACTTTCCCCCTTAGTTGTCTCTAATCTGAATACCAAATCCTGTGTCTCCCAGTACTGAGTTTACATCACAGGGATATACCCTTTAGACCCACTGGTTAAGGAGAGAGACAACCCTGCTAGGTTTATACATCATCAAGCCTTGCTAACAAATAACATCAAGGTAAGAGGTTTTATTTTTCATTTTACAATAGGAATGAGTGTTGTATTTTATCAAAGGCCTTTTCTGTATCTATTGATGTAATCATGTGATTTTTCTTACTTTTGTTATTAATATATTTAATTATGTTCATAATTTTCACTATATTAAACCATTCCTGGGGTGTATGGGGTGCTCAGGGAGGGGTAGTATCTCTGGTATGGAGGGCTTGTTGTGCCCTCCTAGGGCAGCTCTCCAGCCTCTGACCCCCACCTGACACCCAGCTCTCACTTGTGGCTCCCAGTAGCTGCTAGCATGTGGCAGCGGCCACACCCCAGGCAACGGCTTCGACAGGCCGGCTAAACCTTTTGAGGGTAGCCATCGGGTCATCGATCCCTGGTGAACCAGGGCTTTGCTCACCCAGCATGTGAAGACTGTTTTGGCGGAACAGGTGGAAGAAACCAATAAGAAGGTTCAACAGCTGAGATGGTGACACAGCAAAGCACTGTGCAGTGCTTAGGGCATGTTGGAGCACAAAAGACAACACGGCCATCCAATGCAGCTGAGGAAGTCTCCAGACGTAACAATTTTTCGTGCCAATGGACACAGGCTTCCAACGCTGAGAGAGTGAAGACTGTCTCTGTGCATTGACTTTTCCACTTAAATCTCTTTCACACACAAGTATCTTTGTGCACACTCATCTATCCTAACCCCATCCACCCTCTTCAAGACCTACAGCGATGGGGGAGTGGCGACGCAACAGGTGGAAGTGACCACTGGCAGTTGTAGTCACGATCCTGCATGTAGGCGGCCCACGGACCAGTGGTCGCTTGGCCCTGTGGGCAGCAGGGACGTTCGGCCGCCTCCTGGGCGACTGAGCAGCCTTCTCTAGGACAGCACTGCTCACCCTAATCGAGGGAGGGGACTAGAAAAAGTGTCCCAAACATTGCCTGCCCTATAAACACCTGGTCAGCACACTGCGGCTGGCGGGTCATCCCTTTAAGCGGTCGAAATAAAAAGAAACAAAATAGAAAGAAACTCCTACTAGGAGCATGGAACATCAGGACATTACTTGATAGAGAGAATACCCCAAGACCTGAGAGAAGAACAGCTCTAATCAGTAAAGAACTGGCGCGATATAACATCGACATCGCAGCCCTAAGCGAAACATGCTTACCAGAAGAGGGATCACTTAGCGAACCCACCACTGGATATACCTTCTTCTGGGAAGGTAGAGCCTCAAATGAAGACAGAATCCATGGTGTTGGCCTGGCCGTCAAGACCAGTTTGCTCAAACAGCTGCCAGACTTGCCTGTGGGCATCAGCGAGAGGCTCATGAAGATCTGTTTACCTCTCAGCAAAGACTGGTATACCACAATCATCAGTGCATATGCCCCAACACTGACCAGCACAGAGGAGACCATTGAGCAGTTCTACTCTGACCTGAGTGCTGTCCTGCACTCAGTGCCCACAAATGACAAGCTGATACTACTGGGAGACTTTAACGCCCGCGTTGGCCAGGACCATAAAAGATGGAAAGGAGTGCTTGGCAAACACGGCGTGGGCAAAATGAACAACAACGGCCTACTTCTACTCAGTAAATGCTCAGAGTTCAAATTCACTATCATGAACACTGTGTTCAGAATGGCGAACAAATATAAAACAACGTGGATGCACCCACGATCAAAACAGTGGCATCTCATTGACTATATCATTGTACGCCGGTGAGACATCAAGGATGTAAAGATCACCAGAGCCATGAGAGGAGCTGAATGCTGGACAGACCACCGATTGGTTATAGCTACTCTTCAAATGTGCATTGTGCCTCGCCATCCAAAAAGCGCCCAGATAGTTCACGCATTTTACAACATGAGTCATCTTAGAGATCCATCTTATTTGCAAACATTCCAGTCCTGCCTGGAAGACAAACTGTCTGCCAAGGGACCACTCACTGGAAGCTCAACCAAGAAATGGAAACAGTTCAGAGATGCAGTGAAGGAAACATCAAAGGCAGTCCTAGGCCCCAAGCAACGCAACCACCAGGACTGGTTCGATGAGAACAATGCTGCTATTGAAGACCTATTGAGCAAAAAGAACAAAGCCTTCATGGAGTGGCAAAATAACCCAAACTCTGTTCCTAAATAGGACAGATTCAAGTCTCTCCAAGCCACGGCGCAGCATGATATCAGGAAGATGCAAGACCGATGGTGGGAAAAAAAGGCAGAAGAAATCCAGCATTTTGCTGATACGAAAAACTACAAACAATTTTTCAGTGCCCTCAAGACTGTCTATGGGCCATTAAAACCCACCACCACTCCCTTGCTATCCTCTGACGGTGACACTCTCATAAAAGATAAAAAAAGGTATCAGCAACAGGTGGAAAGAACACTTCAGTCAGCTTCTCAACTGACCCACTTCAGTCGACCAAAGCACCCTTGACCAGATCCCCCAAAACTGCACCATTGAACAACTTGACTTCCCTCCTTCAATAGAGGAAGTCCAAAAAGCCATTCAACAAATGAGTGCAGGCAAGGCACCCAGTAAAGACGGGATCCCAACCGAGGTGTACAAGGCCTTAAATGGAAAGGAGCTCCAGGCGTTCCACATAGTGCTGACCAGAATATGGGAAGAGGAAGACATGCCCCCAGAACTCAGAGATGCCTCCATTGTAGTGCTGTATAAGAACAAAGGCGCACGAGCAGCCTGTGACAACTATAGAGGCATCTCACTACTCTCCACTGCTGGAAAGATCCTCGCCCATGTTTTACTCAACAGACTCCTGTCATCTGTTTCAGAGCAGAACCTGCCTGAATCACAATGTGGTTTCCGACCAGATCGCAGCACCATCGACATGGTCTTCATGGTGAGGCAAATGCAGGAAAAATGCCTTGAGCAGAACCTGAGTCTCTATGTTGTCTTCATAGACCTGACAAAGGTGTTTGACACAGAGAACAGGGATGCATTGTGGGTGATCCTTCGCAAGCTCGGTTGCCCAGCAAAATTCATCAAACTGATCCAGCTCATTCATGTCAACATGACAGGGGAAGTCCTATCTGGTGGAGAGACTTCCTATTGCTTCAACATCTCCAATGGCATGAAACAAGGCTGTGTCCTTGCTCTGGTACTATTCAACCTATTTTTCACCCAAGTATTACGACATGCTGTGATGGATCTAGACCTGGGTGTCTACATCAAATACCAACTGGATGGCTCACTATTCGACCTTCGCCACCTGACTGCAAAAACAAAGACAACAGAGAGACTCATCCTGGAAGCTCTCTTCGCAAATGACTGCTCTCATGGCTCACCAAGAAAATTATCTCCAAACCATTGTGGACAGGTTCTCTACCGCAACAAAACTGTTTGGCCTGACTATCAGCCTCAGCAAAACAGAGGTGCTGTTCCAACCTGCACCAGGGAGGCCAACTAACCAGCCGTGTATTACAATCAACGGCACGCAGCTTTCTAACGTCAACCCTTTAAATACCTGGGCAGCACCATCGCCAACGATGGGTCCCTAGACCATGAGATCAATGCCAGGATCCAAAAGGCCAGCCAGGCACTCAGGAGGCTGTGCTGCAAAGTCCTCCAACACAGTGGTGTAAGCACTGAGACGAAGTTCAAAGTGTATAACGCAGTGGTCCTCAGCTCGCTCCTATATGATTGTGAGACATGGACACTGTACCGGAAGCACATGAAGCAGTTGGAGCAATTCCACCAACGCTCCCTCCGATCAATCATGAGGATCTGATGGCAGGACCGAATCACCAACCAGGAAGTCCTCAACAGAGCCAACTCCACCAGCATCGAAGTCATGGTCCTCAAAACCCAGCTATGATGGTCTGGACATGTCATCCACATGGACCCACAGTGAATACCAAGACAGGTATTCTATGGTGAACTGTCAGCTGGACTCAGGAAACAAGGTCGACCAAAGAAAAGATTCAAGGATCAGCTAACGTCCAAGTTGAAGTGGGCTGGCATTACACCAAAGCAACTAGAACTTGCTGCCTCTGTCAGAAGCAGCTGGCGAACCCACATTAACCATGCCGCCGCCACCACCTTTGAAGATGATCGACATCGACGTCTTGCCGCTGCACGTGAACGCAGACAATAGGCCACAACTGTACCTCCCGTAACAACTGGTGTCCCATGCCCCATGTGCTACAAACTCTGCGCCTCAGTCTTTGGACTTCAAAGCCACATTAGGGTACATCAATATATGATAATGCACAAAGACAAAAGTCATTCTCAGTCACTGAGAGACTACCAATATAAATCATTCCTGCATTCCTGGTATAACTTCTATTTGGTTATAATGTATAATATTTGTGATGTATTGTTGTAGTTTCCTAGCTTGTATTTTATTTAGGAGTTTTGCATCCATCTTCATTAACAAATTGGTCTTTAATGTTCTTTGTTTTTGCTCTTTCTGGTTTAGGTCTCAATACTATATTTGTTTCATAAAAAGAGTTTGGTAAAACTATCTTTATAAAAATAATTTATTTAATAATGGAATTAGTTGATCTTTATATGTTTGGTATAATTCCCATCTGGTCCTCATGCTTTTTATTTTAAAAGTTCATTTATAGCTTGTTCAACTTATTTTTCTAAAATAGGTTTATTTGGATATTATATTTCGTCCTTAGTCTATGCAGTTTATATTTTTATAAGTATTCTTCTATTTCACCTATATTGTTAAATTTATTGGCATAAATTGGGCATTAAGATTTCAATTTTATTCTCCATCTTTTGTTTGTGGTCCCTGAACCAACTTCTTTTTAATTGCCTTATGGTCCATAAAGATAATTAATTACTTCTGCCTTTTTAATATTTGTTCATAATATCTCTATGCTCTAGTAAATGGTCAATTTTTGTAAAAGTTTCATGAGGTACAGAGAGATATGTATATTATTTTGCTGTTCTATTTAGAAGATGCCTTGGTCTTTTAACTTTAGTTTTTCCAGAAATTTATTCAGTTCCATATTATCTATTTTATTCATCTTTTTGTTAGACTTCTCCAAAACTGTTAGAGGTTTTGCTATATACAGTTACTATTGTGTTACTATGTAGGTCTTCTTAAAGTTCAGATGTTTCCCTTAAATTTGGTTGCTAAGGGATTTGAAGTATATGTTTATTACTGATACTGGTTTGTTGTCTATGTTTTTTGGGCATAATATAGTTTCCTTCTTTATCCCCTTTAAAAAGATATTTGTTTTTGCTTTGTCTGATAGCATGATGGTCATTCTTGTTTTTTTTTTAAATAGAAGACAAAATTTTCACATAAGGTTATCTTAGTTAATGAAGTAACTTAGGAGTTAATAGAATTTCTAACATTGGGTTACTTCAAGAAGAGTTTAGAAAAGGGGCAGCTAAGTGGCTCAGTGGATTGGCATAGAGATAGAGATTGAGGTCCTGGGTTTGAACCTGACCTCAGATACTTCCTACTCATGTGGCCCTGGTCTTGCTTTTATTTATTTTTTTTCAATTCACTTGAGCCATAACAATTTTTTTATATCCCCTCAGTTTTACATATGTTTTTGTTTTGTAAATTACACACATTACATTTGTAAACACACACACATACACAAAACCTACTATATTTTTTTACAAATAGGTCCTTTTCCTTTTTCTTTAATCCCTTTGAGATATGGATCCAATAGTGGCATTGCTGGGTCAAAGAGTGTCCAGTTTTATAGCCCTTTGGGTTAGTTCCAAATTGTTGTTCAAAATGGTTGGACCAGTTCACAGCTCCACCAACAGTGCATTAGTGTTCTAGTTTTTTCACATGCCCTCCAATATTTGTCATTTCCTTTTTCTGTCATATTAGTCAATCTGATAAGTGTGATGGTATCAAAGAGTTGATTTTATTTGCATTTCTATCAGTAGTGATTTAGAGCACTTTTTCATAGGACTACTGATAGCTTTCGTTTCTTTTTTTGAAAACGTTTATCTTTTGCTCATTTAGTAACTTGGGAATAACTCCTAGTTTTAGAATTTGACTCAGTTTCCTACATATTTGAGAAATGACTCCTTTATCAGCCTCTTCTTATTCAGAGTGTCTGGCACCTAATAAATGCTTAATATTTATTCCCTTACTTCCTCTGGGCAAGTCACTTAACTTTTGTCTGCCTCAGTTTCCTCAACTGTAAAATGAGAATAATGGTATCTACTTCCAAATATTTGTAAAGCATTTAACACTACCTGGCACACAGATGATGTTTCCTTCCTTCCTTCTCTCCTTTTCTTTCTCCCTATCCCCTTTTCTATTCCTTCCTCACCTCCCTTCTGCCCTCTCTTCATCCCTACTGTCCTTCTTTCTCCTCTTCAAGTCTAAATGCTTTTTAAATTTTATTATTTACAATAGTCTACAATTCCTCTCCAAAGGAATTACATTACGAGAATACAGCAGGAGGAGTCTGCAAACCATAACACGCCAGGAAGGGAACTTCGAACATCCCGAGTCGGAAGTTAGAATCTAACTTACTTTTCTGTAAGGAAAGAGCCAATCTAGTTTCTAGAACAAGAGCCTGAAAACCAATGAGCTCTGCGTCCTCCTAAGGCCCACCTTCCCCCCACCCCGAGCGGCGCCAACGCCGCGCCGGAAGTGCTGACGCCGGCACTCCCGAGGTCCCGCCCCGGTCCCGGAAGTGCTCCCCTGGGAAAGATGGCGGCTGTCTCCGTGTGTCAGGCTCCAGTCGGTGGTTTCTCTTTCGATAACTGCCGCAGGTGCGGAGTGGGATAGGGCCGGGGCAGCGGTTAGTGCTGCGGGGCGGAGCCGGAGGTGACCCGGGCGGTCTGGAAATGAAGCGCGGGCTGGGGGGAGAGGAACGGAGAAGTGTTAGCAGATGCGGCCCACGAGAGCTCGTGACTCAGGGATTCGGGACCGAGGGCTCGGGATTCGCGGTGGTTATGGACGGTTCTTCGGGGCTTTTACTCTGCTTTCCACTCTTGTAAACTTCGGGGGCCTGGGAGGGGAATTCTTGTGTGCGAGAAAGGACTCGTAGGCTAAATATCCTCTTATGTGGCATGCACTGGTCTAAGTGCTGGGGAAACAAAGGCGAGCAAAAGCTCGTCCCTACCCTCAGAGAGCTTACGATCTGATGGAGGTGACCACATGCAAACAATTCCGTACAAACATGCTTTTTGTTGTTAAGTCTTGTCTATCTATTTGTGATCTCGTAGATGATACCGTTCATGGAGTTTTCTTGGCAAAGATACTGGAGTGGTCTGCCATTTCCTTCTACAACGGATTAAAGCAAATCAGTGAAGTGACTGGTCCAGTGTCATAGCTAGTAAATGTCTGAGGACAAATTTGAACACGGGGCTTCCTACTAAAGCCTACCACTTATTTACTGAGCCACCTAGTTACCTCCTGACAAACATGTTACCTACAGGATAAATGGAGATGGTAGACGGGAGGCACTAGAATTAAGGGGGATCAATAAAGGCTTCCTATAGAAAATGAGATTTTAGTGGGGACTTGGAGAAAGCCAGGAAGCAGAGATGAGGAGGGAGAGCATTCCAGGCATGGGGGACAGCTGGAGACTGACTGCCCAGAACCAAGCGATAAAGTGGCTTGTTAGAGAGTACATAGGCCAGCTGTAAAATGTAAGAAAACTGGAAAGGTGTTATAAAGGAATTTGAAAGTCAAACGGAGGGTTTTCTATTTGTATATGGAAGTTATAGGGAGCCATTGGAGTTGATTGAATGTGTGTGGGTGGGTAAGTGACATGGTCAGACTTGCTTTAGAAAGATCACTTTGATAATTGAGTGGGGATTGGCAGAATTGGGAGAGACTTTATCAGGAAGATCCATCAGGACTATTAATATTCAAATAGTCTAGGTATGAGAAGATGAGAGCCAGCACCATCTTGATGGTAGTATTGAAGGAGAGCAGGTGGAAATGTATTTGAGAGCTGTTAAATCCATAGACCTTGACAACAAATTAGATTTAGAGGAGGGAGGGTTGGTGACAGTAAGAGTAGAGAATAATACCTACATTTTGAGTCTGAGTGACTGGGAGAGTAATAGAATTCTTGGTGGGTAATAGAGAAGTTAGAAAGAGGGGATAATTTGAGAACAAAGAAAATGAGTTCAGTTTAAGATGTGGTTGGGTTGAATGTTTAGAAACTTGTCTCAACATTTTCCCATCAAAAAATTATACACTCTAGAGCTAAAATGGACCCTACAAGCTTTCTAGTACAACTCTTTTTTTTTTTTTTTAACTGATATGGAAACCGAGGTCCAGAGAAATGAAGTGACTTGTCCAACGCATCACAAGTAGTAAACATCAGAGATAGCATTTAAACCCAGGAGACAATGCTCTCTTCACTACTATATTCCTCCTTGTTCTCTAACCTGTCTTTTTGTTTTTGTTTTTTGGTATCTTAGCATTTCCCTGCTCTTTTCTTGTCCTTTCCCCCTCATTCTTCCCTCTCCCTCTTAACCTCACTGCTTCCCCTGCTGCCTCTCTGTGTTCTCTACATTGAATTTTGCTTTTGCATTTTTTTGTTCTAGCCCTCTTTTTTTGTTTCACTGAAGATTTTTGTTTTTATATTACAGTCATTTCCAGATGTCCTACTCCCTGTTAGAAGTTCAAAAAGAAAAAGAAAAAATAGTTAAACGAATGATGCACCCACCACTTCTGCCTTATTTAACATTGTGCATTCCTAGTTCTTCACTTCTCCCGTGAAAGTGATCCCATTTTTTTCAACTCTTCTAGCTTGTTCATTATAATTACACAACATTCAATTTCCTTAATTGTTTTCCATTTAAAGGATTGTAATTATATATATTGTTTTGCACATTATACTTTTTTGCATCATATAAAATCTTCATGTGTGTCTGAATTTTTCATGTTTCTTGTTTCTTAATGATGTATTAAAATTCTCTTTTGGGCTTTTAACATATAGGAGAGGCATCTCCTATTTACCTTTGACTTCTAGAATCCTTTTCTCTTTCCTAACTTCCATCTCTTGTTTATTTTTCTTGGTTCATTTTACTTAGCTTCCCTTACTACTAAGCTTCTTTAGGACAGGGGCTATTTCTTTGAATTTTGAGTCCTCACTGCAGAATATAGAACTTTAATGTCTTTGATAAATATTTGATTAATCAGTTTGAATCCTTTTTCTTTTTATTCATACTCTTTCTATTTTTCTCTATTTCTTCTTTACTAGGGTCACTTTTCCAGAAGTTCTGCCTCATCCTATTCCTAAGCAGAATAATGAGATCCCTAGCCAGTTCATTTCTCTTTATGCTCAACAGAAGAAACTTTAGATCAATTCCATGGGGCACCTGCTTGTCTCACCCTAGTGGGTTTTTAGGCATAGCCTCCCATTGGTTCAGTTGTGAGAATCTGGATAGTTAGACTAAACCAAATTATATGTCACGGGCAAGCTTTGACATAGTTTTATCTCTTAAGTGAATAATTAAGTAGTTGTTCTGGTATACATATATATAACATATATATATATGTTACAAATATATATGTAAGGTATAGTTTTTCAAGAGAGTGAATATGGTATTGTGAATTTAAAAAAAGCTGGCCTTGGGACCAAGAAGACCTATGTTTGATAAATACGATAAATACTGGCTGTTTGACCCAGGGCAAGTCACTTGTTTTTTTGATGCCTGAGGCAACTCTTCAGTTGCAGAGAAGACATTGAACTGCATTGGTTGAGGGAGTTTTCTCATCTAGGAGTTCTTTATATCAAATATATCATTCTAGTTCCTATCCTATGATATTAAAAAAAAATCTAGCTGTATTTTCCACTTTGTTTAGGTAGTGTAGATTCTAGACCCAAGGTGACAAACCTATGGCATGCATGCCAGAGAGGGCATGTGCACTGTTGGCTTCCAGAGTTCATTACTAGAAAGCCAGAGTGACTCAGTGCCAAGCTGTTCCCCTCCCCCTCTCCATAGATCTGAGGACTTTTTTTCACGTCACCTGCCCTTCTATCTAGCAGTCCAATGGGAGCTCTTCCTCTCTTCCCCCATCTGGGGTAAGGTGAGAAGGGGTGGGTACTCAGCCTTTGGGGGATAGGGTACAGCACTTGGTCTCTAAAAGGTTACCATCACTGTCCTAGACCCTAGTGCAGGTCCTTATTCCCATTCCACCATCCCAATTTGTTTTTGATAAAGTATCTTATAATTGGAAGGTACCTATGAGATAATTTACTCTAACATCTCATTTTAGTCTTAAGGAAATGGAGGTGAAGTGATTTGTATATTTCTAGCAAGTATAAGCACTGGGACTTGACCTTCTATGACTTGTAAGAAAGAATTCTTTCTGCTGTACCACTCAGCATTCTAGTATGATTTTTTAATCCTGTGCTCTTCCCACTCCAACAAACTGATGCCTTCTTTTTCCAGTTTTTCTACAATGAGCTACCTCCTCCTTTGAACTAATCTATACACAGGGGCATAGTTTAATGAGATTTTCCTTTTCAATTTCAGAAATGCTGTCATTGAAGCCGAGTTTGCAAAAAACGGCTATAAACTTCCAGCAGCTCGGAAAACAGGCACAACCATTGCTGGAGTGGTGTACAAGGTACAGAAAAATCCTGAGATTGTCAAACTTTTGTTGATACACTAAAATCTAAAATTACAGAGACTGATTCTGGCGAATAAAGGGTGCTTTAGAGAGCTGAGCTGTATTTTAGCATTTTTCCATTTTCTTCAGTACTTGTCATATTATTGTGTACTTGGTGAACTTGTGGTACTTCAGTGAACTCTGGTTGAATTGAAATATTGTAATTGGAAGTATCTTGGGAAGTCATTTGACCTAACTGATGTTTAAGTCACTTTATTTTTTGCTGTCAATATAAATATTTTATTTTTTGAAAATGTTATTTAATTAGTCAATTTGAAACATTTTTCCTTGGTTACAAGAATCATATTCTTTCCTTTCCCTCCCATCAACCCTTCCCGTAGGCGATGTGCAATTTACATGTGTCCTTGATCAAAACCTATTTCCATGTTAATGTTTGCACTAGGGTGATTATTTAGAGTCTACATCCCCAATCATATCCCCATCAACCCATGTAATCCAGCAGTTGTTTTTCTTCTGTGTTTCTACTCACACAGTTTTTCCTCTGAATGTAGATAGTGTTCTTTCTCGTAAATCCCTCCGAGTTGTTCAGGATCACTGCATTGCCACTAATGGAGAAGTCCATTACATTTGATTACACAATGTATCAGTCTCTGTATATAATGTTCTCCTGGTTCTACTCCTCTCTGTATCAATTCCTGGAGGTCATTCCAGTTCATATGGAATTCCTTCAGTTCATTATTCCTTTGGGCACAATAGTATTCCATCACTAACATATACCACAATTTGTTCAGCCATTCCTCAATTGGAGGGCATCCCTTTGTTTTCCAATTTTTTGCCACCACAAAGAGTGCAGCTATGAATATTCTTGTACAAGTCTTTATTATCTCTTTGGGGTACGAACCTAGCAGTGCTATGGCTAGATCAAAGGGCAGACAGTTTTTTTTGCACCCTCTGGGTGTAGTTCCAAATTGTCCTCCACAATGGTTGGATCAATTCACAATTCCACCAGCAATGCATTAATGTCCCAACTTTGCCACATCCC